>NC_141536.1:154923748-155249998 GCF_021556685.1 Rattus norvegicus
GGTCTCCCTCCTGCCTCCTCAGCCCTGAGGCTGGGGGAAGGGATCTTTCTCACAGCACCTGGGTGACAGAATGCTTCTGGTGGAACTCAGAGGGAACAGAAGTGTGGGCTGCACCCACACCACTATCAAGAATGGGAGTGTCACTCTGAGGAGGGGGTCGAGCTAGGTGTCTGTCATAGTTTCCAAGCCCGGCCCCTCCAGTCCTGAAGGTGCCCCATGAGCTTAGTCAGGCAGAACAGCGACAGGCAGGCAGGCAGGCAGGCAGGCAGGCAGCACAAACTTGTCTTTTGTTTTGTTTTCTTCTTGATTAGCTACCAAATTCTGTTTTGTTTTGTAATCAATAGGTTTTCGCTTCCGGCTCTTCTGGAAACGGCAGAGGACCTGTTCATGCTGTACCCCGCCCCCCTTTCTGCACGCGGGGAAAACACCCTGATTCTTGCATCCTATAAAAATCCAAGCCAAATGTTGTCGCTGTTTTTAGTAATGAGAAGCCTGGGTTTAAATTTGGCTTCTGAACCCATAATCAATTACGCAGGTGTGGAGAAAATAGAGTTGAACTTCCTTAACGAACACTGGGGCAGAAGGAGAAAAGGCCACGTGGTTAGTTCTTGCTCTCCGCCTGGCCGTTGGCTCTGCCACAGAGGCTTCTGGGAGGAAACTGCTGTGGCCCTCTGACTGGAGGCAGTGGGTTGACTGTGACCTCAGGGACTGCAACTCCACACAGAAATCATCCTTGCCTCTTTTTCCATGACTCCTAAGTTCAACCACGTCCAACCCATAGAACATGGCAACCCACCCCTAGCCTAGCGCCCTACCCCTACCCCAGTCCTAACCTCTACTCCCTCGAGTCCTCCTCTCATTTCCAATCTCCCAGTGTACCACCGCCATTGGTCCAGCTGCCCAGCACAACCCTAGAAGCTACTGTTTCCCCTCTCTGCCCTCCCCCACCCCAGCTCTCTCCTTTCCTCACATCCCCCTCCCTCCTCACAGTCCCCTGTCAGTCCGGCAACCCCTTCAAAACAGGGTTGGAGTGGGCCTGTCTCCCTCACACTCACAGTGCCTCACTGGCTTTGGGGGACCCTGCGGGGTCCCTCTTCAGGGTCCCCATGCCTTTATGCCCACACCCTTGCCCACCTTCACCAGAGGAGGATCTCTCCCTTTCCATGCGGCCGAACTTTCCAGGATGAGGAATCAGAGCCTCCTGACTGTTGGTTCCTCTCTTCTGACAGCTCAGGTGTCAGCCATCCCAGGAGGCGGAGACCCGTGGCGTTTAATAACTGTTTTCCCTGCGGTCAGCTCTGCAGCGCTGTCCAATTATATCTGTGAGTACTGGATACTATTCTCGATCCAGGGTCACTCAAGTGTAAGAACACGAGGCCAAGTTCAGAATAACGTCCAATCTTAGCAGAGGTGGCCTTGTGCTATGGACGAGATGGCATGGGTCTGTGCATGCTGGTACTGGGCACCCCTATGTCCCCAAGACTCATTGCCTGGGTGACCCACTCTGGGCTCCTAGAGACACTGGCCAGTCTCCATGTGAGTGGGTGTGAGAGCTACACGTGTGAATGTGTGAGGCGGGTGGGCTGTACCTGTGCATATGCGTGTCCTTTGAGCCAGAGTTTTCTCCAACTCTTCTGCCATTATTGTTTGGAGACAGAGTCTCTCGCTGAGCCTGGAATTTAGTAATTCAGCTAGACTTGCTCAGTGAGCTCCAAGGACCCGTCCATCTCAATCTGCTTGGTACTGAGTGTTACTTGGTGCTGTCAGATCCCCACCTCCACCCCTGTCTGGTGACAGAACACAGGGCTGTGTGGCTGCTAGGCGAGGGCTTTACTATGAACCTCATCCTCGGCCCCACAGACTGTTTTGGAATGGTGTAAGCAGTGAGCCATTTCCAGTCTGGGAAATCCATGCTACCTTGAGTTCTCTGGTCAAAGGACAGGGATCCTGGGGTCCTTGGGCTCTTTCCACATATGTCACCCACCTACTTTGCAAACAGGAAGCAAGAAGGGCTGTTTTTGCTGGTGCGTCTCAGCCAATCCTCTTAACAGAGGGGCTGGGCAGCTCTCCGGTGGAGACATCTGCAATCCGCAGAACACTGGAGCTACTAGAGGAAGAGGGGAAGTCACAAGTCACACATCTCGTGACTCTACCTATCTCTGCGTGCCACCAGAGACCAGCGCCATCACCCTGGGTGAAACCTTAGAGACTCAGAAGGCCCCTCGACCTGTCCATTCTCCATCTCCCAGAAGAATTGTGGTCACCTATCAGAGGGTTTCCTGGCCCTTGTGGAGAGCACTCAGGCTCCCACCCAGCTTCTCTGGGAGCCTATAGACAACACAGAGCCTGAGGGACCCTGAGACCATAGAGAATACCCATTAGAATTTATGGCCAGAAATGGCCATGCTGAGTGAGAAGCTGTGTGTAAAGTTGCCCTTAGTAACGATGGTTAGAGCAACAGCAACAACAAACGCTCTCACTGGAATGATTCTGTATCCACTCAGGGGATGTGAAACAGCACAGTGTGAAGGCTCAAATCTTGGATTTCCCACTTGTGGTATCTGAATGCAATATACATGTGCAAACTTACATGCCCGTGTAACTACAGTGGATAAACACACAAGTGGTCATCTGATTTTCCCCCTGTCATTCTTCTGTGTCCTGAGTCTCTATCATACCTGCAGCTTCTCTTCTTGTGTGTGTGTGTGTGTATAGTGTGTGTATATAATGTGTGTGTAGTTTGTGTATATAGTGTGAGTGCACATGTATATGTTATAGTATGTGGTGTTTATAGTGTGCACGTGCATGTGTGTATATAGTATGTGTGTATTGTGTGTGTATATAGTGTGAGTGCACGTGTATATGTGTATAGTATATGTGTGTATATAGTATGCACATGCATGTGTGTAAATAGTATATGTGTATAGTGTGTGTATGTATAGTGTATGTATGGTGTGTGTGCGCATGTGTGCATGTGTGTGTGGTGTGTGTATAGTGTATGTATCTAGTGTGTATGTACGCGTGCTCACACATGTGTGTGTACAGTATACGTTTGTATAGTGTGTGTGTAGTGTGCTGTGTATGTAGTGTGTGTGCCAGTTGTATGTGTGTGTATAGTGTGTGCATACAGTGCTAGTGTGCCTGTATGGGTGCATGCATGTGCATGCATGTGATGTCATGTGTGCTCACCCATCCCACTCACCTGCAGCCCAGAAGAGGACATCAGATGTTCAGCTCTACCACCTTCCACCTTATCCCCTTGACATGAAGTCCCTTGCTGAACCTGGAGCCAGGCTGGCGAGCAGCAAGCCCCTGAGATAGCCCTGTCTCCACCCCCTTCCACCCCCAAGCCCTTACCATGCTGGGCTCACAGGCCCATGTAGCCACATCTGACTTTATGTGTGTGCTGGAGATCGAACCCAGGTCCTCATGTATGTACAGTGAGTGCTCTTACCCACTGAGCCACCGCCCCAAGCCCCCAGGAGCTTCTGTTTTTTGCAGAGCACTGCATCCTGCCTCTCTCCATCAAGAGTCATCAACAGAAATGTATTACTCACCGCCTGGTGGCTCAGTTCGACATTCCCCTATCTGCCCCTCCTTCTGTCACCTGGCTGCCACGGCTGGGCTCTGTCACTTCTCAGTTCCGTGCAATGGCTTCCTTTCTGGTCACCCTGCTTCTGCCCTTGGCCTTGGCAGTCCTTCATGAAGCTGGAGGATCACCTCCTCTGCTTAAACCTCACCCTAACCAACATCCCTGGAGGACCATCCAAGTCCTCCCTTCAGCCTTCGGGATCCCACGTGATGCCGTCCTCACTAAACTCAAGGTCATCCGGCAAAGTTCTGCCTGGAAACAATCTTCCCAGAATAGCATCCGCCAGCCGCCCCCTGCGGCCGCCTCTAAACTGCCTCTGTGTACTCAGCTGCCAGATCCTAGTGCCAGCCCCTAGTGCTGATGGCGTCCTGCCTTCCAATCTTGCCTGATAACGGCCTGAACATCCACATGCCTGCACCACCAATGTGAGTCTGACTCCTCGTCACACATGGGTAGCCTGTTCTTGGCATCTCATTTGTGGTTTTGAGAATGAATCCAGCATGGCTACAGGTTTGCATCAATCTGAGCTGAGTGTGAGGTCTCTCCTTGCCAGTAGCAGAAATTCAATCTCCTCTGTCCTTGGACAGAGGCAGGGGTCACAGACCTACTGCTCACCTGGTTAGTTTATACTTTTCCCCACTGTCCAGGAGAGGCTTTGTGATATGACTTCTACCTCTCTTTTTATTCTGATGCTCCCTCTCTCCCTCCTCCCTCTCTCCCTCTCTTCCCCTCTCTCCCCCCTCTCTCTCCCTCTCTCCCTCTCCCTCTCTCCCTCTCCCTCTCTCCCTCTCTTCCCCTCTCTCCCCCCTCTCTCTCCCTCTCTCCCTCTCCCTCTCTCCCTCTCCCTCTCTCCCTCTCCCTCTCTCCCTCTCCCTCTCTCCCTCTCCCTCTCTCCCTCTCCCTCTCTCCCTCTCTTCCCCTCTCTCCCTCTCTCCCTTTCTCCCTCCCTTCCTCCCTTCCTCCCCTTCTCCTTTCCTCCCTCCCTGCTTCCCTTCTTCCCTGCCCGGGTTCTCTGTGCTGCACTCGCAAATCCTCATGCTCAGCCCTGCCTCAGGATCTTTGTACCTACAAGGCTGTCCCTTTGCACCCTGTCTTTGAGGGATGGTGACAGCAGGCAGTAGAGACAACAGGGCTGGGGCTCTGGTGCTGGGTTATGTGTTGCCTCTTTTGGGGTTGCGGGATCCATGTTTCCTTTTTCGCTTGTCTCTGCATTCTCAGATGTTGTGGAGAGAATTAGGGTGAATGTTCAGATTCAGTAGGCCCAGCTCCTGTGAACAGAGCAGGAGTCAAAACAGTGTCTTCTAGCTTGACCTATGAGAGTCTCTTGGAAGACTTGGAGCCACTGCAGAGTCTGTTAAGGCCCAAATGACTGTGGTTAGCCAGAGACAGACTCTCGGAAGAACTTTCCAGATGCTCCCAAGCCTACACTCTCTCCGGGGTGAGTCGGTAGGAACTCAAGGCCCAGGTAGGATAACAGCCTGTCTCTGAATGACCTGCCCTCTCAGCAGGCAAATCCCACACAGTCAAAGGTGGTTCTCAGGGGGCTTAGAGGGGTTGCTGGGCTTATCCACCTCTGCCCTTTATATGGTGTGTAGCAAGGGGTAACCACCGTGGCCCACAGGTCTTATCCCAGCTCCACCAAGCTGGGGCTCAGTTCCCCCATGAGCAAACGAGTAATAGCAAAATAGCAAAATAAGGAGGTCTAGGATGCGGCCTCTGTAAGACCCAACTGGATCGGAAGTATGTCAAAGCCCTAGATGGACAGATTCCATAACTATGAGAATTATTGGTTTTAAATAAAATTTAAACCTTGAATGTTACAGGGCTGGGCAGTGAAGGGAAGAGCAGACAGATCATGGCCGGATGAACATCCTGAGAGGACGGGGGTGGGGGTCCTGAGAGGAAGGGGTGGGGGTCCTGAGAGGAGGGGGTGGGGGTCCTGAGAGGAAGGGGTGGGGGTCCTGAGAGGAAGGGGTGGGGGTCCTGAGAGGAGGGGGTGGGGGTCCTGAGAGGACGGGGTGGGGTTGTGTGGCACAGGATGATGACCTTAGCAAGGTGGTCTCTCTGTCTCATGTGACCTTGTTCCTCTTTGAGACAACTTCTGCCAGATAGAGTCCTCAAGCCTTACTTATTTTAGACAGGAGACGGAGGCGGTGGGAGGCGGTCGGGTGTCCTGAGTGGAAGCTGTATCCTGGCTGTGACCTTGGAGTTAGGTTGTCCCGGCTGCCACAGGAAACCCAACTACCATTGCAGAGCCCACTCACTTGTCCCCTCGTTGGTTTGACATCATGGGACCTTTGTCCTGACACCCTACACCTCGCTTCTCCTTCCTGGGGGGTCCTGTCAGTGTCCCACTGTGTAGAGCACTACCCATGGGTCCCACATACCCTTTGGAGTCAGATCTGCTAGCTACACCCTACGTCCTGCTGCAAGCCTCGAGCGGCCTCCCTGCATCTCTGTGTCTCCGTGGACAGGCTGGTGTGTGACCTGAGCCTCCTCGGAGGACACTGGGTTGGGAGAGATGGGCTTTTTTGAAGGTTGTGGAAGCCATAAGCGTTCTCGTGAATGCGGCCTGGGGCTTCTGTCAGCACTGGGGAACCTCTCCAGAGGCTCCAATGTCACAGAGTTGGCCCAGAGTGTACCTTGCAAGAGCACATCACTTGACAATCACCCCTGTGCTTCAGTTCCTGGAAGGGGCCAGTTATGTTCTCAGGCACAGATTGTAGATGGCCCGCTAATTTCACTGCCGTTCCCCCTAAATCTCAGCTGTTGGGTAGCAGGGCTGCAATTGCATTAGGAAAAAAAATATCTGTTTATGCATGTTTTGAGGAATTGTGATCATGAAAAATAAGAGTGTAAGCCACCATTAAGTTAGAGGGAGGAAAATTACACGCCATGTTGCCTCCCTGGGTGAGAAATGCAGACGTGGGTTTATTGCTGCAAACCCAAGCTAATCTTCGCGGACCAGTACCCATTTCCCCTTAATTACACCTAATTGAACAGTCTAATTTATACTAATGTCCGACCGACATGGAGCCGAGCAGGAAGGGGGTGGCTGATGCTGAAGGTGCAGAATTCCAAAGCTCCTTAGCTGTGGTGGTCTTGTGAGATGCTCTGCAGCCACGGCAGGGGGCAGGGAGGGCCAGAAATCAGTTTAGCGGAAGGCGGCTAACACATCTGCTAAAAACCGCAGATGAGGTGACAGTTTGTCTAGTCACGGTCACTACCCAGCCATCATTCTCTTCTGGGTGAACTCAGGGGTGTTGGAGCCTGTGGCCAGGTCCGTGGCACCACGGACACGCTTGTGACGGAATGCGGTGTGGAGCAGCGGAGAGCATTAGCAGTGTGGCCACGCCTCTCTGTGGGCCGGGCAGGGTGGGGAATCTTGGGTGCACAGGAGTTTTCTCAAGGGGAGATTCAGGTTCAGCCACAAGTGCAAACCCACTGCGGGCTCTCTGCCCCCCCCCCCCAGCTTTGACAGCCCCTGTGGAAAGTCACATCGAGTTGCCATGGTAATTAAATAAGAGCAGTGCAGAGGCTCCATGCTGGGCCCAGGCTTTCTCTGAACTGGGTTCCCACTAGCTAGGGCTCCTTAGTTGATCTCCAGGGACTTGGTTTCCTCATCTTAAGAATGCATCAAGGACATTGCCAGCTGTCACATAGAGGAGATGAAAGGGAATGAAACTTAAAGCCCACACCTCTAAAATCCTCACAGGTCCTTTCAGAGCAGGGAGCTGGGACACCTTCCCCATGCCAAAAGGAAGCCACCCATGAACCCTGAAGACAGGCTCTGACTTCAACCACAGCCCATGATGTCGCTCATGAGCGTCTGTCTCGGTGGACTCATCCATTGTGCAGACTAGGAAGTTACATGTCAGGATTCCTCAGACGGACTTACTGTAAGTAGGGCCTGGCACCTGCATCTGGGAGACAAAAACAAACGCGAACTAATTCAGCCAGGTGGAGTCCTCTGCTCCTTGTCTCTCCTTCACGGACAGAAAGCGTTAGGGGTGGTGTTGTCTGTCTACCAGTGAGGAGGCTGAGGCAGGAGGATTGTGTGTTTGAGCAGGCTGTTTGAGTCTGCTTGGGTTACATAGTGAGACCCTGTCACAAAGCAAAAGACTAATGAGGGGGGGCAGAGAGACAGAGAGACAGAGAGACAGAGAGAAACAGACAGAGAGACAGAGAGAGAACACGCATCTACTGGGGATATTAGAGAGTTCCTTTGGCTGCTGCCGACCAACAAACCATAAAGCCAGGCTGCTGGGGCCACTGGGCCATTGTTCCTACTCAAACCATCCCTCTCCTCTGCCCAGCTGTGCTAATCTCGCTGCCTTACTGAATGGTGACAGCATCCCTCTGACCACAGGGCCTTTGCACCTCTTCCTCTGGACCAGACACTTGTCCTCTGTCCAGGCCTCATGGCTACCTTCTTCTCTGCCCCAATCTCTTATCCCCATGCAACAGAGGAGCTGCCCCAAGATATCACAGGTCGGTGTACAAAGCCTTGCTAATTCAAAAGAATAAGCGAATAAATGAACCCCCCTCACACCCCTGCCGCCTCATGGGACTTTCAAGTAACCAGTCACTGCCTTGATTTGAGATGAAGTTGAAAGTTGTTTTTTTTTTTTTAATTAAAAAAAAGTTCAAAAAGTACCAGAAAAGATATTCACACAGGACAGAAGTCAGATCAAATAAAAAAAATTAAAAAAAAAAAAAGATGTCATGTAAGGCCTCCGAAATCCACTTAGTGCGGGTTTGATATAACAAAGAATCATGCGGTATCCACTGTTCTTAATGTTCTGGGGCAAATGCTGCTCCAAGCCAGAGCTGGCAGGTTGTGGGGCCGCTTTCCTCATTGGCACCCTGAGCGGCACACGCAGACCTTCAAAGTTCATGCCCAAACCACAGCAGCCTCCTCCGCTCGCTGGAGATCAAAGCGGGGGACCCTGAGCGATGCTTCTGATTAGTTATGCATTCGGCTTTCACGATGGAATGAATGAAAAATGAGGCTCAGAGTGGTTTTCTGAAGATGAGTGCCCTGGCTTCGGCCCGCGCAGACTTAGGGCTCCTGCAAACAGGTTGGCTTCACGGGCGTGCGTGGCGCCCAGCCCACTGGACCTCCTGGTAGTGGGACCCATGTTTGCTTGAATATCCTCTCCCTTCCTAGTATGGGGCTGGTGAGATACGGCCCTCAGTAAAGTGCTCTCTCTACAAGCATAAGAGCCAGAGGTCGGATCCCCAGGACTATGGAAGAGCAGGGTGTGGCGGCGTGCCCAGGTCCAGCGAGCCCGTCTGAGTTCTATTTCTCATGGCTGCTACAGAGTACCTGATAGAAGCAGTTTCAAGAAGGGAGGGTTTATTTGACGGACAGTTCGAGGGTACTGTTCATTATGCCTGGAAAATCACGGTAGCAGGAGCGAGGGACGGCTGGCCACGTCGCATACGCAATCAGGGAGCAGAGGGAGATGGGCGCTGGTGGTCAGCTCATCTTTTTATTCGATCTAGGACCCCAGTGCATGGGATGGTGCCTCACACATTCAGAGTGGGCCTTCCCACCGCCACACACCTAACATAGATGATTCCCCACAGGGATTTGTCTCTCAGGTGATGCTAGATCCTGTCCCCTTGACAATCACTGTCAGCAATCATAACCCTATTGATCTCATAAAGGCAGGTGAAGGGGCACTCCAGCCTCAGGAGAAAGAGGGCACTGGCGCCATGAGCAGGGGCTTTCCAGTAACAGCTTCTGGAGCCCAGGACCCTCCCCAGAGGGACTCCTGGCCGCTGACCTCTTTCCTGTGCTCTGGACCAAACCAAGCTCTACCCCTCAGCTCCCAAAGCCCCAGAGGAACATGAAGGGCAGGGGATTCCCTAGGCTGCCAGGCCTCAAAAGAGAAGTCACTGTGTGAATGGTTACTGGGGCATTGAGGAAGAAGAAGCCTGAGGTCCTTGTTTCATTTCTGCTGCTGTAACACATAAAAGCAGCTTTGAGGAAGAAGGGGCTTGTTGGCTTACATTTCAGGTCATGATAGATCACTGAGGAAAGTCAAGGCAGGAACATGAAGGCAGGCCTGCTTCCTATTCCACACAGCTTTGCCTCCAACCAGGGAACTCACTTCACAATCAAAGAAACAGAGCAAGAACCATGGGGATGCTGCCAGCTGGCTAACAGTCAGGCTTAGGCTTCTTATACAACTTAGGATCCTAGGGAATGGTGCTACCCACAGTGGGCTGGACCCTCCTATATCAGTTAACAACCAAGACAACCCTCTATGGACATGTTCACAGGGCAACCTGATCTAGGAAATTCCTCAACCGACATTCTCTTCCCGGATAATTTTAAGTCGGTTCAAGTTGACAAGCCTAAGCAGACACCTAGCTTCCTATGGTTGTACGTCTGGTGATTCTGAACCAGGAACTACCTCTCTGGGCCCATTTCCCAGATCTGACTCTGAACTTGGGTTAGATCCAATTCAAAATCTGGTTGTTATTTAATTTTCTGTGATTTCGTTTGTTTATTTATTTGACTCGGTATACTGTCAAAAAACAAAACATTAACTAAGGCCCCTGTGGCAGTTTGAATGGCACTCCTCGGTAGGCTCAGGTGTCTGAACGCTTGGCCCGGGTTGGTGCTGTTTAAGTGCGTTTAGGAGCTGTGGCCTTGCTGGAGGAAGTATGTCTCCTGGGGCTTTAAGGTTTAAAAGCTGTGCTGCGTTCCCAGTTCACTCTCTCTGCTTCCTGCTCGAGGTTTGAAATGCGAGCTCTCAGCTTTCAGCTCCACTCACTATGTCTGCTGCCTGCTTCCATGTAGTCCCTCCCCCTGCTGACTATCACCCTCTAGCCCAAATAAACATCTTTCTTCCAATTGTCTTGGTGTGGCGTTCTATCACGGAACAGAAAAGTAGCTAATCCGGTAACACAGCGGGTTAAAGCAGACTCCATTCCTGCTCTGACTGGTAGTGAGGGTTATTTGGAACGTTACATTGTTTCCTTTTCCCCTGGTTGAGACCAAAAGCTCAACAAGGAGCAACTGAATGAGGAGGGGCTAGAGTTCACTGTCGAGGGGAAGGGTGTGACAGTGCCTCTCTGGTGGCAGCTGCTTGTCACTTCTCAGTGGATCAGAAAGCCTAAAAACAAGGACGCTAGACTTCTGATGGCTTTCTTCTTTGTCCCCTCTGACTGAGTCCTGACCTCAGCCCTGGAATGCTACATGGATTTCTCTTCCTCGGTCACCTCCTCTCAGGCATTCTCAGGGGTGGCTCCAAGGTGGCTTTAAACCCAGTAAGCCTGACAATGACCCAATCCAGACCCCAAAAGTAGAGATTGGCACATGGCTATTCCCCCGAGAGGACCACTCCTCACTTTCTACAACAGAACCGTAACCATGTGGGTCACTTCTTAATGTGTGTGCTTGGCTTGCTATTTTGATTTTTGCTGGTTTTAGACAGGTCTTGCTCGGTTGCCCATGCTAGCTTCAAAAACGTGATCCCCCTGCCTCAACCTCGTAAGGACTGAGATTACAGACCTGCCCTGTCATGCCCAACCTGACTGCATGTTTATAAAATGCGATTGTTTCACACCCCAGCTTAAACCCTTCCCTAAGTTCCCTCTATTCATTCATAAGTCAGATCTACACTAGAAAGCCTGGGCCCCTGAGGCCCTGACTCCCCTGCAGGAGTGCCTGTGCCCCAGAGAAGACCCAGGCCCTGTTCCCTGGCCCTAGCCAACCTGCCCTTGCCTCTGTTCTGACTTAGGCAGCCCCTGTAGAGCCTTTGTGCTTGACTGGATTCTCCTTTAGGTTCGGCTTAAATGTCCCCTCCTCCAAGAGACCCCACATTTTCATTGGCCCCTCCTCCCCTACCTGTAGTTCTTAATTCTTCTCAGTCACATTCTCACCGAAGGTGAGTGAGTGCTTCGTCTTCCCTCTTTTGTCTGTTGATGGTCCCTTCTACACAAATGACCTTACCATGAAGGTACGGTCTGTGTTCGTTACTTCTCATGGCTGTGACAAAATACTCAGCAAGAAGCAATACAGGGCTCCGTTCTGGCTTACAGTTCTACAGGATTGTTCTATCATGGTTGGGAAGATGTAAGCTTCAGGTCAGAAAGGCTTCGCAGAAGGAGTGGGAGGCTGGCAGTCAGGTAACAGTGTGAACAGGAAGTGAGGCCGCACTATAAAGCCTCAAGACCCACCCCTAGTGACCCACTTCCTCCAGTAAGTCTCCACCCTTAAAAAGTGGGAGCTTTCCCAAATTAAGCCAAGGACTAAGTACTGAACCACGTGAGCCTACTGGGTAGTGTAGGGGTGGGGGTGGGGGGGTGGGTGCTTTAAATTCAAACCACAACATCGAGCCAGGCTGTGTTATTAGATTCCAGATCCCATCACCTAGAACACTGCCAAACATCCAAAGGCTCAAAAATAGGGACGGAATAATTAAATGACTTGATTAATTGATGCAGGCATGAATGCGCTCTGGAGCTGAGGAGACTTTTCAAAGAAAACGGATTGCTACTGAAATCTTCAGTACTGAGATTTCAATGGTTTGCCACACTGAGCCAGCTATGGAAGGAAGCACAGAGTCAGTCAGCCAGGGCTATACTGATCCGCCTGGGCTCTGTGTGTGGCTACTGCTGTCAAATGGCACTGTCCCCTCTGTGTGTGCATCCTGAGCTCAGCACACAGGGACAGTAGCTGTCTCCAGGGTGAGTCTCTACGCAGATATAATGCCTTTGAGCTAAGTCACTTCTGCAGATATCCAGTCGGTAAATCCGACTCTGTGAGGGAATCCAGAGTCATAGGTGGGAGGCAGAGGCTTTGGGTAACCTACTGAACAGAAGTACAAAACCTCACAGCTGTGCCTTGGCTCAAGACACCGAAGTTGAATGCAGGGTGGGCTAGGATCCAAGAGACTTCCTGAGCACAGGGCTGAAATTGTGCAGGTGTAGAGCATGTGTGTGTGTGTGTGTGTGTGTATGTGTGTGTGTGCATGTGTGTATGTGCATGTGTATATATGTATGCATGCATGAATGTGTGTATATGTATGTGTGCGTGTATGTATATGTGTGTGCATGTGTGTATGTGCATGTGTATATATGTATGCATGCATGAATGTGTGTGTATATGTATGTGTGCGTGTATGTGTATGTGTGTGCATGTGTATATGTGCAAGTGTATATATGTATGTGTGTATGTGCATGTGTATATATGTATGCGTGCATGTGTATATATGTATGCATGCATGAATGTGTGTGTGTATGTGCATGAGTATATATGTATGCATGCATGAATGTGTGTGTATGTGTGTATGTGCATGTGTATATATGTATGCATGTATAAATGTGTACATGTGTGTATGTGCATGTGTATATATGTATGCATGCATAAATGTGTACATGTGTGTGTATGTGTGTGTGTGTGTGTGTGTGAGAGAGAGAGAGAGAGAGAGAGAGAGAGAGAGAGAGAGAGAGAGAAATGATATCTTGCATCTGATTAGCCCCAAAGGAAAAACCCCATTGGCAGCAGGTGGATCCACACACAGTTTAGCTCCGATTCCCACTCCAAACTGCAGCTGCTGTCGCTGCCTGGGGACCCCTATCTTTTTACATGTTATTGTAGACTGGTTGCCCCCTACTGCAATAAAGAACCCTCGATGGGCTGTTTGGAATGTCTAAATCAGTGCAGCAGAACCTGACAGGTCAAGAAATCAGACAAGCTGCCCTCCCCAGGGAGAGGGTATGAGACAGGAGCAGGCAGGGAGGAGCCCCTGCCATCTTAAGGTCAGTCCCCTCCTAATGTCATCCTGGGGGCCTGGGTCTTCCTCTTCCACAGGGCAGTGGGAATCTCCCAGCATGCGTGGTGAAGCACTCATCAGCTTTCTCTAATGACCTTTTGGCTCCTGGCATTATTCCTGCCGTCCTGGGGTGTGGGAGGGGGAGGCCTTCCATCAGGTGTGAAATCAGTCATCCACTAAACAGCGTACTCAGCCCCCAGGGACACATGACAGCCGCCAGTTCACAGTCACTCGCAGCCTTAGGAGAATCCATTTTCTTTGACACATGTTGGTTGACGGCTTCCTCTTTCCCACAGCCCCATCACTGACGCCCTTCCCGCAAAGTGGAGCTTAAGCACTCAGCATTCCAGCAGGGACAGATGGCGAGCTCCTGCTGGCTCATTAGAGGACAGTTCAGAAAGATGCTGTTTAGAATCCGAGGGCAGGGTGAAGGGAGATGACAGGAAAGAACGGGACGCAGAGCCCTGGACAGAGCAAGGGCAAGCACCCTGAGCAGTTTCCAGAATCTGGAGGCAGGAGGGCTCTGCAGGGGCGGGGCTTCTGGAGGGGACGTGGGCGACCTGCATGCAATGACCTCACAGTGGAGTCCTCGGTGTGAAGAATTCAACTCTCACTCCCTACGCCCCACCACTTCTTCCCAAGCCAGCCACACCAGAGAGCAGGGAAGCCCTCGTGGGTGGAGCGCCTTGGAAGACAACGTTCTTCAGCGCTTACCTAGTCATTTATACAAGCGTGGATCATGGTGGCTTCTGTCAATCAGCTATCGAAGGCAGGGAGGCGAGAGGGGCAGAGCTGATGTCAGAGCCACTTTGTAAGGGCAGACGATTGTATTGTCTCCACTGTGACAAAATTCCCGAGCAAATCAACTTTAAGGAAGAATGTTGACTCAGGCAAGGACACATGTAGGGTGCTAATATCTCAGATCCGTAAGTCAGGGGAACATGTCGGCTCTTTCCTGCTCTCAGAACCGATCTTTAGCTAAAAACGGTATTGCAGAAAGTACTTACTGTAGATTCCTCATCCCAGGAGACCTCAGCCTTAGACTGCTCCCCTACGGCCGTGGCCCCACTGAGACAAACTCACCCACTCCCTCATCGACACCGTGTACGATAAACCCACTGAGCTTCCCGACCACTGCCAGTGCGGCTCCACCAGTGCATGCAGCCCACCGAACCCAGCGTTTGTGTCCGTCACTTCTTCATTCCTTGTTGCTCTGTCAGGTCAGTCCCAGAGCTGTGCAGGTCTCAGCACGTTGGTCCGTGGTCAGTTGACTCCATCGATTAGGCCTTTGACAAGGCAGAGCACCACAGTGGGAAGCCTGTGGGGGGAGGGGGAGAGCAGAAAGTAAACAGGAGAATGAAGAGCTAGGGTTCCAACATCCCTGCCTCCCAACTGGGTCTCACCAGCTAAAGGCCCCACTACCTGGCGCCTGCACCATCAGCTGCAGCGCACGAGAGTCTGGGGACATCTGAGATCCAAGTCACAGGAAGGACACTCATGCCTGGGGACGTGTAGGCCTGTTTAAAGCAGCCACTCTGCCCTATGCTGGGTCAACTGGATGCCATTCACCACGGTGAACTGAACTCAGAATCCTACCTCCAGATGGACCACACTCTGCGTGTTTTTAGTGTTCACGCCTTTTATGAACATGTGCTAATCACACACTGTACGTTTCATTAATAGTGGCAGTTTTAGGATCCACATTGATCCCTTCTTCCTTCTCTCGTCCCCAGCCCCATCTCCTGTCGTTGTCCCCACCCCCACCCTGCCTTGCAGATTCCCTTCCACTACCCCTCCCCCTTTTACTTTCATATCTTTTTCTTTTAAAGATTTATTCATTTATTATATATGAATACACTGTAGCTGTCTTCAGACACACCAGAAGAGGGCATCAGATCCCATTACAGATGGTTGTGAGCCACCATGCAGTTGCTGGGATATGAACTCAGGACCTCTGGAAGAGCAGCCAGTGCTCTTAACCACTGAGCCATCTCTCCAGCCCTCATATCTTTTTTTTTAATGAGTCAGTAGATTTAATCATGGTTGCTCACAGGAGCATGGTGAGGGGTATTTTGCATAGAAACCTTGCAAGTGTCCCAGCCACTAAATACAATGCCTCTCTCTCCCCACCAGTGACCATGAACTTCCTACAGATTGTAAGTGATAACTTATTTAATAAAAAGATTTCCACAGGTGAAAATAGGGCACGCCCCTGTCAAAGCCTATGAGAGGAGTTCAAGTTGAAAGTGAGAAACAGATGGGGTCAAAGTCCAGCACAGTTAGAACTGAGAATTTTCTTAGGAAAAAAAAAGATGCTTGAGCTGATTTATGTGTTGTCTACTTGACATAAACCTGGGTCATTTGGGATAGAAAACCTAAACTGAGAAAACGCCTCCGTAAGACTAGTCCGTAGACACGTCTGTGAGCCTTTTTTCCCCCATAGATGATTGACAGAAGAGGGCTCCGCCCACTGTGGGCAGTACTATACGTGGGTTGGTGGACAGGGGCACTATTTGAAAAGAAGCGGTGCCAGCCAGTAAGCAGCATCCTCCGTGGCCCCTGATGAGTTCCTGCCTCTAGGTTCCTGCCTTGAGTCCCTGCCCCGAGTTCCCTCAGTGATGGACTACAACCTGTAAACTGAAACAATCTCTTTCCAAGTCGCTTGTGGTCGTGGCGCTTGTCACAGACACAAGAAAGCAAACCAGGACAGCTGTGACCCCTTAGCTGCACGCACTGGACGAGTGTCCGGTTTCTACTAGGACACGTGATAAAGATGTTGATACAATAATTTAAACTTAGATTAAAAGAACAACTGAGTTAAAATATAAAGGGTGTCTAGATGTTTTCCTGTGGGGAACAGTGATATAGGGGAGTTTGACCCTGGAGTGGCCCCATTGGAACATCGTTGAACCATTGAGAGAGAGGACTGGAGAAGGGGAGGCATCCTTAAGATAATGCCCAGGAGAGCGAGTGAGGCTCCAGTCCCTGCCTTTCATTCTTTGGCTCCCCGGACGTAAGAGAAGGGTCTTGGCTCCACTGCACTACCTTGTCATCAGTTGCAGCCTCACTACAGACCCAAAGCATCATGGACCAGAACTTCCAAACCCCTGAGCTAGAATAAACCTTTCCTGTTTTTCCTGGTGGTGGTGGTGGTGGTTTGGCTTGGTTTTTGTTTTTTCAAGTCAGGGTTTCTCTGGGAATCTCTGGCTATTCTGCAACACATACTGTAGACTGAATTAAGACATCTGCCTACCTCTGCTTCCCAAGTGCTGGGATTAAAGGGTGTGGCACCACAACTGACTGCTAAGAATCTTTGTTACAGTAACAGAAAGCTGAGTAATGGAATGCTTTGAGGGGGTTTCAGCAGGACACCCTAACTGTCCCATCCTTCCAACCCCACCCCTATTCTCCCATCCCCACCCTCCCATCCTCCATCCCCCACCCCCACCCTCACCCTCCCACTTACCTCATCCTACTGCCCATTCTCCTCCCACCCTCTACTCCCATTCCCCGACATCCACCCCTGAGACTGATGGATACTTTGTTGCCTCTCGAGTAACTAGGGCATTGGGGAATGAGTTAAGGTAAGAAGTGGTGGAGGTCTTCCCTCATCCAGAACCTGGGTACAATCATGTGCAGTCAGCATAGGAGGAGAAGGTGGCTGGGTGGTCAGCATAGCTCATCTAGAAAGGGAGGGAAGCTTGAGAGTTGTGATGGCTCACTCAATGGAGCACTTGCTGTAGGAGCCTAGGTTTGATCTCCAGTATCCAGGGAAAACTGGATGCAGAGGCACACTGTTGGAAAATTAGCAACCGGGAAGCAGCCAATGGTAGGGAGGTCCCATGGCCCACTGGCTGGCCAGCCTGAGGAGCAGTACCTAAAGTTGACCTTTGACCTTCATGTGCATCCACACCTACATATACACCAGCACACAGAGAAAACAGAGGGAGAGTGGAGAAGGTGGGGCTTAACCAGGGCTGCACATGCAGTTAGAATGGCGAGAGGAAGCCTGCCAGGACATAACAGAAATTTGCAAAGCCCCGAGAGCATCATTTTTCAACCGGCAATCACAGTATAAAGCAATGGCTCTGTGTTGATTTGCTCCTGCTGTTCTGCAGGCGTTGGGCTCAGTAGCACTTAACCATGTCTAGATGCATGTCTACATGAGTCCCGGTCCGCCGCTGCTGCACACAGCAGAGACTCTCATCATCAGCTCCAGCTGTGGATGAAAACGCTCCTTGAATACCCGTCCAAGTCACTTAGAGGCTGCCAGAGCAGGGACGCCGAAACCGCAGTCCTCTCTGACCCTTTGGCTGGCTGCCCCATGTGTGCCTCTCTCTGTTTTGCTTGGTGGGCTGATGCTCACCATGGCAGGGTGAGTGTGCTCTCTTTTCATAAGGCAAATTTCTCCCAAGCCCTGCTGAGCACTGTGGGAGGCCCTTTACCATCTTATCTATTGGTAAACCCTCATCTGGCCCAGCGTGCTGCCAGCTCCATTCTGACTTGGGAGGAACGATGCTCCCCTTTCTGCTTTCCCCCTTCATTTCTCTACTACAGAGCCCAGCTCCCTCTGCCAGCCCTCCCTGGCCAGCCAATGACTGCCCACTCTTACTCAGGGACCCTGGAGCTACTGTCCTTCACCCCGAGTCGCAGGGGACAGACTCCTGTTTTCATTCATTGCGAGTCTGTGGTACAGGTCTCAGGTCCTGCTCTCCTGCTCTGTCTCCCGGCCTCGTGACCAAGCAGAGCTCTGTCTACCCAGATGATGCTCTGCTGAGAATTTCTGAAGACCAAATGTCAGCACCACACACAAGCAGGATAAAAAGGTGTTTCTGTGACCGCTGTGAGGAGCTGCAACTACAGCGCCAGCATTCTGGAGGCAGGAGGATGAGTTTAAGACCATCTGAGCTACATGACAGCCCTTACACACACACACACACACACACACACACACACACACACACACACAACAAAGGAGGAGGAGGAGGAAGAAGAAGGGGAGGAGGAAGAAGAGGAGGAGGAAAAGGGAGAAGGAGAAAGAAGAGGAGGAAAAGGAGAAGAGGAGAAAAGGAAGAAGGAGAAAAAAGAGGAAGAGGATAAGAGGAGGAAGAGGAAGGAGAAAGAAGAGGAGGAAAAGGAAGAAGAGGAAGAAAAGGAGGAAGAGGAAGAAGAGGAGGAAGAGAAGGAAAAGAAGGAAAAGGAGAAAAAGAAGAAGAAACAAAAAATAAAAATACAAACGAAAGTGCTTCTTTTGGATGTGAGCATGTGTGTGTGTGTGTGTGTGTGTGCGCACACACACATGAGCATTTATATAATGTAAGCACACATATGTGCAGGTACATGTGGACATGTGGCAGCCAGAGGACAACCTTGGGTGTTAACTTCACAAACACCATCCATCTCTTTGAGACAGGGCCTCTCACTGGCCTAGAGCTCACTAAATAGGCTGTGCTGGCCAGCAAGTTCTGGGGATCCCCCCGTCTCTGCCTCCCCAGCACTGAGATTATAGGCGTACACCACCACATGGGTTCCAGGAATCGAACTCAGGTCCTCATGACTGTGCAGCCGTCACTTTACAGACTGAGCCATCTCCCCAAGCTCCTGAAAATGTATCCCAGGGTCATATAAACATGGGCATTCCACAGCTCAAACAGTGTTTCCATTGACATGTAGGGCCCCGGCCCCTTCTGTCTCATCCGTCAGCTCTGCTCAGAGCCAGACTTCTCATGAGGGCTCCAGGCGTGGGCTGTGGGAAGGAATGTTGTCTCCTGAGACAGATCTCAACCCAAACAAGTGCTTAGGTTCACCTTGCATGAACTACAAGTTATCAGTGGGCCAAGTAGCCACAAGAGTAGCATACATGCTGCTGGCTGCAGGAAATCTCTGGACAGAGAAGTAGTCACAGGTATCGAGAGGCAGCCCATGGGACTGTCAGTACCTTCTGCTCGCTTGGCCCTGATGTTTCTTCCACACAGCCCCACATGCTGGACCTACCTCTCACACGGCTTAGGGAACCGGGGAGCTGTTCCCTGTCCATGAGCAGCCTTCCTCCCCATCCCAGAAGCATTCTCTTTTAGCAGTTACTAACATCGATAACTGTATTTTCCAGGGACTTCTTGTCCTCCGGCTTGTCACATTTAGAATTTGTGAGAACACGCTCACAGATGGCTCTCTATTGATTTACTATCCAATTTTCATATTCTGCAGCAAAAAATAACTGTTTCTGCTCAGCCCGTCTGTCGGAACTGAGGTGGGCAGGAAAGGCTCACGCCCAGCCGACACGTGGGTGGGGGCTCCGTAGCTCCCACGGGCATTCAAATTTAGAAGACGTGAGCTACACGTCCTCCGTCATTGGGTCCCCTCTGGTTATTTAACAGGCACGAGAATTGGATAGGTGCTACAGGAACTTAGTCTCTGAGACAGGAGTTCTGGCTTTTAGGACTCTACACAGTCAGGGATGTAGTCTAGACTTCCCTTGCCTGAGGGTACCCTGGACACCCACAGAGCCTTCTTCACCTCAGAAGTTTCCGTGGAAGTCTCCCGTGGTGTGGTGACCGTGTGAGATGACCATGCTGTATCTGTGGAGGAAGGTCGAGGAAGCATTTCTAGCTTCTTTGTGGAAGATGGAGTGGCATCTATGTTGAGACACCCTCCTAACTCTGGGTGCTTGTTTGCACCGACAGAACGGCTAAGCCACACCTGGGTCTCCTACAGAGGGACGGCCTTAGTCCACCTCACCCAGTGTTCTGATGCAAATGTTCTTTTCAGGTCTACTGAGAACAGCCACACCAAGTCGCTGTCCTGGTTATCTCCCCACACACAGTCTCTATTATGCTGTTTTGTTTTCCAAACAGGAGACGAGAACAGACTCTTATCAATACAAGCCAAAGCGTGTGTCAGGCTAAGCTGGGCAGAGCGGTACAGCTGGCTCTGTCTGTTCTCTTTTCCCTAACTCAGACCCTCCCTCTCCACCCATTCTCACTTGATCCGGTTTTCTTCATGGAACGTAGCACACCCTAAAACTGTCTTGTCTGTGTGTTTTCTGGTTCCTTTGGGTCTTTTGAATGTGTGTTTGCATGTTCACACGTGTAGTACACATATGTGTTCACATGTTCACATGTGTAGCATTCATCTGTGTTTGCATGTTTACACATGTGGCACACATGTGTTTGTGTGTTTACATGTGTAGCACATGTATGTTTGCATGTTCACACGTGTAGTGGCACATGCATGTGTGCATGCTTCGCATGAGTGATACACATGTGTTTTCGTGTTTGCATGTGTGTTTGCATATTTATGTGTGCAATACACGTGTGTGTTTGCATTTCATCCGTGTAGTACATGTGTCTTTAGAGGACAGATGTGTTTCTCAACTGCTCTCTACGTTATTTTCTGAAGTAGAGTCTCTCACTGAATCTAGAGCACCCCAATTCATCTAATCTAGTGAGTCAGCTTGCCCCAGAGACCCCCTCATCACAGCAGCTGATGGCTTTTAAGTAGAACTCAGTGACTCGCAGGCCAGTGTTTGGAAAGGGTGGGTTAGAGCACAGCACGCCCCCACCCCCGTTTCCTCTTTACTTCAGACTCTGTCCAGCTCTCGCCGCCCCCAGGAGACATTTTCATCCTTTTTGGGGGATTTTCCTCCTGCTCAAAATTAGATATGCTCTGATTGCCAGCAGATTCACTGACGGGAGCCTCGGGTCCTAGAGGATATAAGGCCACGTCTGTCACTCCATAGGGAACTGTCCTACTCAGTACCAATGAGCTATGACCCCCGAGAAACTCAATTAAAACACAGGGCACTTAAAGAGTGATATTTGAATTAGATCCAATTTTTGCCCCTGGGGTCCAGGTTGGAGACACGGATGAGCTACCGGATTTTGTAACGATCTCGGGTGTTTAGTTCGAGGAATAACATAAATTCCCACATGGGGCCCGAGGGCTGTCGCTCACCATCATGAGATTGTTTGCCCCTGTCGCTTGCTCAGAAAACAGCTGACATTTGAGAAAGGTGAGTTAGTTGTCAGAGAGAACAATAACAAACAATATTAAATTAGGCCACTTTCACTTCTCCAGCTGCTTGTGTACCCTGCTTTACAGCGAAATTCCTTCCCAGTGTTTGTCCGCGTCTTCCTTCCAAGTAAAACTCATTAGAGAGATTTCTTTGGGGGATTTTTTTCCCTTTTCCTTTCTCGGCTTCTTTTCTTGACTCTGGTTAAATAAATTATTGATTTGTTTTCAAGATAATTTAAGGGGTGATACAGTTGTGATTTAATAACTGTGGCCAAAATGCATTCAGAGGAAACACTCTTAAGGGGTTCAATTAAGGGTTCTGATTTTGTTTTATTTTAAAAAAAAAATCAAACCAACCAAGCAAGGACCCATCATGAGGAACCCTGGGTGGGCTGGATGGACATGAAGCTTCTTGTGACTTTAATAATTCAGGACAAAGGAGCTGAAGGAAGACAGACATCAGAGGCTCGGGAGGTCTTTGCAAACAAATATCGTCTCAGGGGGATCATGGGCCTGTAGGGACCATGGACATCAGGCTCAGGGCACACTTGCTCATAAGTCATTAGACATCCAACTTCAAAGACCTGAAAAAAATAATAATTTGTTGCCTTGGGCCAGATTGAGAAAGCTGGCCTTGGGCACACCCAGTCCTGAAGAGCAAAGCTTCCTCGTTCAGATGTTATGGCCCCTTCCTCTCTGTCCCAGAACAGCTACTTAGACTGGCTTCACCATGGACCCTGTGCTCTGGGACCATGGCAAGCACCCCAGCTCCCTTTGCAAAGAGTACCTTCTTCATCCTGAGCCTTAGTGGGGCCTAAGCGGAACAAGTCTGAGTCACATGCTCACCTCCTGGAAACCGTGGAAACCAGTCAATGCCTGGCTCCCTGAGGCAGCTCCTAGCAGTAAAGTGTATAAGGAGCACTGAGGAAGTTCAGAGACAACGCTTGTGAGACAGCACGTCATTGTGGGTGTGTCATCTGCTTCCTGACCTCACGGACAGCAGGACCAGCCATCCTCCTCATCCTCCTGCCTCTGCTTTTCCTTACCCCACATAATGGGCTGTAGCCCTTCAAACTCTAAGCCCAAACAAACCTTCATGAACTTGACACCTCACAAGAAGGTACTGAGTGGACTAAGGAAATCAAGACAATTCCTCACACATATGCCACAAGCCAACCTAACCTAGACAGCCCTTCATGGAGACTTCTCCCAGATGATTCTAGTTTGTATGACGTAGACAGTTAAAATTAAGCAGTAATCAGGCCCCAAGCGAGAGGATGGAAAGTGATGGAGTGAGCTCCTGATATCAACCTTGGGCCTCCACACAACGTGCACAGATGTGTGTGCACACACATGCAAACGCACATGCCTGCACATAAGAGACATGCTATGGTGGTTCGAATGCTTGCCCATAAGGAGTGGCACTGTTAGGAGGTGTGGCCTTGTTGGAGGAGGTGTGGCCTTGTTGGAGGAGGTGTGGCCTTGTTGGAGGAGGTGTGGCCTTGTTGGAGGAGGTGTGGCCTTGTTGGAGGAGGTGTGGCCTTGTTGGAGGAGGTGTGGCCTTGTTGGAGGAGGTGTGGCCTTGTTGGAGCAAGTGCAGCACTTCATAGGTGGGCTTTGAGGCCTCCTGTGGGCTCAGACTCCACCCAGTACAGAAGAGAGCCTCCTCCTGGCTGCCTTTAGATCAAGATGTAGAACTCTCCTCCAGCACCATGACTACCTGCACACTTCTACGCTTCCTGCTATGATGATAATAGACTGGACATCTGATAGTGTAAGCCAGCCCCAATTAAATGCTTACCTTTATAAGAGTTGTCTTGGTCACGGCATCGTTTCACATCAATGGAGCCCTAACTAAGACACATGCTCGAAGAGTCACTGTTAAGGGATGACTGCATGCCAGTCTAAGTAATTTGTACTTTAAATGCCATTTACTTCTCTACCATCTGAAATTAGCTTTCTATTCAGTGACCTTCTCAGGATCGTCTAGCCGGGATGTAGAGTTAGGTACATAGTGGCATTGGTCTTTGTGAAGATGAGGGTGATCGTATGTGAGACTGTCCCCTTGGGGGGGGGGCACTAAACCTGCAGCCACACATCCTGCCTTACCATCCTGCTAGATAATGTGTTCTGGGTGGTGGAAGATTTGCTATCCCAGGCACATGAGAAGAGCACTTACCTAGCTTGTGTGAAGTCCTAGGTTCATTCCCCAGCAGTAAGCAACTTCCTTTCTAAAAGGTTACACGGGTGTCTGCTGCTGTATTCTCTTACTGACTCTGAAATATTCTAAAGTAGTACATTCTGCTATCTCTTCTTAAATTATAAGTAAACTTCCTAGGTGTTCGTGTCAGAGACAACAGCCATTCACAGCCCACGGCTTCCTGTAGCTAGCCTTCAGAGCCAGGCCTGCCTTAAACACTTCGTGTTGAACTCAGTATCAGCCGCTGAGTGATTCTTCAGGGGCTATCCCTGATGGTAGTTTGTGAGAGGGTCAATGTTTGGTCTGAGGCATCCAGGCCCCAAGTGTCATCTCTAGTGACTGTTGATACTATGTCAATGCCCAAGTTTGTTCCACAGTCTGTTGAGACGGCTGTTTTCATTATCAACAGGCTCCAGACTTCACTAGGAGACACACTTCTGGGCGTGTGTGTCTGTGAGAGTTTTTCTGAGTGAGTTAACTGAGGTGGGAGGACCCCTGCCACCTGTGGGTGGCTCCATCCCATAGGCTTGGCTTTCAGACTAAATAAAAAGGGGGAAAGCAAACCAAATACCAGCATCCATCACTCTGGGCTTGCCTGACTGCGGTATAGGTGACCAGCTGCCTCAAGCTCCTGCTGTCCAATTCTTCACGTGAGAAACAGTCATAACGAAGTACACGTGAGGCTGGGAGGAGGCTCACTGGGTAAACAGCTTGATATGCAAGCACGAGGATCCAAGTTCAACCCCAGAAGCCAACGTTAAAAAGCGAGGTACAATGGCGCACAGTTGGTTCAGTGACACTGGCGAGACAGTGCTGCACAGATATCCCTGGAGCTCAGCTGACCACCTAGCCTGTCCTAAATGACAAGTCCCAGGACAGTGGCAGACCCTGTCTCAACAAACAAGATGGACATCTCTTGAGATGCAATGCCTAGAGGCGGCCTCTACCTTACACCTCTCTCTCTCTCTCTCTCTCTCTCTCTCTCTCTCTCTCTCTCCCTCCCTCTCTCTCTCTCTGTCACACACACACACACACACACACACACACAGATGTGCACACCCACCCCTACATGCAACCACACACACACACATACACACATGCACACACGCACACATACACACACACACACGCACACATACACACAGGCAAAGAAGTATATTCAGCGGTCCACAAACATGATCTGATTATTACATAAGGCCAGGTTTCTGTGTGACCAGACTCAGATACAGGGCATCTGTCTGGATGCTACTTAGGCAGAATTTGTTTTTTTGTTTTTTGGGGTTTTGTTTGTTTGTTTGTTTGTTTTTCTTTTCTTTTTTTCGGAGCTGGGGACCGAACCCAGGGCCTTGCGCTTGCTAGGCAAGCGCCCTACCGCTGAGCTAAATCCCCAACCCCTGTTTTTTGTTTTTTAATTTGGAATGTATATCTTAGACAAATAAAGATGAACCTGTTTCAGAATGGCTGTGTTATTTTTGCTTCCTCTGTGGCCTTGCTGGGGCTAACGTAGGTTAGGGAGATGGGACCGCACTGCCCACTTCAAGCCGTTTCTTGGCACGACCGTGAAAAGGGAATATTAAAGCGAGAACTCAGGTGTTTGGGGACTTCTTAAGAACCACCTCTTATTGCAACTTAATTAAGAAACTCAGCTGAGAGGTGCCAGGCTATCAAACAGGGGGTGACGGGCCCCCGCATGGTTCAGGGCTGCAGAGCGCTGCAGCCTTTATTAGTCCTGCTCGCTTCCATGAAAGCAAAGTAGGCCTGTGCTCCACTCGGGGACTAATCCATTAGTCACTGCAAAGTCTCCGAGGACAGGCAGGTCCATTTCAAACCTAATTTGCAGTTGGCTTTTCATTTTAGTGGTTTTAGAATGGAATTCATCTCCCAAACCCTAGAGTGTTTGGTTACCTCATGCAAATATTGAATACCCAGAGTGAAATTTCAATAGGACACTAACAATTTGCTTTCCTGGCCATCAGCCTCATTTGTCAGAGCCATTGACCCAGGTCTGTAAGGAAATGTCACTCTTGCCCCCTTTATAATGGTTTTATGCAAATAGCTTTCAAGGCTTAATTCTGAGGAAATGTTTAGGGAGAAAGAAAACAGGGAGGGAGGCTAGAGAGAGAGAGAGGAGGAGATGAACCAGAAGATGGACAGGAGGGAATTGGGAAGGGGGAGATCCTGGGAGAAGCAAGAAAAAGGGGTTGACACGTCAGGGTGTTCTGAGCATCTTCAGTGTCCTGAGGATCTTCAGTTGCACTGTCCCTGACAGCCAGAGGGACATGTGGATCATTTCCTGACCTCTGCTCTCGTTGGGATGTCAGGAAGGGACAAGACAATGACTTCTAAGCAGATCGAATGCAAGGTCCTGCCACCTTGGCTGTTACTGTTTGAACAGAGAGAGTGAGAGAAGTTAGAACATAACTGTCACAAGTGGCCATCCCTAGTGGGAAGGCATACTTGGGAGTCATGGTAGATCTTACAGGCTATAGGGGCTCCCACCTCCCTACACTGATCTGCCTGGGGGCAGACCTGGTGGTATGGTTTGAGTAGAAAATGTGCCCTGTAGGCTCATGTTTTCCTGGACTGGTCCCCAGCTACTGTGCTTCTTTTGGTCTGGTTGAAACTCAGGAAGGTGTAGCCTCAATGGAGAAAGTGGCTCTTGGAAGGCATACCTTTGAAAGTGATATTGGGTCCCCAGTTGTCCCCCTCTGATTTCTTTCCCAAAGGAGCCAAGAACCTCTGCCTTGACACATTTCTAGCGTCAGGATGTTTTGTGTGACGGTCTGTGGACTGAATGTTCCAAAACTCTGAGCCCAAACGTTGGAAGTGTTTTTTCTCAGGCTTTGGTCACAGCAACGCAGAAGTAATTTACTCTACAGCTAAGTAGTGAGCCTGCACCTTCTCAGCTCCCTACCCAATGTCCTTCCTTTTGCCAAAGAAAGGCATGGTTTCTGTGCCAAGTTGTACATGCTTAGGGCTGCTAGAACATTGGGATCTGGAGCCAGAGCCCCTTTGGTCATGCTTCCTTGGCGGTTCACACTTGCTCCGATATAAATATTCTTTGTGTATTGGAAGCCATCGCACAGCCCTTCGACATCCGTATTGTTGGATATGAGGCTCTGTGGTTAGCTTCAGTAGTAACTCAGTGAAGTACTTGTTATGCAAGCATGAGGATCTGAGTTCAGAGGCCTGAAACCTATGTAAAACCTAGGCTTGGTGGTACATGTCAATACTCCCAAGACTGGGGAGGCAGAGGCAGGAGGACCCCTGGAGCTTGCTGGCCAGCTTCTAGCTCAAATGATAAACTCTGGGTTCAAAGAGAGACTCTGCTCAAAAAGCAATGTGGAAAAACTGAGAAAGACACCTGGCATGACCTCTGGCTTCCACACATGTGAACACATCTGTACACACACTACACACATACGCTCACACACACACACACACACACACACACACACACACACACATACATATAATCAAAAGCTGCAGGGATAGAGTGTCCCCAGATCTGTTTCTGTCTGCCATTCCAAATGGTTGAACCTTCTGGTGGTACCAATGTGCCTATACACAACTGGGTCCTGAATCTAGGGACCTCTGGGAACGCCACATTTGTAAACAGTTCTGTGACCTAGATCTTTCCTCTGCTGAGCACAGCAGCTTCTCTGGTTGATGACCCACCAGGGCAGTTGTCAGGAGGTTTTGCAGCCTGTGTTCAGCACAGAGAGTGACTGTGCCCCTTACGGAAACTGTGGCTCCCTTTTAAATTTCAGTTTCCTTTTCTCTGGAAGAGCTGTTTTCTGGTTAAGACCATGGATTCCCCTACACACACACACACACACACACACACACACACTGACACACACACAAACCTTAAGACCATTGATTCCCCTATACACACACACAACACACACACAACACACACAACACACACATACCATACACACCACACACACACCATACAACACACACAACAGACACACCACATACACCACACACACACACACCACATAACACACACACACACACACACAACACACACATACCATACACACCACACACACACCATACAACACACACAACAGACACACCACATACACCACACACACACACACCACATAACACACACACACACACACACAACACACACATACCATACACACCACACACACACCATACAACACACACAACAGACACACCACATACACCACACACACACACACCACATAACACACACACACACACACAACACATATAATACATACAACACATATACCACACACACAACACATACACACACAAACACATGCACATATACATAAACACACAAACCTTAAAATCATTGATTCCCTTACACACACACACTCACATACACACTCACACACACACAAACCTTAAGACCATTGATTCCCCTATACACACACCACACACACACACCACACACAACACACTCAACACACACATACACAACACACACAACACTCATATACAACACATACACACACATAACACAAACCTTAAAACCATTACTTTCCCTAGACACACACCACACACACATACCACATAACACACACACACACACACAACACATATAATACATACAACACATATACCACACACACAACACATACACACACAAACACATGCACATATACATAAACACACAAACCTTAAAATCATTGATTCCCTTACACACACACACTCACATACACACTCACACACACACAAACCTTAAGACCATTGATTCCCCTATACACACACCACACACACACACCACACACAACACACTCAACACACACATACACAACACACACAACACTCATATACAACACATACACACACATAACACAAACCTTAAAACCATTACTTTCCCTAGACACACACCACACACACATACCACATGCACACACACACAAACACACAAACCTTAAAACCATTGATTCCCCTACACACACACACACACACACACACACACACCTGCCTGCTTCCAACTCTAGATGTTGGATTTCTGCTCAGGCTCACTATTCACTGAACATCTTAGTGTTACAACATATGCTTTATTGGAAACTCATATGGATGGGGGTTGACCCAGACTTCCCAGGCTCCCCCATGCTGAGCCACAATCACGAGTTGCCTCTCATCTCCCCCTCAGCTCTGCTGCACGAGCTGCTGTCTCGGCACTAAGCAACACTGCACATTGTTGGGGAGCATCCAGCCGCAGGTGACGTTAGCTCAGTATCCCTGGTCCCCTTGCTACCTTTAGGAAAAGTGCGTGTGTGTCCTCACCACTCTTTAGGCTGGGGCAGCTACTATGAGGTTGTTTTTGCCTATGCCCTGTGAGCAGGTCAACGGCCAGTCAGAGCCAGCAGCCAGAAAGCCTAGGTGACTTTCTTGAAACGCGTGTCAAGAGGCAGCCAGGTCCCCAACCCGAGTGAACAGTGCACAGAGACGCCTGTGTCTCAGGGATGGGAACACAGCAGTGATAAGAGAAAAGTGTCACTCATGGTCAGTCTTCAGGACTGGGGGAATCTCTCTTTCTGCAACATATACTAACCGATCCTGGCTCATGCATGGAGTCGTGTCCACCTATTTGAACTTCTGAAGCAAAGTCTGAAAAGTCCTACTATGTGTGTCTTTCTTTGGCACGTAGGCTTTCATACACGGCACCTTAGTCCTTCTCTTGGTTCATCTCACAGATGCTTTTAGGATAGATGCTCTGTGAACTGTCTAGCTTGTATGCTTGGCTCAGTGCCTGGCTTCCAACGAGCACCAGCGCTGCTAACAGGCCACGTCCTGACGCCTGCCACTGCCCTTGAGCACCGAGTCTGCGCTCACTAGGACGGTCTTGGCACTCATGGTCTCTGACAGTTCTCAGAAATCCAATTTTCTGCTTTGACCCAGGGTCAGAGACTCTGGTCAATAAGCAAGAAGAGTGTTCATCAAAAATTGCCTTAAATAAGAACGTGAACAGAAAGGGCACTGCAAGGGAAATACCACATACAGTGAATGCAGAGCCCAAGAGACAGCTGTTAGTCCAGGAGACTTGGAAAAACAGATTAGCAGGACAGAGGGACATGGCCTGGCACCCAGTACTGCCCCGAGCATGTGTCACCTTCCCCTGCTGACTTAAGGACCCTGGTGGCTGGTGGGAATCTGCACTTTAACTCAGAGTTTCTCACACAGTGGGCTGTGATCCCCTTTGCCCGCTTTCACAGAGGTTACCTAAAACCATCAGAAAAGGCAAATATATACATTAAAATTAAAATGTATACATTAAAATTCATAACAGAAGCAACATTACAGTGGTGACACAACATCGAAACAATTTTATGGTTGAGAGAGGGTCACCACAATATTAAAGTGTTACTATGTATTAAGCCGCATTGGGAAGGTTGAGAGCCACTGCTCTAACTCAACATTGTATCCAAACTCCATTGTACACCACGGCCAAGGGCAGCACCACGGACAGTCTCCCTGTGACCCGGGAGGCTTCATCTCCGTGTCCACAGCCTCGGCGGACCCAACACCAGCACTGCCTTTGAGCTTTGAGTAGAGCCAGAGTTTCCGTCATAACTATCTCTGAAGGTCAGCCAGCTCAGCCTGGAAACTTCTCGAGCCACAGCGTCACCACATTCCAATGCGGCTTCAATTTCTCCAGCGGTTTCTTCAGGGGAAGGCTAATTGAAACCATGCGAAGTCATACAGGCACTCTGTCTTAAAGATGCAGGGAATGTGAAGAGAGACACTGGATAATGGAGTGACTCTTGGGGGAAGGTGCGTGTGTGTGCTCATGCGTGTGGAGGCCAGAAATTGGTGTTGGGTATCTTTCTCAATCATCTCTCCAATTTTTTATTCTTTTTGGAAACAGGACCGCTTGCTGAACCCAGAGCTCACTGATTGGCTAGGCTGGCTAGCCAACAAACTGGGGAAGGGGGTTCCTCTTTCCCTGTACCACCACCCCGCACAGGGCTCCCACGCCTGAACTGTCCATGGCTTCTGGGAATCTGAACTCAGGTCCTCAGGCTTGCACTGCACACACCATACCCACTGAGCCATCACCTCAGCCCCTTTGGTGACTCTTCTCTTGGAGTCCCCTATGCATCAAGGTTGAGTGGTATCTGACCCCCTTCTTCCTTCTCCTGGACAGACGAGTGCCTGGAGTGCTGTTGTTAGCCACCCCTTTCCGGCTGAGACGCCTAATACACATTTTAAAGTTTAAGAAATGTCAAAGAATCCTGTCCATCAGGAATATTGGTTACACGCGACAGGAAACCAGAGTGAATGGCTTTAGAGGAAGGGAATTAAGCATCCATCTCTTAATAGCTTTAGGAACAGCTATAATGAAGTCACCAGAGCCCAACTGTCAGAATCCTTGGCTCCTCTTTGTTTCCTCTCGGGATCATTCCTAGAGCATCTCTTGCTCCCACTGTACGATGACAGCTTAACCCAGTGGGGAAAAGTCTCTGCCCTTCCCTAAAGCCACAAGTCTCCATGTACCTCCCTGGCCCTTCCTGTGTCATGGGCTTTTCTCTGAGTCAATGAGAGGAGCTGAAGGGAGAAGAGCTAGTAGCCTCGGCCACTTGACAAAGGATTAGTCCAGCCCTCCATGAGAGGGAAACTGGGAAGAGGCTGGGCTGCCTTCTGGGTCGTCCCTGCAAAGATCATGCATTAGAGTTGTAAAGGGAGGTGAGGTGTGGAGAGGTACGGCCCCAGGGTCCTCCTGTCTGAAGATGAAACTCTTCACCTAGATGAGTTCTCAGATACTGTGAGCTCAGAGAGCCCTCTCTGTGAGAACACACAGGCCATGGCAGTACAGAGACAGAAGACCCTAAGAAATGACTGGGGGTGAGAAAGTGGATTTTCTAAACAATAGCATAAAAAGGACGTGGTCACCAAGATCAGGGAGAGTCAATCGCTAACAACAGTAGCCAGCTCAGGTCCGATAGACAGCTATGGACTGACAGCAGGTTCACAGTCTGGGAGGGAAGCCCAACAGAGTTCTCCAAAGAAGCCCACCTGAGTCAACTCTCGAGTTCTAGGATAGAGAACACAGAGGACTGCTCCCTCAAGCACCATCAGAGTGTGTCTTTCTCTGCATCTAGTTACCCGGCCAGTGTGGGCCTGGTCTTCTTAGCTGGGATAAAATTCTCCTGCTGAACCAATCTGTCTCTGTCTCTCTGTCTCTCTGCTTCCCTGTCTCTCTGTCTTTGTGTCTCTCTGTCTCTGTTTCTCTGTCTCTCTGTTTTTGTGTCTGTCTGTCTCTCTGTCTCTTTGTGTGTATCTGTTCTCTGTTTCTCTTTCTTTGTCTCTGTGTGTCCCTGTTTCTCTGTATCTCTCTGTCTCTCTCTGTCTCTCTGTGTGTCTCTCTGTCTCTCTGTGTGTCTCTCTATCGCTGTTTCTGTCTCTGTTTCTCTGTCTCTTTGTATCTCTGTCTCTCTGTCTCTCTCTGCCTCTCTCTCTCTCTCTCTCTCTCTCTCTCTCTCATGCACACCCCTCAGCAAGCTCCTGCTTGCCCCATTTTTCTGGATTCTTCTGGAGTTTAGTTTGGTTTGGTTTGGTTTGGGCAAGGTTGTTGGGGAGCCATCACTCCTCCCAGTACCATTCTACACGTGATCTGTCCATCGATTGTCTGTCAGAGCTCGAGAAGGAGCTGTCAGCACAGCTGTCTCCCCGCAGGGACCTGGACTTCCTCCAGCTGCACAAAACAGGGATGGCAACTGTCAGATGCATGCCTGAGCTGAGATCCAAGAGGAACCACAGCCTGGGATGGATGGGAGAGGCAGGTGTGTCCAGAGGCAGGCACAGCCTGGCTGGCAGAAGCCTTCTGTCTGCAGAAGCCTTTGTCCTCCTGTCAAGGCCGCTGAGGCGTGTTGCTGCCTGCTCCCACCAGCCACAGTGAACCGGGAACCTAGCAGTAAACAGACCATTCACTTTTGATATTCTTACTTCCTCCATCTCTGAGGCAGCACAGCCGATATCTGACTTACTCTTCTACAGCTATGGTAAACAAAAGCAGCTCAAGGAAGAAATGGTTTATTCTTGCTCACAGGTTAGGGGCACAGCCCTTCATGATGGGGAAGTCCAGGAGACAGGTGCTCGAAGCCCTTGGCTACATCATATCCACAGTCAAGGACAGAGATCCATCAAAGTGATTCTGCATCCTCTTGAGTTCACACCCAACACCAACCTCCACACCTCCCTCAACATGACACCCAAATCCATCAGTTTTAAGCCATAACCTTTCACTTCTTCTCCCCATCGGCTCAGAACCTTGTTGTAACACAACTTGCATTTTGTCGAATTTTAAAGTTTCCTTAGACTTTAACAATGCTTTAAAAGTTTAAAGTCTCTTGACTGTAAACTATGAAATAATTGAAAAAAAAGTTGCATGTTTTTAATATGTAATGACAGAGTGAACGCTCCTAGTCTAGAAAGAAAGAATAAAGACACAGCAGGGGAAAACTGGACCAGATTACAGTGAGAAAAGCACAACATCCTTCAGAGCTATGTCTGGCATTTGGGACTTACAATGAAATCAGCTGGGCTCCAAGACTTAGGTAGCCTCGCCCCTTTGATTCTACTCCTGATGTGCACATGGACTTTTTCTTGTATTGGCTTTACGCTATGCCCACAGTTCTCTGTGGCATCCACAGTCCTGGTGTCTCCAATATCTTCTCCACTGCAATTTGGGTTTCACCGTCACAGCTTCACAGAGTGGCGTCTTATTGCTTCCTTACTGGGACGCAGACTTTGCCACACACTGCCTGGGCTCAGATGCTCTCCATGACTCTCCTAATCTTGTGTCTCCCATGCTTGTATAACCATGTGGATAACTCTGCAAGGTTTTGCTGCCAGCCCGAGGTACAGCCTGGCCACCTTGGGCCACACCCATAAGAGCCTCTGTGGGCTGTCCCTGGGGAGACACTTGCCTTTAGGGAGTACTGAACCCTTTCTATCTAGGCTTCTTCCTTCAAAAGGAGTTTGCATCATCACAACATGGAGAACCTGATAGGTGATGCTTTGCTCTCAGGACATCCTTCCTCTCGTCCCAGTGCAGCACAGAAGGCTTCTCTTCAGTGTGACCTCACTTTAACGGCCACACCCTATTCCTCAGCACCAGACCTGGATGCCCTCCCATCTTGAAATTTCCTCTTTCAAACAAATAATTTCATTACCTTTTAATTCGCCTTCATTCGAATCTCCTGGTACAGGTACAGTGAAACCATGATTATCAGCTGAAAATGTCTTTGTTCCTCAACCAAACGGAGCCACGACAGGAGCCAGACACTGAGTCACACTGTTGCCCTCCACTCTCCAACTTCACAAGTGATAGCCCACGCTTCTTCTGTATCGCGCTTCCCAGAATTAAGTCCAGTATGGAATACTAGGCACGAAGAAAGCAAATCAGAAGGGCTGTTTGCCACCGGCTCCTTCCCAGACACCATTTTGGCCATACCGGTAACTATGTCACATTCCCTGACACAAACAGATGACCCCTTAGGTGAGAGCACCCTTTCTGATATTGTCAGAGGGTGCCTCCTGAGTCAGTGACATGTAAATACAAACATGGTGACATCCTCGAATAGCAAGCCTGATGGCTGGTCACCCTTGAGAGAAAGCGGTTTCTCCTTCTTTCTGTCTCTTCTCTCCAACATCCCAAGACTTAAGCTTCAGCGCTGACACGCAAGTCACAAGCACTCTTTCTGAAGCCCACATCCACCCCTCCATTCACAGATGTCTCTCTGCTGAGTCTGCCTGCTCTTAGCCTTCTTTTTTTTTTTTTTTTTTTTTTGGTTCTTTTTTTCGGAGCTGGGGATCGAACCCAGGGCCTTGCGCTTCCTAGGCAAGTGCTCTACCACTGAGCTAAATCCCCAGCCCCCTGCTCTTAGCCTTCTAACTCGAAGAGTACATGTAGCCTTCTGGTTTCCTTTTCTACCTCCGTCTTCCCAGCAGCTGCTGAGATCTCTAGCCTGTTGTTTTCTCTCTCAAATTTCAACGAAGTCATCCTTGGAGTTCCCAGAGGAGTCCATTTTTAAATGCTTTGATCTATGAGACCAAGAACCTGTGTCCCTGGATCACAAGGTTCACACTCTAAAGGATGGGGCTCATTCAAGGACAGGATGCCAGGAGGAAGGGATCTCTGGGAGTCCCGCAGGAGCGGCCCACCACCCTGTCCCTGTTTAATTTTAAAGAGCTGTTAGACCACATTATGAGTAATTGACAGACAGCACGTTCCTCTAGGCCCATATTTTAGGAAGAAGCTCCTGAAAATAGCCCCGTTCACACCATGGCTGTGAAAAAAGAAAAAAAAATCCTTTTGCTTTGCTGGCCTCAAACTCAGGGAAAGTGTGAGATTCTGGGAGAAGCAACCTCCAGATTTTAGCTGAATTATGTCTTTTCTTTTTTTCGCCCCCTCCAACTGGTGTCTTTATGGAATCTCGGGGACCGTGGGATTCTTCAGGCCGACTCTCTGCCCTCCTTTTTCCTCTTCATTATGAAGAACAAGAAAACAAAACAAAACAAAACAAAACAAAAAACACCTTGGCTGGCCCTGACTGTTACCTAGCTATTAGCAGGAGCCTGACTATCTCTGTTCTTTCACCCTGTCTGATCTCCACAAGGCCTGAGGCAGGGACACCCTTCAGCAGAGGGATCCAATGCCACTCCCATGATGAAGCCCCCTGGGGTGTCCCGGAGATGAGGGGTGCCACATCCACCCCTTTTCTAGAGCAGTGACAAGCTGATCTGGGCACAAGACCAAATGTGACTCATGGGGCTCCAGGCAGCACTGTCCCTAAGCCTGGTCCTGCCGCTGGTGCTGACTGAGGCTGGCCCCATAAAGGATCAAACCTGCCTAGCTTGGTGAAGTCTGAATGCTGGGCCCAATTCTGGCCAGGACCACCGTTGGAAACGAGGCAACAGACAAGGAGATGACTCATCTGGCTGAGAGCCCAAAAGATGGATGCCAGGCCTTCCCGCAGACAAAATAAGATTACAGAGGCGCAGAGCAGAAAGTGCCTGGCCTCAAATGCTAATGCTCTTTAATCCATCCACTTAGAAAGCCAGTCATCTGCTGAGATCCAACGTGTCTGAGAGAGAGAGAAAGCTGTCATACTCAGGAACCCACTTCCATCTCTAACGCAACAAGAGCTGTTTCAGGGACTCTCTGCATGCCAAGGTCACGACACCTGCCCCCTGCCAGTGCAGGGTCACAGCTCTCCACTACTGTCTGTGACATGACCTTGCCCAGCCGAGGAGATCCGAGAGGAGGACGGTGCTGTTTCTGAGGGAATCATTAAAGAGCCCCAGAGCCCCTGCTCTGAAGCTGGGTAGACGGATCCATCAGTAAAACATTCCGGTCGTATAAATGAGGGGCCCAGTTAGGACCCACAGCACCCACATAAGAATCCAGACACTGCAGCAGGCAAGTGTAGTCCTGGGGCAGGGAGATGGACACTAGAGGATCTTTGTTTTTCTGCCCAGCCAGTCTAGCTGGTCCGGTGGGCTCTGGGTTCAGTGAGAGACCCTAACTCAAGAAAATAAGGCATCGAAGGATAGAGGGAGATGAGCCAAATTGGACTTCTGACCTCCACAAGCACACGTGTCTCTCTCTCTCTCTCTCTCTCTCTCTCTCTCTCTCTCTCTCTCTCACACACACACACACACACACACACACACACACACACACACACACACACACACATTCCCCCACACTGTCGCAGTGATCACAGGAACAGGGATTGGGATGGTAAATCTGAGAGATAGTGGGGCTTCTGTCAGTCTAGAATTTGAGAAGAGTAAACCAAGCCCACTTTCTCCCACCCTCCATGTAGACACAGAATGCCTCTGTGCACAGCCAGTGTGATTCAGCCAGTGTTTGCTGTTACTGTGTTACCCGGCTATCTGAACTAGTAAATCCCCTCCCGCACCCCAACATACTGTCTGCAGACACATTAAAAGCTTACAACTCCCTTCTAATGTTCCCTCAGGGGAAAACTGGCTCTCAAGCCGTCCTCACAGAGCCACAGGATTCCTCCTGACAAGACAGCGGCTGATGTGGGCAAACAGGAACGGAGCTCTGAACTTGTGTGAAATGAGAGAGGAACGAGCCTTTTAAAAAGCTCCAACACTAAGGACAGATGCTTTCAGTGTAGGTTTAAACTGGGCAACGGCTGTGTGCCTACTTCTCGAGGCCTATGCTTCAGATGAAGTAGCAGAAGGAACCACCTTGGGGCGTAGGTGCTTGGCGCCATGTGGAGATTACATGAGCCGAACAATTGCTGACACATGCAGTGGGGCGTCTATGCTGTCACCACTGTGCAGCCTGATGTGTATTGTGCCACACTGGCATACAGTGTGATGTACGCTTTATCACACTGGTGTGCAGTGTGATGTATGTTCTACCACACAACTGTGCAGCGTGACTGACGTATGTTCTATAACTGTGGGCAGTGTGGTGTCTTGTGATGCTATTGTCATGGTTAGTATACGCTTGACCCAAGGAGTGGCACTATTAGAAAGTGTAGCCCTATTGGAGTGGGTGTCTTACTGTGGGTGTGGGCTTTAAGACCCACATCCCAATGGCCTGGAAGCCAGTCTTCTGCTAGCAGCCTTCAGATGAAGATGTAGGACTCTCAGCTCCTCCTGCACCATGCCTGCCTGGATGCTGCCATGTTCCTGCCTTGATGATAATGGACTGAACCTCTGAACCTCTGAACCTGTAAGCCAGCCCCATTGAATGTCATCCTTATAAGACTTTGCTTGGTCATAGTGTCTGTACACAGCAGTAAAACCCTTACTAAAACATGTATATTCTATTCTATAACTCTGTGCTGTGTGGTGTATATTCTATAACTGTGTGTGGTGTGACATATATTCCATTTTATAACTGTGTGCGGTGTGGTGTATGTTTTACTGCAGTCCCTTAGACAGTAGGAGGAGGCAGGGAAGAAGAGTATCCTACAGTGGAGTGTGGACTAAACACCCATTGCTAACCATGGCCTCAGAGAGCAAGGGAACTCACACTGCTTTTGTTGACCCAGCATCATAGTTGGCTTCAGTCGTCAACTTAACACGAACTAGAGACACATGGGAAGAGGAAACCTCAGTAGAGGAATTGCCTTCAGTACATTGGTCTATGGGCATGTCAGTGGGACATTTTCTTAACTGTGAATTGATGTAGGAGGACCCAGCCCACTGTGGGCAGCACCATACCCTAGGCAAGGTGGGCCTAGGCTGTATAAGAAAAGTTCCTATCTTGAGTTCCTGTCTTGGCTTCTCTCCATGATGAACTGTGTAGCCTGCAAACCATTTCCTCCCAAGCTGAATTGGGCCATGACATTTTATCACAGTGACAGAGAGGTGAGCTGGGACACGCAATGGGTGAGTGATGAGGAGATGTCAGGGGTTGCAAAGTTTATAGAAACAAAGCTGAAATAAAATAAAATTAAAGCAAACACAGAGCGTAGCTGACAATGGCTTCAACCTTCCACTCCACTCAACCTTACACTGAATCTACCTGTACCCAAGAAGACAGCTTTGACCTTCAGCTCCACTGTGAGGCTTTGGCTTTGGTCAGAAGCTTAGTCAGTGTCCCCAGCCTCCGCAATGGGTTCTAGTAACACACACAGCCACCAGAGGTCTAGGAGAAACAGCCACAGCAGGGTAGGGGAGATGACTCCTCAGTAAAGTCATGGGAGCATAAAGACCTATGTTTGAATCACCAGGGCACCCACACAAAGCTGGGCAACGTGATGCTTGCCTGTCATGCTAGCACTGGGGAGGCAGAGGCAAGAAGCTCCTACAGCTAGTTAATCAGTCCGTGTAGCCAAACCAGTGAGCTCCAATTTTAGTGAGACTCTGTGTCAAAAAAAAAAAAAACTGAAGGCAGAAAGCAATCGAAAAAGAAACTCTGTGTCCATGCACACACACACACACACACACACACACACACACACACACACACACACACGCCAGTCCTAGTACCCCATGGATTAGGGAAAGACAAACAAATTTGTTTACTCTTGGGACTGTGCCGGTCAACTGTGCCTCCTGTGTTAGAGATTGTGCCATCCCTCAATCCAGAGATCTCTACAGGGCTTGGAACCTGCCCTCCTTGTGCTCATGGCAAAAAAGCAAGAGCCCAGGTGCCCACCAAGCACTTTAGCCACCTCCCCTCATGACACATCTACTAGCATCCCATTGGCCCAAGGAAGTTATGCCATCCAATGGGATTCTTCAGCGTGAGGATGCCACTCTATCCATCCACCCTTCAGGAAGCTAATAGCAGTTGGCAGGACTGGGAACAATATTCAATCTGCTGCACCATGAGGGGGCCTCTGGTGCACGGTCAATGTCCTCTCCTTGTTGTTGGGCTTTCAGGTCATGTGTAGCACTAGGGCACTGGCTGCTGCATAGAGAGCCTCCGAGCGCCTGGCCACCCTTGCACACTAGCTCCACTCTCTTTGAGAAGCATCTCAGAAGCCTTTAAGCTGTGCTAGCACTGTGGCTCAGTGGGTTAAAGGCGCTTGTGATACGAGCCTGACAACCAGAGTTCAACCCCAAGTACCCACATAAAGGTGGCAGCAGAAAGAAGGCTTTACGAAGTTGGCCTCTGACCTCCGTACACACACCACGTCATACTCCCCGACCCATGCCACCACCCCACCCACCCCCCGGCCCACAAAAATAATAAATAAAATCTTGTTATGGGCAAATCACAGCAGAAAAATCCCATCTCGGGGCAAGGCATTTTGAATTAAAGGAGTTGCTGAACCAACAGCCAGTGATTTACGGAATGAGCTTTGGTCCCCTTCAAATGTTGGCACCGCCAGCCTCCATTCCTGCTGTCCTTCGGGGGCCACTGTTACTCCAGTGCCATATGGATTTATACATCAGACAGCTGAGCCTTGACCATGGACAGGAGGGGCTCTGACCCATTACAGCTCATCTCCTTTCGCTTAAGGATAGGTTGTGTTGAGGGGTATCCCGCCAAAGTGAGAGGGAACCTGAGGGTGGCTATGATATATGATCAATGTGTCCATGAATGATTTGCCAAAAAAAGGGAAAAAATTACCTAAAAATCTTCAATGAAGTTGAATGCTGTTGGACCCTATTAGCCAAGCTCCTCTGGGGCCAGCACAGGGAATGGGGAACACTGAGAAGCTGGCCCACTAGGGTCTAGCCCTGGGTCTTTGTCTTCTATATCGTGAGCTCATGAGCAAACGTCTGAGCCTCTCTAAACGCAAACAAGCCTCAAGAAACCGCACGTCTGTTGCCCTCATCGTAAACAGCCTCCTGTGTTGTGTGTCTGTCTGTCCTCTTTCCATCTGCTCCCCCTCCCCTTGCCCCCCCCCCGCCGCAGCAGGAGTGACAGATATTTCTGCTCTGTCCTCATTTGCATGGGCGACATCAAGTTCCCACGTTGTCATACCATTTCTCTGTGCTAACAGATCCTCCAGGAAGTCGCTAACTAGAGCACGCTCATCCCAGAAGCCTTCTGGACCATCACATTTTTTGAATAAATATCTTTTTATTTGTTGCCCCTGCTGAGAAGCCTATAAGCATCTGTGCTGCACCAAGAAGGTTTCATTATTTTCCTAAGATTGATGCCAGTCAGCCCTGAGATCACCTTGAAGTGCCTGCATTTGCAAGAAGCCCCGAAGCCTCGCACACTCAGACTCTTAGACTCATTAGAATTGAGATTTGCATCTGCAGTCGGGTGAAGGTGATAGGATGAGACACACGGGAGCCTTGTTCAGTCCTGAAGGAATGTATTAGAGAACACTCGGGGGAGTGGTCTTACGTGCACACGTGTGCGTCTGTGCGTGTGGAGGCCAGAGGTCGACATCTGGTCTCTTCCCCAGTTGTTTTCACCGTATTTATGAAACAAGGCCTCCACTTGACGTGGAGCTTGCCAATTACCTAGGCTGGCTGGCCAGTGCATTCCCGGGATCCTCTTGTCTCTGCCCAAACCACCCCCCACCACTATATTGTAGCCATGGCTACCACATACGGCTTTTGAGTGGGTGCTGTGGAGCTGAGCTTAGTCCCTTGTTGCTATAAAGCAAACACTTTATATGTGAGCCACATCCTTCGCCCTCCTATTGATAAAGGCACTAGGAGGTCACAAAGCACCTCGCAGCACACATCTTCTGCCATCCTTGACCCATATCGACAGCTTATGGGTGAGCGGATGGTCCATTGCTCAAACTGGGCCACGTTGGAGACAGCCAGGGGTGCAGAGCACTTGCCTAGCATGTGGCAAGACCTGGATTCCATCCTCGGCAACACACGAAAAAAGGTAAGCCTAGTGATTAGAGAGGCAAACAGACCCACACTGAACATACCTAGTCCAGATGAGAGCACGCACTCGCCCTGCAGTCTGAGGACCAAACAGACAGAGTTTGCTTGCTCCAACATGTGCAGGGAGCCGGGGGCCTTAGTACGAAATGCAAACACCAAGACATACGGTGGCAGCACGAGTTGCTAAGAGACCCCCAGGTGGAGCTACCTGCTCAGTGGCTTCTTTGAACAGAGACCTCATTTCCAATCGCCCTCACTCGGTAAAAGTACGGTGATGTCAAAAACGATGGGCGGAGGCATGAACTTGACCTCCTTGCTCCCCACAGCGATCGAAGTCGCTCAGCGCTGTTTGTGTTCCTGGCTGCTGTTTCTGTCTCTCTCCTATTAGGCTCGGTTTTCCAGCTCAGCTCAGCGGCCATCTTTCTGAACACAAAGCCATAAGCTGGCTGGCCGTCATCTCTGTGAAGCACAATGAGATCGTTGTCTTAATGGTTCGGCTCTTGCTTCTCCAAGGCTGCCTGGGTGGTGTTCTGAATCCAATCAAAAGGTCAGCAGCAGACAGCACCAGAGGCTAAGAGTGGTCGCTGTGTCCTATGTATCCTGATCGGAAAAACCACAAGGTCTTCCCCAGCCCCGACCTCCACAGACTCCAAGTACTGTTTGACCCTAACATGATTCAACTTGAAAGAGATGGTTGTTACAAACCACCCATCTCAGCTTTTGCTTGGCAATTCATTCAGGCAGCTTAGCGCTCGCAGTTGGTAGAGTGCTTGCCGAGCATGTACAAACACTGTTCATGTCCCAGCACTGTATAAACAGGGTGCAGGGACACTCACTTGTAGTTCCTGTAGTCGAGAAGTAGAGGCAGGAGGATGAGAGGAATTTGAGGTCATCCTCTGTTACATTGGGAGTTTGCAAACAGCCTGAGCTACACCCCACCGGCTGGAAACAAAACCAAACCAAACCACAGAGACAATGCTATGAAATGTTACATTTGGCGCTGGAGAGAGGGCTCAGCAGTCAAGAGCGCTCACCGCTCTTGCAGAGGACTAAAGTTCAGTTCCCAGCGTCCACATCAGGAGGCTCACAACACACTGTAACTCCAGCTCCAGGGGTCCAAGGGTCCTTTCAGTTATCTGTGGGCACCCAAATTCAGGTGTGCAAGCACACACATTAAAAACAGATACAACTTTATTAGAGAGAATAGGCTACTCCGACCCCAGAACTCTGCTGCCCCCTGTAGGTCACTCTGATAGTTTTCCAGTGTATCCCCCGCCCTACTTTGTTCTGCGAATACATACACAACAGGGAGCGTCGCTTTGCGACTGGCTGTACATGGCACTACATGCAGCAAAAACGCAATGAGCGGCTTCGCATCTTGATGTCACGTGGCACTTCGCCTATGCGCAAAAAATAATGAAACCGCCCCCCCCTATCTGCGCTTTCCCCGTTTCAGGCTCCCACAGGACGCTCGTATCCCACTGTCTTTGTTTAGTTTGAGTTTTATTTTTAATCAGCCTCCCACAGAGGGATGTTCATATTGTCTCTGTCTATGGTTCCCACCAACAAAGCTGTGATGTATGATCTTGGTCGTCAGTATCTAGACGTGGGAACCCACAGGAGGAGGACACAGGAGCCAGAGTGCTGGCACGGAGACCAAGAGCGCTCGTACTTCACAGGGATGGCCCCTGTTGGTGTAGCACAATTTGGCTTCCGGCGGCAATTGTCTGGAACGTACATTTCCTCGTGGTCCTAACAACGCAGGATAACCGCCCAAGTTTTGAATTTTCCCCCTTAGCGTAAGTGAAAGTTTTATCTATCAATGAATGTTACTGGGCGTGGGGGACGGCTCTGTGGACAGGGACTGGCCACAAAAGTGTGAAGACTAGAATTCAGGTCCTAAAACCTACTTAAAAACTGAGTAAACGTGGCAGCCGCCTGATAGTCAAACACTTATGGGCCTGAGAGAGGAGATTCCTAGAGCAGGCTGGCAGGCTAGACTAGCCGAACCAGAGACCTCGCAACTCAGTGAGCAGCCCTGTCTATAATTGGGAGTTGTAGAGGATACCCAATATCAACCAACATACATATGCACACATGTGCATACGGACATGAACACACATGTGCCCATGCTCATGAGAAAACGCATACACACACATGTACAACACCCCCGTGCACATGCCAAAAGAAAAAAATATGTTCTCATCAAAACCATGTATGTTTAAAAGATCCCATACATGGGCTGGAGAGATGGCTTAGTGGTTAAGAGCCCCGACTGCTCTTTCAGAGGTCCTGAGTTCAATTTCCAGCAACCACATGGTGGCTCACAACCATCTGTAAAGAGATCTGATGCCCTCTTCTGGTGGGTCTGAAGACAGTTATAGTGTACTTATATATAATAAATAATTTTTTTTTTTTAAAAAAAGATCCCATACACTAAGTGGTCCCCACTGGTCACCCTTGAGGGGAAATGACAGTACTGCAGTTTGAACACGAAATATCCTCTAAAGGTTCCAACATTGCCATCTTGGCCCCCAGTACAGTGCTCAGAGATGGGGCTTTGGGCAAGCAATTGGATCATGAGGGCTCTGATCCCATCAGTGGAGGGATTTATTGATGTTGCTGGACTCGATAGACTGTCGTGCCGTGGTAGACCCTGGAAGGCAGGGCTGATTGAAGAAACAGGTCACTGAGGTAGTCGTGGTTGAGAGGGCGTGTCTCACGTCTGCAGCCTCCACCACTTCAGACCCATAACTGTGGTGCTAACTGACCACAGACTGAAACTGGCCCAGAAAGGCCCTTCCGCCTGCTAAGCCGCTCCTCTCAGACTTTGTCACGGGGTGAAAAATTTGATTGGCACTTCCATGTGCATTCTGCCATGCCTCAGGCACTCTGGATAAAATATCTGGAGCATGGCAAGTGACCAACCCTCCACCAGGGCCATGTAGCTGGAGATTCAGTGTCCTCTTTGGAACTGAAGTCCCCAGAAACAAGCCAAAGCTACACTGGCCGTTCTGCAAGGCTGATTGACTGGTGAGAACTTAGTGATTGTGGTGAGGTTAGAATGTTGCAGATCAAGAAACAGTTACCTCGGACTATCTTAGGCCCTAAATAGCGGTTTACTGTCTACCTCCGTGTGCGATCTAACACCCTTGTGACAATTAGGTAAATTATTTTGAAACGTATGGGCAGACCCCTAACTTCCACCTACTTAAAAGCTAAGAATGTCACTAGCCATCGTCTGAGGCCTGTTGAAGTGATAGCCATACTTCGTTGTAAATCACCTACCTGATGTTTCTGCGGGTACATTTAAAATCCCTCCTGATCTTTGACTTCCTTTGTTGTAATGTTATAAGAGCTTCATGCAATTGCATTTACGAGAGCTTGGAATTTGGGGTACTCTAAATCTGTGTCCCCAAGCCGTGGCTACTCAGGTCTGGCTCCAATATAAGCCACCGTTCATTGCCTTTGAGGTATCAGATGATTTTTACGCTGACAGTCTTGGAGCGGAGAGGAAGCTCGTTTTGCAAATACAGGTCATTGGGCTGCTCACGTGCCCTTAGTATATAGCACACAACCTCTAGACCAGAACACCCGGGCCGCCTCCACAGCCCCTCCAAAGTGGAGACAGCCCCTGACACATCACCGCAGCGGCTTGATCAACTATGGCGTTCCTGGCCAGCTGACAGCTAATGGTCCCGGTTCCCTTCCCAGAGTAATTTTGGCCTCCACAGCGAGATCATCGGCCAGAGAAAGGCTCGTGGCTAACAGCTAATGTCCTCCAAACACGTGTTTGCGCTCACGGTCTGCACCTTTATGGCTCAACCAGACGCCACAATTCTCTCTGCTGAGCGGCATTCTGACGAGACGCATCTGTCTCACATGTAATTCAAGGCGAGGCCCATTAGGCAAGGCAATTCCTGGCCTGTTTGCGTGCTTTTCAAAAACCGTTGCAGCCAGTTTTCCTGCACCGTGGCTTTAAAAGGAAATAATGCAAAGGGTTCTGGTAATATTTAGGGAGATTTCATATTCTTTATTACGCTGTTTCAATGAATGGTGACAATTCAGAACCCCAGGGACAGTGCATCCATGTGGCATAACGGATTGCTTTTGAAAATATATTTTATTCATGTTTTATGTGTATGTGTGTGTGGATATCTGTGAGTGTCTGTGTGTGTATGTGTGTGTATGTATGTGTGTGTGTTGTGTGTTTATGTTTATGTGTGTATGTGTATATATATGTATGTATGTGTGTGTATGTGTGGGTGTCTGTGTGTGTGTATACATCTGTGTGTGTATATGTGTGTGTTGAATGTGTGCATGTGTATGTGTGTGTATGTTTATGTATGTGTGTGTCTGTATGTGTGTCTGTGTGTATGATGTGGTGTGTATGTATGTGTGTGTATATGTGTGTGTCTGTGTGTGTATGTGTATGTATGTGTGTATGTGTGTGTATGTGTGTGTATGTGTGTGTGTTGTGTGTGTGCATCTGTGTGTGTATATGTTGGTGTATGTGTATGTATGTGTGTATGTGTGTGTGTCTGTGTGTGTGTGGTATGGTGTGTATGTATGTGTGTGTATATGTGTGTGTATATGTGTGTGTATGTCTGTGTGCGTATGTGTGTGTATGTGTATACGTCTGTGTGTGTATATGTGTGTGTATGTGTATGTGTGTATATGTGTATGTATGTGTGGGTATGTGTGTGTATATGTGTGTGTATGTGTGGGTGTCTGTGTGTGTGTATGTGTGTGTATATGTGTATGTGTCTGTATGTGTGTCTGTGTGTGTGTTGTGTTTGTGTTTACATGGTCGTGTGTGAGGATACATTCATGCCATAGTGAATGAGTAGGGACCAGGGAACAGCCTTGATCCTGGTCTCTGCCTTATGCCCTGTTTAGACAGTATCTCTTGTTTACTGCTTACACTGTGTACACCTCAAGCTCCTGGGACATTCTTTTGTCTCTTCTTCTCATCTAACCACAGGAATGCTGGGAATACCAGTGAATGCCACCATGTCTAGTGCCTACATGGGTTCTGGGGATCCAAACTCAGGTAGGCAGGATTAAATGGAGAAATGCCTTTAGCCTGAGCCCTATCCATGCCCAGCCCTTTAAGACAGAGCTGAAGATGATCTCTGTCCTGACCTCCTAAAACGTAAAACTCATTCTTTAAAATTCTGTATACATCTCTGCCTGACACCCCAACTTTCAAGAGGTTGAAGAAGGATTGGGAGTTAAAGGCTAACTTGAGGTACAAGCAGAAGTCTCATTCCAACAACCATGACAAACCCTGTGTAATTCATGTAAATGACTACCAGGCTCTCGCAGATCAAGGTCGAGTTACTCAGACCAGCGACCTAAGCACTTTGGTGAGAACTGAGTTGTCTGACGGTTCATGTGCAGTGCCTGGTTGGAAAGGGGGTTGATGCTACCTTAAAAATACACACGATGCTGGCAGTGTGGATCAGCCAGTGAAGGCACTTATGGGCAAGCCTGCTGCTTGAGTTTTAACCCCTGCACTCTCAAGGTAGCAGAGGAGAAGCAACCCCTTTGAGTTATTCCATGACTCCTACATGGGTGCCGCGGTGCATACACACATGAGAAATACATAAATACAAATACTATGAAGAGATTTATATGTAAACCATATATACATATATAAATATGACATATATACATATACACAAGTGCATACACACATACATACATGCCTATATGTTGCTTCCACCACAATGGTCCCAGCCGCTGTTCAGGCACTGTCTTTACTTGTCTCCTGGGCTCCTTGTCAGCCTCTACCCTAGCCCCTCTCCCTAGTCTCTCACCAACACACATCAGTGGTCCTTTCACAGGTAAATTAATTATAGTCGTACCTTCTGCTTCCCGCATAGAAAGCTCAGAGCACCTGCAGGTCTAGCCTTCCCACCTCTCCATCCTTCTCTCTATGGGTCTAGCCTTCCCACCTCTCCATCTTTCTCTCTGTGGGTCTAGCCTTCCCACCTCTCCATCCTTCTTTCTATGAATCTAGCCTTCCCACCTCTCTGTCTTTCTCTCTATGGGTCTAGCCTTCCCACCTCTCCGTCCTTCTCTCTACCCTTGTCTCCCCACTGTGCTCTGACTCCCAACAATGGCCAAACAGACCTAGCTCAGGGTCTTTGCACTGCTGTTTGCAGTGTAGAACATTTCCCAAGAGTCCCCGACCTTCCCCTCTCTCAGGGTTCACACCATTCTCTTCTGAAGAAGCCTCTTTGGCCCAAGTCAGCCATTCTCAACTTTACTGTCTCACTCAGCATCTGTCACTTCCTGGCCCATTTTGCCTGATTATTGCCTGTGGCCGGGACTGGAACCTAGGACAATCCCTACACATTGGATGCACTGTACCATGTAGAGTGAATCACTGGGGGTTTGGTTGTGATATTAGGCACAACAGCTCTCCTTGGAGAACTAAAGAGCAGAGTAAACACAAACAACAGACCTCGTGTGGTCAGAGACAGAAATGCTCAACCATTTTAAAAACATCCTTTTAGCACCTCCCAATTGCCATGTTCTTCTTGGAAGTCAGCAATTAAGCCCAGGGTTCCAGCTGCTGTGTTTTTAATCCGCACCCTTTGCCTGTTCATCAGCCATGCAGCCTTCGGTTGCCCATCTTGTCATTTGTATCTTGGAGAAGACCAGGCTTGACAAGAGAAGTCGCTGGCCCTGTCAGTCAGGAATGAGACCCGCAGCACCAAGTGTCAGTGGAGAGGAGGTCCTGTGCTGGTTGCTGCTCGGTCAGGACGTCTTGCGTAATTGGACGGTGGATGAAGCAGAGCCTGGAAGACAAACAGAGCAGAGGGAACCAGTGAGCTCAGAGGACGCTGCCTGGGAAGGAGGCCTGTGCGCTTAAATCAGCGCTGTGGTCGGACCAGGACACAGGCTGAAATCAGATGCCCCCTCTCCAGCTGTGCCCTGCACTGCCCTCTTAGCGGCCACAGCACACGGGCACACAGGGGACCTGGGACGACCAGACACACATGTGGGGCTTCCATCACTCCGTGCTCTGTCGAAGTGTCTGGTGGAAGCCACTCCACAGTCAGGGGTGACGATGGGGACTGTCACTCTCCTACTTCCTGTGTGTGTCACATCAGGGCAGAAGAGTAAACGCTGAGCTGTGTGCGCAAATGCCCTGCCTGTGCTCCTGTGGGAACAGGAAGAAAGCCACCCTCAATCCATGTCCCAGATGGGGACGATGGGGGAAGGGAAGGGATAGCGAGGGCCCTCTTCTTATGGATGCCACCGTTTGTTCCTGCAGCCTGGCCCAGCCTGTTCTCTCCTTACTTGCTTTTCCGTTCCATCCAGGGCTCAGAGAGAAGGCGAGTAAGAGGTGCCATTCCTGGAGACAGGTGGATGCCCAGTGTTGGAGCTGTATAGCAGTAGAGTCTTTTCTGTCCCAGTGACTTCCACTTTCTCAATGAAGTAAACAGTGCCATGGTGAATCTGTCTGTTGCCTCTTCACGTGGGCCACACTGGTCAATCATAGGTTTAAAAAATAAAAACTATCGCCCACAAAATTCATTATTTTTTTAAGTTATGAAAAGGTTTCTTTCTGCTCAGTGAGATTACACTGGCAACTTCTGAGGTGTGTGAGCTACTCTGAGTGTCTTACCCACCATCTCTCCTCTGCCATAAGGATCCAGATCAATTTCCACACACTTAGCGTGAACCGTCCCTTGGGTTCCTGTGCCTGATCACGTAGTGTCCTGACAGCGGTTCTGTTTGGAGGATTTTAGAATCCGTCTGATACGGGGTCTAGTTGGAGGAAGTGAGTCACTGGTGGGTGGGCCTTCATTAGCCCCACCCCTGTTACAACAGGGCTGCCAGTTTCCTGAGGCTCTAGTCCAGTGGTTCTCAACCTTCCTAATGCTGCGACCCTTTGATACACTTCCTCATGTTGCGGTGTAGTTTTGTTACAGTTATGAATCATAACGTAAGAATCTGATACACAGATTCTTATGTGATCCCCAAAGGGGTCACAATGGAGAGATTGAAAACCACTGCTCTAGGATCTAAGCAAGCACTGGGAGATTCCGGCAGCCACAGCGAGGAGCCACCAGGGACTCTGCCATGCACGCCTTTCCCTGCGGTGAGAAAGGATGCCCAGAGGAAGCCTTACTCCCTGACGGTATGTCTTTCCTGAATGTTACTCAAATGTGTAACTACCTGTGATCCCCACCCGTCACATTCACTAAGCTAGGTGGCCGTGGCCTGTGGCTGTCCCCCTGGCCTTAATCTCTGGGTTCTTTGCCTCTCAAGAGCCCAGGGACATTCCATCTAAAGAGTGAAGTTCAACCTGATGGCTGCTTCTCATCCATATTTATTGGCCCTGAGCTTAAGCACGTACCTGCTGCTGCGTAAGGTTTGCAAGGGCCCCCAACTTCCAGACCCCTCCTCCCTGTCACTTTGTGTCTTTCCCACAAGAAGGGGGTTCCAGGAAAGCCACAGACTCCAGAAACAACACATAGCCATTGGCCTGCCCAGGCCTTCCCAGGGCCTGCCTCACACTCTGCTTTCACAGTCTAGGCTCCCTTCTTTCTCTGGTGATATTCTCCTCCCAGTAACCCTGAGCTAGAGCATCCCTGTGCTGGGGGGACCATGAGCTGGAGCACCCCTGTGCTGGGGAGACCATGAGCTAGAGCTCCCCTGTGCTGGGGGGACCATGAGTTAGAGCACCCCTGTGCTGGGGGAGGACCCTGTGCTGGAGGATTCTTACAACTGCTTTGATTGTCAGGAATGAGCTGGTTTATCTGTGGGTCGCAGAGGTGCACTGAGCTCCATCTGCAGACCAGTTAATCACTAACAAATGTGGGAGCGTTTTCACCCAGCACCGACCACAAGCCGTGTCTCAGACACTTTGCCAAGCCATTTTGGAGCTGTAAGCATCTGGCCTGCTTCCAAACTGAATCTGTTTTGGCACACAGAGGCCACGAGCCTGTGAAACTCTGACTCCGGCGCTGGTAATGGGTTCGTGGGGGATCATAAGCCATGAGGAGACGGCCTCCAGTCAGCCCAGCAGGAATGGACAAGGACTCGGGATGAAGGGGACGAGTCACCACTGACCTTCACAGCGACCTCTACTCTGGCAGAGGTGGGAAGTGGGGTTTTCTGAACGCCTGCTTCAGCTGCTGGGCACTCTGCTGGGCTAGAGTGACAGTGGCAACTTTGCTTCCATTTCCAAGTGGGCAGTCACAGGCACGACAGGGTCGGAGTCTCTCCATGGCTCGCTGGTGAGGAGGTGAGAAGTTGGCAACCCATGCCCTGCAGAGGCTCCCCTTCAGACACTGCCATGAGTTGTCACTACACCAGCAATGAGGACTCGGACACCGCAGTGTCACCTCCCGGTACATACACACTGGCAAGCCCTCACTCACTTTCCCCTGCCCATTCACAGGATGCAGACTGAACCATGTGACCTCGAAGCAGATCCGGTGAGCAGATCCACTCATGGGAGTTGGTTCAAGCAGGCAAACATGAGGGGCAGGAGCGATGCCCTGGGGCAGACGTGGCTGGATGTCCCTTAGCTGAGGGACAGTTTCTGGTTTCCTGTCCTTTGGAGTGAGCTCCTTTCAGTCAGAGGAAACAGATGAGCATCTGCTGAGGTGTGAGGACAAGTTCTGGGAAGATGAGAGGTACGCCTGGCTAAACGCTGTCGGGTGCCCTGTGCTCCCTGCGTGCCGCCATGTGCCCTGTGATATGCCTTGTGTCCTCTGTTCCCTTCATGCTGCCACCATGTGCCCTGTGTTCCCGGGATGTGCCAAGGTCATCAACGGTGGTTATTTTTTATAAGCAAGAAAACCCCACAGAGTATGACCTTTAGGTTACTAAATCCCTCCCCAAGCCAGCTACCTTCAGACTCTCCGTGCGGGGAAAAATACAGTTTCCTAATCACACTACTTTTTGACAAGATTTGTTAGTTACACTTAGCCTCATAAATAGAGCCACTGAGAACCTCGCAGCCACCCCACTGAGCGACACCCTCACAATGGTGAGCAGAGCCCAGAGAGTGCCCTAATGGCACTGTGAACGTCCCTACATCCCCCTGCCCATGGATCCTCGTCTCTGACTTGTTTGGTCCCATGATTTGATAGGAGGTTAGCATGGGACAGACTAACCAATGGAACCCCCAAAACAGAGCATAAAGAGCTATAGGTAGTGGTGAGCTCTCTAGAAGGGCCAGCTCAGAGACCCCCAAACCAAGATATAAAGAACAGAGGTGGTAGTGGTCAACTCCAGCTGGGTCCAGCTTTGGGGACTTTCCTCCCTCCCTAGAGAGCATACACTGAAGGGTGTCACCTCCCCCCTACTGACCTGTGCAGGTTCAGGGGTTCTTGGTCCCTATACATATTCTTGCACCTGATGTACTTACTTCAACAGACTGAATTCTGGGCTAAATGGAGTTTCACGAAAGCACGCCCTGTCCTGGAAGTGCCCATCCTGTGGGAGGCACAAGCAGGGGAAAGAAGGAAGAGGAGGAACGTAAGCCGGGTTCCCCATCAGGATCAGGGCACTGCTGTCGACGCCAGGCGCTCTTTAGAAACGTCTCAGCCATTCTTACTTCCCGGCCTGCTCTAATTGGGCTTTTTCACTGCTTTACCTCTGTGTCCCATCTGAATTCCCGTTTGAAAGCAGAAGAATGGAGACAGCTGACAGGGTCGAGACCGGAGGAAACCAGAGACCTCCCCATAGCACACAGGCTGGTACGCCACCTTCCCGTGGTTCTGGGGTGGGGGGTGGATTTCTTTCTAACATCAAAACCTCTAACTCTGCCTGACAGAGGACAACGCCCATGAAGAGAAGGGTGGGACTGCCCAGTTCCAGCCTAACAAAGGAGGGATTTAATGCGTTGCAAGGCAACAAGAAAAAAAAAAAGACCTACCAATTGATAGAAAACTAGATAAAGGATATGAACGGGTAGCCCACAAATAAGGAACTCGAACAACCAATAAGCATGAGAAAAGATGAAAATGTGTTTTTTAATTAGACAAGTGAAAATGGCTATTAGACTCGCTTATCAGATTGGCAAGGCAAATCGCGCCAGGCTGAGAGTAAACAGACGTTCCCGGGGGTCCTAGCTAAACAGGTACAGACGTTCTGACAGGCACTTGGCAGGAGCTACCAAACTGTAGCGAGAATGTTCTGCCTCTCGCGTAAATCAGCATCCGGGCAGGAAAAGGAAAACTGCTCTGATAGGACAAAGGAAGAGACAAACCAAGTCCGCCGTGCCAGAAGGGCTGGGGCCAAGAGCAGGTGCTGAGGTAAGCCATGGCAGAGGGTTGGCACCAGTGGCTCTGGAGTCAACAACACAAAGTGAGGGAGGAAGCTTTGGGTGGGTCTGCCTTCCCTGGGTGACCTCAGCAGTCAAGGAAAAGGACAAAGACGGCATCCTGATGTCCGTATCCAGAAAGACACACACACACACGTTCTCTACCCCTGCTATAAACACAGAGTAATGGATTATACTGGTTGTCAGGGGTTATCTGGAGTAGTTGATCTGAGATGGGAAGAACCACCTCAACTGTGGGAGGCACCATCCTGTGGTCTGGGGCTCCTGACTGAAGAGAAGGAGACATGGAGGGAAGCATCAGCATTCATCTCCCTCTGCTTCCTCACTGGAGAAGCGATGTGACCTGCCTCAGGCTTCTGCCACCGTGACTCCCCCACCATGACAGACGGTACCCACCAACCATATGCTAATAAACCTTTCTTTTTGGAGGGCAGGGGTCCACTCAAGGTTTCTCCGTATACTCCCGGCTGTTCTGGAACTCTGTCTGTAGACCAGGCTGGCCTCACATTCAGAGACCCACCCACCTCTGCCTCCCAGTGCTGGGATTAAAGGTGTGCACCACCACTGCCCGACTAAACCTGTTTCTTAAGTCGCTATGCCAGGGTCTTTGCAACAACAAGTAAAGTAAATCATACAAGCTGAGCCCCCCTGAAAATAAGGCCTTGTGGTCAGGGGCAGAACAAGATTCAGAAACTGAAGAGAAGAAGGCAGGCTGGTGAGATCCGAGGTAGGAGCCCAGAGGCAAGCAAGTCCTGAGGCTACCAAATTACCACCTGCTTATGGTCAGCGCACAGAAGGCCACACTCTGCCTGCCCACTTCAACAAAGCCCAACGGAGGAACCTGGACTCCCATCTCTACCCTGTGGCAAACAAGATCTGAGAAGCCACCAGGAAGATGGCAGGGAGGTCAGATGAGGACCCAGAACAGACAGCCATTCTGACTCTGCGCTCAGCGGAGACCGGGAATAGAGTCCTAAGGAGACAGGCCTGATTCTCCAGCCATGAGCTGTACACAGAGACTCAGTAGAAGTTGAGCTTCCAGCCCTGCTCCATAGCGCTCAAGGACGCCTGGCACTCAATGGGGCCAGAGAGAAGCCAGGACTTTATCCTCACAATGACTAGACACTGTCGCCCTTGTCTATAGCATGACAATAAGGAAGGCCAACAACAGTAGAGTCCATAAGACCCAGACCCCACCACTCCCTAGCACGGCATCTAGCACATGCAGGACTCCATTAAAAATGGTTCATCTTTGCAAGAAACAGTAATGTGAACTGGAAACAGCCACCAAAAGGAGCCGTCACCAAACACCACAGGTGTCACATGCTCTCACAAGCCTCTGGGGAGCAATTGCCACTGGAATCGAATGTTGGCAGTCCCAGCAGGGGAACTAGAAGTTCAGCAAGAAATCGAAAGCACAGCACTATGGAGATGGCTTAGAGGATAAAGTCCCTGCTAGATGCGTTGATGAAGACCTGTGACCCCAGCGTCAGGGACACAAGAGACACAAGAGTCCCTGAAGCCTGCTGGCCAGCCAGTCCAGCTGAACTGGTGAAGTCTGTGTGGTGGTTTGACCGAAAGTGGCCCCCGTAGGATCATAGACAGTGGCATTATTGGAGGTGTGGCTTGTTGGAGTGGGTGTGGCTTTGTTGGAGGAAGTGTGTCACTGGGGGCGGGCTTTGAGGTTTCAGATGCTCAAGCCAGGCCCAGTGTCACCTCTTCCTTCCTGCCGCCTGCTGATCCAGATGTAGAACTCTTAGCTACCTCTCCAGCATCGTCTCTGCCTGCACACTGCCGTGCTTCCTACCATGATAAAGGACTGAACCTCTGAACCTGTAAGCCAGCCCTGGTTAAATGCTTTCCATATAAGAGGTGCTGTGGTCACGGTGTCCCTTCACAGCAACAGAAGAGTGATTAGGATACCCTGCCTCAAAACATAAGGTTCCAAGTGACAGAGGAAGATGCTTTATGTTGACCTCAGACCTTCACAGACACCACACGCACAATTGCACACATGAATATTCATATACACCACACACACACACACACACACACACACACACACACACACGAAAATAAAATGCCATTGCTTGGTCATAAGACAGGAGAAATGACCTGTTCCAAACAACAAGGGGCAGACATCAGTCTAATAGAAACTACAGAACTCAGCACCCACCATTCCTACCCCTGACATCTGAGGCATCCCTCGTTCTTGTGACTTCGGGTGTCTCTGTAGAAGGAAACAATGAGCCTGTTGCTGATGCTGTAGTCTGTCACCCGACTTGTGTGACACCATGACAACTAACTTCTCAAACAGCAGTGCTCACTCTGCCACCTACTCTTCACCTTGGTAGAACTGAAGTGAGTGCTCCCAAGCGGCCCAGGCAGGGTAAACACCATCTGCCTTGCTTCTGTAGCTTCCCTGTTTCTCTCAAACATGGATGTTTTGCTTGATTGCTTTGGTCTGCTCCCAACCCTGAGTTCTCTCTCTCCCTGCCCGTGACCCACCTCTCAGCACATCCACTCAGGTAGGGCATGGCTTTCTGTCTTCCTTAGCTACACCCGGGAAGGGAGAAGGGCTGCTCCCATCTCTGCTTCAGAGCTAGACATTCCCCTCCATGTTGGGGACTCTGTGTCCTGAGTCTGGGATCCCACGGCGCCCTCTTCTCTGTCTCCTTGTCCTCCCGGGGCTTACTGAGAAAGGTCTCTGCCATTCTTCCTGTCTGCAGTGACCTCGCCCTGACTTCACCCCTGACCTCCCGCAGGCTCTGCAGCCTCCTGAGAGGTGTGAGGCCAGCTCACTTCCAGCTTCTAGCTTGTGCTCTCAACTTGGTCGCAGTTTGAGCTCAGCTCCTTCCCTGTGGAGCGGCCAGTGTTTCCCAGTTTCCCCAGTCCTCCCAAGACTGTGACAGTGTTCCCAGCGCTGCGTCTTTCCGTCTTAACTTTTGTAAGGATTGTGGGGGCCTGGAGAGTGCATCGCTCTGTGAGGGGTGTCGTGAAACTTAGCTTAAAATTCCAAAAATGTCAGGACAGAAACACGACTGTTATTCACGGTTTCTTCCTTCAGTCCATCGGAGTGAAGTTACTGTGGCAGGTTCCTTGTGCCCAGAGCCTCCCTGGATGAGACTCCAGACCTGGGGCCACTGTGCCAAGAGCTCTCTCGACGCTCCTCCAACCCAGACAGGCTCTCAGGAGACACTCAGACCCGGGCCTGTCACCTGCACAGTGTGAGGCAGGCCAGGCCAGTGCTCCCCAGGCAGAAGGCCTTTGCTGAGGTGACCTCATTGTAGCGTCCCTGGGGATCTGGAAGCAGAGTCAGTCATTCAGCTGTCACAGAGAGGCCTTACAGGGCCCAAGGGGGCCTGGTACACCTTTTCCTTGGAAACCTCTCTGTTTTCCCTTGGCTCGAAGGGAGGGAGCCCTCCAGCAGTCTGGAGCCAGGACCAACACACTATTGCCATCTCTGAAACCACAGCCTCCCTTGGACAGACTACCATGTGCTTTCTGTGTCCAGCAAGCCTTGGCTTTGGCCCCAACAGGACTTCAGGGGTCAGGCATCCTGGGTGAGCTGGGGCCTTCAGATCCACAGGTAGCATTGGCTCCTTCTCCCACTGCCTCAGCCCTGCCTTGAACTCTCTTTGCTTGAGCTGCAGAACTGAATAAACACAGGGTGTGAGGATGGATCCTGCCTGGCCGTAGATCCCTGCCTCCAGCTGGTCTGAGCCCAGGCTGCCAAGATCTACAGAGTGAAGATGCAGGAGGACACCAGGCCCTTTACTAGGATGACTGGAGCGGGCAGAGGTCGCTCACTGAAGACATTTGTTTTTACAATTTCTTACATTACATTAACCATCTAGTTGTTAGCTCTGAGCTCCGTAAGAAGTAACCCGCGTCGCTTTGAATTTCTGTCCATGCCCTTCACACTCATGTCATGGGCTACTGTCTCTCAAAGGCAGGTCTGGGGATTCTTTTTTTTTTTTCTTTTTTTCGGAGCTGGGGACCGAACCCAGGGCCTTGCGCTTGCTAGGCAAGCACTCTACCGCTGAGCTAAATCCCCAACCCCTGGTCTGGGGATTCTTAAAATTTGGATTCTCAGGCTGGGGGGCAGCTCAGTGGGAATCAAGCTTCAGGACCTGAGTTTGGTCCCCAATATCCACACAAAAGCCAGGTCCAGTGCTCATGCCTAGAATTTCAACACTGAGAAGCCTGAGATCCAGGAATTCTAGTCATCAGTGAGCTCTGGTTTTGATAAGAGACCTGTATCAAAAACTAAGGAAGAAAGAGTTTGGAAAAGATACTGGTTGTCAACCAATGGCCTTCAAACCATGTGGCACACACACATGCATGCATTTGCACACATACACGCATATACACACATACACGCATATACACACATACATAAACATGCACACATACATGCACACACATACATTAAACATATACTACATACCTAAACATGCGCACCACACACACACACATACACCAAACATAAAATGCATACACACATATACCAAATACATACATACACACCAAACATACACATACACAAAACATAAACACATACACACATATGCACACACCAAACACATACACACCAAACACACACACACATACACATACACCAAATACACACACACCAAACACATACACATACAACACACACACACACACACACCACACACACACACACACACACACACACACACACTTTCTATTCATTTGTCATGTGTCTTCTCATTGGTGGCCATTTTTTACTTTCTGCCAAAAGGCTCCATTTACTGTTTATTTATGCAAATCTCCTGGCTATGAATGGTTTGGTTTTGCTTACATGAAAGCATTTCTTTTTTTATTCCCTCTCAAATGAGATTGGAGGGGAGCTGTGAGTGTGTGTGCTCTGGAGCCCAGAGGTCTATCATGGGTGTCATTCTCCACAGCCTCTCCAGTTGTCTGGAGTCTTGGTCAGCAAGTACTGGTAGCCTAAGTCACTCTCTACTGCTTTCAAATGGGGTCCCCTCTCCCCCATGCCCAACATAGTTATAACTGTTCAGTCAGTCTTCCTTGGAGAAGGGGCTCTTTTTAAAAGCTGACATCTTGCGTATCTGACAAACACTAAGTTCCTTCTTTATTAGAGTCTCCTGGGTGTACCCAATGGGACCTCCTAGGAAGCAAAGCCTAGAAGTTGGTTGAGCCTCCAGGGTTTCAGCATGCAAGCTGTATGTTTGCATAGGTGTCTCAAACTCAGACACCTAACTGCTGTTGAAAAATACAAAAGAAAGCATAGTTTTGGTCAAATGGTAGAATGCTTGCCTGTCATGCAGAAGGTCCTGTGTTCATTCCCCAGCACCAAAACCAAAATCAAACAAAACCCTGGACTCAGAAGCTCACAGTTCATGTTAGGCCACATAGTTTGCAGCCAGTCTAGGCTAGGGACCTTGTCTCAAAGAGGAAGAAAGGAAGGGAAGGAGGGAGGCGGGGAAGGAAGGAAAGAAGGAAGAGAGGAGCGTTGGTCATAGTTTCTCCATCTGTAAAACAGGAGTCATGAATTCACCTGTGTCATTGGATACGTGGAAAATCTGACAGCTGTGTATACATGAAATGCATAGACCCTGCTGTCCCATGCATAGAAAAACATTTGTTAAACACAAACCAGCTTCCAACACAGGATCTTCCTTTAACCTGATTCAGCTCACAGCCACCATGTCTAAATGTCCATCTGGTCAACCTGCCTTATGCTACTTCATGCGAGGTGCAGAAGCAGGTAGGATCTGCTCAAACACACAGGCAGGCTGGTTGATGCAAAGTGGGTGGATCACTGGACTTCTCTTGTGTGCCCCATAGCCAGGCAACTCCCCTCTGCTGCAGGCAGAAGACACAAGCTCCCTCTGACCACAGAGAACACTGTAGCTGGCTCCCAGCCCTGACTCCCTTGTGGTCATTAGCTGAACCCCTCGTGCTCTGATTGTGACAGGAGAGGGTGGCCCTGACACACCATCGATCATCCAAATGTTTAATAACCCCATCCTCCACTCGCCGGGTAACCAAACCCAAACCAGTGGATCCTCAAAGCCACAGGCTAATGAGGCCATGAGAGGGAAGATGTTTCTGTAATGAAAATTTCATCAATGCAGATTTCACATTGAATATCAAGGTCTCAGCGTGAAGACAGCATCAGAGTGGACGCTGCTGTGACACTGGCCTTCATCCTCGGAGACAAGAGCAGACTTGGTAGCTGCAGGAAGGAGGCTCTGGGGTGGGGGAGTCAGCAAGGTCCCACCCCATTCCTTCTGAGGGGGTCTCTGCTGGTTGGGTCTTGGCAATTCTCCCTGGCCTTTCTGTCCCTCCTGGGTGTCCCCACCCTCCATGAAAAGTCCCAGGTTCCTGCAGCTGCTCAAATCTCTAGGCATCCTCCCTGTTTTTCCCACATTCTTCTTCCTAACTAAATTAATTATTTCTCTCATTGCTGTGACAAAATACCTGAGGACAAGCAGCTTAAAGACCAGAAAGATTTTGTCTCTGCAGTTGGCGGGGAAGACACAGAAGTAGAAATGTGAAGGCGCTGGTCCTGTTACGTCCACTCAGCCCCTATCTTGGGGTGTTTCCCCCTCTCTTAGAAAGGGTGCCATCCTGTTCTCACACTTAGGGTCCGCCCCTGCCCCAGTGAAGAGTGTAATGCCTGTAGCTTGCCCCTTTCCTGTGATCTGCAGGCTCAGGGACTGGTTTATTCCTCCAAGGAGAAAAAACCTGGAGACAGGCCTGTCGTTTCTATATTTCAAGGTCATTGAGGGAAAGGGAGATGAGCAGTTTTTCTTTTTAAACATACGTTTAGTGCTGCTATAACTGTAAAGCAAAGGAAAGGCACCGGCTTTTATGAAGCATGTAAACATGTAAACAATAGGAGAGTGTGTCTGTAGACTCTGAATCTCGCCAGCTGAAACAACACTGGAGGAACATCCTCAGGGGTCTCCGAAACCTCCAAGTGTCTTGTTCGCCAGACTCTGGATAGGGATCCCATGAGATTAAAGCCAGGGCTTTAAGCTGGACTAGAGGTAACTTTGTATCTCAGAGTAAATGAGAAGAAACCTTTTGGAGGGTTATTTGTATGTTTGCTTGCTGGCCATGGTGTTGCTCATCTGTCAGCCCAGTCCGGGAGAGACTGAAGCAGGAGGATCGGGAGTTCAAGGCCAGAGTGGGTGACCAACAGAATCTTTGTCTCAAAAAAAGCCAAACAACCGAGACTAGACAAAACAATATCCGCGCTGAAGATTCAAACAATGGAGATTTTTGTTCTCTGTGTCTTTTGCCAAATATTAATAACTAAGCACATAATATTTATCATATGCATATTATATTAATAACCATATGCATAATATTTACTTTTTTGTCTTCTAGGACAAGATGAAGGAGGATGAGACTAATAACTTCCAGGTGTGGCTCAGCTTCTGGGGTCTCCATATTCCTATTGGAGCATTAATAAGCTCTGCAACAGAGAATGGTCTAGCTCAGTGTAATCCAGACTGCAGTCCACGGATGTGAGAGGCACCAAGACAAGGGGATCTCAAGCCGGTTATGGGACTGTGCTTCGTTCTGACCAGAGCAGATGCTGTCTGTGGAGACCTTAGTTCTGGACAGACAGACGAGAGTCAGGAAGTTAGCATCAGTGGACACATGTCAGACCTTTACTGAGGTAGTCACCATTTTAATCAGTCTGTCCTGTTTGCAATTGACAGGTTCAAAATAAAAAAGTACTACAAAGAAAGTATGGCGGGAGGAGCTGACAGCTTGTGCCCTTAAGAAGTCCAAAGGCATCGACTTCAGGCATGGCTGGATCCAGGCCCTCAAATGGCAGGATCAGGAAACGATCCCTCCCCAAGCCCCCATCTTGGATCTCAGTGTTTTCTCCCCTCTAGGGCTACTTCTGTTCTTGCTCTTGATTCCACTTGCAGGAGCCCTGGGAGAAACGCATTGGTTTTTCATATCGCATAATTTAAACCTAAGTCCCAGATAGGAGTTTTACATGTTTGTCTCTAGCTCAGTCTCTGAAGCCAAGAGCCTGAACCAATGGCTCGAGGGCTCTTCTAGACAGGAAACCCAAATTCAAACCCTTGCCACACACAGTCTAGAGGAAGGAAGGAGGAGAATCAGCTAGCCAGGTTCCATGAGCCCTTTGAGACGAGCTGGAAGGTGGCATGGGCCATACAGAATTAGGGAGGATGACATACACCCCTTTCATGAGAGACTAAAGCCATTCACTAAAAGCACAGTCTGTGGTGGTCAGCTCAAAGCACATCCTCATGGGCCCTTCTGTCTGCTCCATTCCATGATAGATTTGTTTTAGTCCATGATCTCTGCAGTCATCTTGACAGGGAAGGCATGGTGGAACCTGGCTGTGGTGGAATCCTCCAGGCACGCATGAATGTACACACACATGCACTCATGCACACATGCACACACACACATATGCACATGCACAAACTTGCACGTGCATACACATACACTCTCACACACATGCATACACACATGTGCACACACATGTGCACACACATACACACATGTACTACATGCATTCACACATGTGTACATACATATACTCACACACCCACACATATGCACACACATGTATACACATACTTATACGCACATGCGCACACACATATACACATGCACACATATACACATGCATATACTCACACACACTCACATGCACACATGCACATATGCACACTCATACTCACACACGTGCACACACATGCTCATGCATACATGTACACACACAAACACTCAAACACACGCACGTGTATACACACATACATTCTCTTCCCAGGGCTGCTTCCTTTCCCATCATAGATTGCTCCCTGCCTTTAGGGGCTGCTGCTTCCTCTGGATCCTGCACCATTTGGAAGAGCTTTTTAATTACTTTTAATTCTTTCTCAATTTTCTGATCCATCGGGTGCGTGAAAGGGAGATGGAAATGGCTCCCTCTTTTAACTCGGCTTCGTAATCCTCTCATCCTCAGGCAGCCAGCTCTGGTTTCACTCAAATCCTCCTGCATCTGAGCGGCTGCATTAACAGGAAGTCCCCTGGGAGGCTGGACTGGCTGTCTGGGTTGTGAGTCACTCTATCCTTACCCACCTCAACCATGGGACAATTGCACCGGAGGTCAAACTGTAGGCTGGTTTATTTCAAAGTATTGGCAGGTGACAGGGGTCATTCTGAGGCCCTGGCTTTTCTCTCTCTTCTGAAAGCGTCGCTCAGTGATGTTTTCACCCTCGGGGACGCTGAGCATACTTGAAATCTCTGCTGACTTAGACATACCTTTAAAAACACCCCCTGGTGGATTTAGCATGTCTTATTCGGGGGAAAACAAGTTTTAACTTGAAAGCTATTATTCTTTGTAAGTTAATGATGCCACTATCATCAGCCCAGCCCACCCCCATCACAAAGACCCCAAGTGGACAGCTAAGGCACAGACATATGATCGCTTATCACACTATCACACAGCCTCTAAATGACCCTCATGGTTAAGAGGGTTTAACATTAACAAGATGAAGTGTATCATCCATGTGAAGGGAAATGTTTATTCTGGGTCCAGAGACCCTCTGGGTGCATGCCATGTCTTCATCCCGTTTAGCCCTCCCAATTTCCTCCAAGGAAAGTCCTGTTGTCATCCACCGTCAGCACCAACAGGGAAACTGAGTCCCAGAAATCTCATGTCGCTGGCCAGAGTGTAACCCCACCTTGAGCTCCAGCTACACAACTCAGAACAGACCTGGAGTGAAGGAAATGGAGAAATGCCAGCCAATCGACAGCATGCATCTCTGTCTGCTTCCTCACGGCAGATGTAACAGGACCAGCCGCCTCACACCCCTGCTGCCCTGTGCTCCCCACACCCCAGCCTACGCCAGGCGTAGACGGCACCCCCAAACCCTTCCTTCCTCCAGCTGCTTCTGGTCAGGTGATTTTTCCATAACAATGGGAAAATTAACAAACATGACATACGTCTGTCACAGCCACCCCGAAACCAAGCAAGACAAAGGACAGAGGCCCAGCTTGGCATGCGTAGCGACTTCTGGGAGGAAAAGGGTGACGGTGGCTCTGGACACTCAGTCGTGCCACGTTTTCCCCGAGTTCAGGAAGGAGCTTCAGAAGCTGCTTCAAAGCTTCTGCCTCGTCTGCGCCTTTTGTGTGCTGGTTTACTTAACGTTTTCTTGGACGTTTTTTACACAAACAAAGGTACTCGAACAGAAAGCTTGAATCACATCTGTGCGAGTCAAAGCTAATACATCACAGCGGATGGGCACTGCGCTCCACAGAATGTTGATTTAAAAAAGATGTTAGGTAAAGTAATCCACGCTAATGGTTATAAAATGTGCCTTCTACATTTTAATATCGTCTGGTTACAATTTCAACTTCTGAGTTACTTTTAAACACTCACAGTCTTGGTTCTGGGTATGGCACCAGGACCTTAGATACATATAAGCAAGATCCTCTAACCCCTTGGGGGTTTGGGGTTTTTTGAGACAGACATTCACTATGTAGCCCAGGCTGACCCCAAACCTATGGTTCCTGTGCCTCCATCTCCCAAACTCTGGCAGAGTAAGCGTGTACCAACACGCTCATCTACCTAACATTTCAATTTAAGGAACTTAACTAGATGGGAACGGCCAAACCCAGCAGCCCTGACAATCCAATATGGCGCTGCACCTCTGTTGGGTTCTCATGGACAGGTGTCTTAGGCATGGTGGCTATAGAGTGTCTCAGGGAATAAGTCTCTTTCTAGGCTGTCACCACAGGTGTTGGCTCAATTATGAGAATTTCATATTTGGGGAAATCACTTTCTTGTCGAAGACATACATGGGACTTGGGGTCTGGGGACGATCATGTCATTGATACTGATCTTGCATTCTGGGATACATTTGTAGGCAGACTCCTTTTGCCTATAACCCTCAGGGCCTCCACAGGGCAGAGTGGACATCCTGCCAATTGACTTTGAGGTTGCTTTGGCCAATAAGACTCAGAAAGGCAGAGCAGAGCATCTACACCACAACGCTGCCTTGTGATCAGGCCTGCATGCATTTGCACCTCGGCTACTGTGGCTCTTCCAGACAGGCCCTCAGCACAGCTCACAGTGAGAACCCATGTGAGGCCACCCCTTAGCTGGAGCCGAGCCCAGCTGCTCTACACACTGAGTCACTGCTGACCAGACAAAGCCAGCCGGGATCAGCTGGCCCACTGTGTACACTGAAGACCCTCAAGGGTGAAAAGAAGTGCTTGCTGTTCTAGTCATTTGAGGCTGGTCTGTGAGGCATCGCCATAGAGACAAAACCAAATATAAAATCCCTACTCGGAATCCCACCCTTTTCTTGTCTGTCCTAATGGAAAACTGGCTCTCAGGAACCATCTCAAGCCGTGAGCAGACAAGCGCTGACTGAACCAAGGGCAGCAGCAAAGATTTCCTCTGGCCATCGAAAGGAGAAGGCGGGGGCCAGAGAGATGGCTCACTGGGTAAAAGGGCTTGCAGGTAAATCTATTGGCCCAAGTTCAATCCCCAGAACACACACAGTAGGAAAGACCTGACTCCCAAAGTTGTTCTCTAACCTTCGCTCATATGCTATGCCATACACACACACACACACACACACACACACACACACACACACACACACACACACACACAAAGGATGGTAATGAAGAGAAAATAAATACTAAAAAAAAAATCTAAAAACAAGAACAAAAGCAACCACGGGTATGTTCAACCTTTTATTTACTGCTGTGACTATTTAACTGAGAAACAGCCACTTAAAGATAAAAGCGGCTATTTTAGCGCACAGTTTGAGTGAGTGCCGTCCACCAAGTCACAAGGCAGCTGGTGACTTTGCCAATACAGTTAAGAAGCAATAGAATATGCAGTAAGTGAGACTTAGATATGATCTTCACACCCCCCCATTCTCCCCCACCCCCCAAAAAAACCCAACTCACTTCCTCCAGCTTGGTTCTGTCTCCTAAAAGTTCTGAGGCCTCCCAAAACAGTGCCCCCAGCTGGCGAACCCATGTCCCGCCGCCGTACAAGCGGAAGCAACAAGCCTTCCTGGTTTTCTTATTGGGGCTTACACCAAAGCTGGTTCACAGATCACGTCCCTTCCGGCAGGGAGCGTCCAGCCGCCTGCTCCTGGGTGGACGATCCACATCAGAGAGGATGAAGGAAGGTTCTCCCGCTTGCTCCTTCCGTCTCCCCGCGCTTAGATTTCAGGATAAATAACTCATGAACACTTTCATCTGGGTTGCCGGAGACGAGGCTGAGGGGAGGGCGGAAAGGAAAATATCGATCAGACAGCGTCAGTCTGTACTGTTTCTCTGCTACGGGAGGCTGCAAGGAGGCCCGTGACCATAGAGTCAGGGGAAGAGCGCATGCAGGTCCACTCTCCAGCAACAGAACCATTTCCCAAATAACCCAAGGGAAGAAAAGGGTCTTTGATGACACATTTTCTAATTGGCAGCTCCTACCTCCAGTGTCCGGCTAATTTCCATTCTAGAGTTTTCTCTTTCTCTTTTCCTTCGCTGTGGAAAAGTGTGCTTGCTACACACACACACTCACTGAATTGACCCTTTCGCATTAAGCAGTTCATTTTAAAGTGGAAATTCATGACTTCCTCAGTCCTGGGTCACGCAGTGGGAGCAACCATGTTTTCAGCCTAACGGGGACCAAGATTGGTGGCCTGTAACTGGGAGAAAGGCCTACTCAGCACACCCCGAGAGGCTGACACCCCACAGCCTGGTGATCCCAGAGGACTTGAGCCGTCTTTCTTCTGTAGTTTTTTCTCAGAACAGAGACTGGAGCGTTTCCAGCCACCTTTCAAAATCGCAAGGAGCCAAGAAACACTTAACACGTGTCCTGGGGACATTCAGGGGCTCTTGAAAGAAACACAAGGGGAAATCTCTCTCCTCGGGGTGCTTGTATGATTTAGACACAGACAAGATTTTGAAACACGGGTGAAGAATGTGGTATCGTGAGCCAGATGAACATGTCCAAGTTTCAGATTCCTCCCTAAGAGCTCCGATCATAAATTATGTGTCTTAATGAAGTATCTTAGTTTCCCCCACAGAGGCCATGAATCCACGCTGATCTATGACAGTCTCCACAGCAACTGCTGATAGGGGATGAGAGACCTGGGGTATTTCTAATCTACAACTTCATAACTCTAAGAAACCTGAGAAGAATGGGGGAGAACTGGAGGACAACCAGGCTGGAGAGATGTCTCGGAGTTAAGAACACTTGTTGCTATTGCAGAAGACCTGGGTTCAGTTCCCAGCATCCATTTAGAGCTTCAGATCCCACTGGATCTGGAGCTGTCCTCCAACTTCCTCAGGCCCCAAGAACACAATTGGTACACATGCATATATATATGTGTGTATGTATATACATACATACACATATACATACATACATACATACACACATACACATATAAACATACATAAAACACACATAATACAAACATACATATACTCACATACAAACATACATACATACATATATACAAACATGCATACACTCACATGCAAACATACATACATATAAACATACATTGAAAACATGCAAACATACATACACTCACAAACGTACAATCATACATGCATACATACATAATACAAATATACATACAAACAAACATATATACATACATACATACATACATACATACATACACTCACATACATAAAACAATGAGATAAATCTAGAGAGAGGAGAGGAAAAGCTTTGTGAAATGCCATCTGCAGGGCCACACTGAACAGCATCCAGAAGGCCGGTGACTCCTCCTTCAAGCATGTTCTAAAGCCTGGAACAGAGGGAGGGAAGATTTATTGAGACAAACAGCAAGGATCAGAGTAGGTGAGTCCCTGAAAGTGGGGCAAGCCTCTGGAGCTTTAAGTTTTCTAACACACTTGGAAGGGGTAAAGACCTTTCCTGTAGGAATAGTCAAGGGATTAAAATGTCGGTTCTCCCTCTCTGTAAGAATGTTGCTGTTCCCCCTCTGTAAGAATGTTGCTGAAGCTTATCCATCTTCCCCACAGACTCAGAAGAAGTCCTCAACCATAACACTTGTTGCTGAAGCGGAGCAAGGTCATTGGGTGGACCAAGGAGCCAGGCTCTGGATGGAATGTAAGTCTGGGCCCAATTGCGGGTTCTTTGTTTTCTTTGCTCCCCACACAAGGACTAGGTTTCCTCACACACCAATGTTGCACTCCATGAGCCGCCAAGCAAAATGTGATGAATGTCTGGTGTCAAAACCAAGAGTGGGGTGAATATAAACTTGAGCTCAGCTTTCATTCTGCCCCTGGCCACGTGGAGCTGCCTGGAGATGTCCGTTCCTAATTGTCTGACGTGATTTGTGATCCCACAGAGGTCAGCCTGCAGGGACACTTTAACGCTGATCGTTGGACATTCCCCATTCTGAATACATTGGAGTAGAAATCTGTATCACAATGTGGAAACAGGTAAATCCTCCGAGGCTGGGTGGGTAAGACATGTGTCCCAGGCATTTGGGACCAAACAGAGCTAAGGATGAAAGCTGACCCCCCACTCACACCCCTTAATTTTCTAGATTGAAAATTAAGAATATTTATTAAAAAGCATAGCCTAGGTTCAGTTCGCTCACACTGCAGGGAACCAGCGCAGTGTCCCCAAGTCGCAGCTTCTCTCACCCACTTCCCAGCTAACAATCCCTAAGACACAGCACGTGCCTCCTCTCCCCTAGCCCGCCTACCCCATCACCCTGGCATTTTCTCCCCTTATGCCTAAAGCTTGGGCCAAACACGGAAGAAAGGCTGTTCTCTCTGAGCACAAGGTTGAGGAAGGAGGCACAGAAGCAGTCAAGGGTCATTCTCCACCCTCCATTCCCACCAAGGTTCTATCTCTACTGTTCTTTATTCAGGACTTGGCCCTGCTGCCTGACTCCTGACCTCCAGCCAACTTCAGTCAGGAGACTCAACTGGAGGTCAGGAAAGAAGGAGAGAGAGATGCCTCAGTCCCTACTCCGCTGTGTACTCTGGCCATGGTCCTCCATTTGCACTCTGAAAGCACTTCTGGGCTCTCCAAGAGCTCCCTCCCCACACCTAGCTTCTCAGTCCAGAGGCTGCCAGTCCCTCCCTGCTGTTGCTGGTCCCCAACACTGCCATCGTTTTGTTCCTTTACTTAGATTCGAACACCGTGGACCTTGCTTCTGCCTCCTGCTAGGGCTGTATCTGATCGACAATGCTCAGTTCTGAGGACCAGAAACAGTTTACAGATTATGAGGAGCAAAAACCAGGGGATTTTTTTTTTAAAATTCACACTTCTGCAAGTAAAAGAACAAAATGTTAAAATTATCTCCAGGGAGGGTGTGATTGCTAAAGAGATTAGTGTCCTCTAAAAGAAGCCAAGAGCTTTGCACAGAGACAATGGGCAAGAAGGCTGGAAGGCACTTCAGGAATTGGCCGACTCACCCTTCACAGGCTCAAGGGCATGAAATCATAAATCCTTTTCAAAGACTGATTTGGGACAAGATCCAGGATGCCCTGCTGGCTCGGGGATCGTTTCTCTAGTGTTTATTTGACTGTGTTCTGTCATCCAGGCACGCAAAGGTCATGGTAGTCATCCTCCAGGCACATCTGGCTACTGCTGCAGGATGAAGCATGCTAGGAGTCCTGGAGCCAAGGAAGCTTCCACCAAGATTTCCAGGAAGGTTCGGTAGTTTGTGATAGGGCCAAGCTCCTTCTGGGCAGCCCCTGAGAAATTGATGGGTAAAGCTGTGAAGATGAAGTATATGCTGAAACAGAGAGATCCTGGGATGCTAGAGATGCCAAGAAAGACAGAGAGACAAGGAGAGCCATCTATGGGAGATCCATGTGGACCACAGCCATCAGGATACATCCAGACATGGCCACCATGAGACCCAGATGCTAGACAAGAAACTGTAAAAATTAATATCCGTCTGTTGGGTTTTGGTATTGCTTTCTAAACTTTTCTGTTTGAATGAAAACATCTGCCCTGACCATGAAGGGTGGAGTGTGGAACTTGGTTCTTTGTTAGATGGTGGCTAAGAGTTTCTTTGACTTCCCAAGGGCATTTAGAGTTAAACTTTCCCAATGGAGAACTGTTAAGAACAGTAATGGGCTGAATGCATTCATGATGAGCTGTGCACTGGGGTGTGGTGGTAGGGGGAGAATATTATGACCTGGACACGAACTGTTTCCTCAAACATGTACACTGAAGCTCAATCCCTGAAGCAGAATGGGAGGAGGGTGTGGACCTTCATAGTCACTGGATCTTAGGGGTGATGATCTCATCAAAGGATTAATCCATTGATTGGTTCATAGCTAGATGGGTTGTTGGGAAACACACACCACAGGGAGGGAGAGGGAGATGGAGAGGGAGAGGGAGAGGGAGAGGGAGAGGGAGAGGGAGAGGGAGAAGGAGAGGGAGAATTTCCTGTGGGCTTGTCATATTATCGAGTTGGGAAAAGTCTTACAAGACATGTAGGTTGGGAGCATTTCCCTTTCAAGATACAGGCAGCTTCCCGGGTGCCCTCTCTTTGACCTCACTGGGAAGAAAGAGGATATTGCTTAGAATACTCAGGGTTGCCAACAGCAACACAAAAGTCAGGCTGAACTAAACAGTAAAGGGGGTGCACAGGCTTTTGTATCTGGGTAGGAGGACTTCCGGTGTGCTCAGTAAGCAGTGTACTTTATACTTCTTTGTTGCCCTTCTGACATTAGACCCCCACATTCTTATTGACTTTCCTCGTGGTCTCATAATGGTCACTGCTGACCCAGAATGTTGTCTGTAACCCCAACTCTTCTAAAGAGAGAAGGCATTCCTGCTCCCTAACTGTATTAGTGAGAGCTCTCTAGAGTAACAGAGCTTATAGAACGAATAGATAGATAGGTAGACTGATGCACAGATGGATGGATAGATGGATGAGTGGGTGGATGGATGGATGGATGGATGGATGGATGGATGGATGGATGGATAGATAGTGAATGGATGGATGCGTGGGTGGATGGGGAGGGTGGTTGGGTAGGTGGGTGGATGGATGGATGGATGGATGGATGGATGGATGGATGGATGGATGGATAGATAGTGAATGGATGGATGGGTGGGTAGATGGATGGATGGATGGATGGGTGGGTGGGTGGATGGGTGGGTGGATGGATGGATGGATGGATGGGTGGATGGGTAGATAGTGGATGGATGTATGGATGGATGGGTAGATAGTGAATGGATGGATGGATGGGTAGATAGTGAATGGATGGATGGGTGGGTAGATGGATGGATGGATGGATGGATGGATGGATGGATGGATGGATGAATGGATGGGTGGGTGGATAGATGGATACAAATATGAATTCGAATACAGATTCTGATAAAGGGGGATTCAATCCGGTAGTTGCTCAGACATCAAGGCTGGATGTCTCCATTGGTCTTCAGTATGTGCTGAAATCCCAAAGAAGCGGGCTCTAATGCCAGTGAAAGAATGCACTTGCCTGTAAGGTGAGGGCAAGTAGGCAGGAGAGAACTCATCCTTCTTCCATGTCATATAGGCTTCCACAGAAGGTGTGGCCCAGGTTAGAGATGGGTCTTTCCAGTTCAAACGATCCGGATTAAAAGTGTGGGTTTTCCCAACTCAGTATCCAGATTAAAGGTGTGTCTTCCTACTGCAAGGATCTGGATGAGAAGTAGATCTTTCTACTTAGAATTAAGCAAAAATCCCTCACAAGCATGGCCTCCATTTGGGGGTTTTAGTTCATTCCAGATGTAATCAAGTTGACAACCAATAGTAGCCATCCCATCCACCACGTGTTTTCTGTGCCCAGCACCCTCAAAACTGATGGAGAGTAAGAAATAAGATACAGTCCACTTCAATGACCCACACCATCACAGCTTCCTCCCCAACCCAAGAAGACAGCAAGGCTCTAAAGAACGCACTGAGATGAGTCTTGCCCTCTGCTCCCGGAGGCTGAGTCAAGCCAGAGAGATTCGGAGTTCTGGGAACCTGCAAAAGGCAGGCATGCATGAGCATCCAGTAAGTTGGGCATCACCTGGAAAACATGGTATCCTATGGGAACAGGCTAGGTGCTGCCCTTGAGGACAGGACCCTCAGAACAAAGCCAGTTCTGCCTTTTACTTTCTGGAAATGAACACATTCTATGTTTCTGTTTCCCCAAGCTGTATAAGTAACAGGCACATAATGTCAGACCCTCTGCCTTACACACTCCCACTACTCTGTCTGTCTGTCTGTCTACTTCTATCTACCTACCTATTCTTTCCTCTCTCTCTCTCTCTCTCTCTCTCTCTCTCTCTCTCTCTCTCTCTGTGTGTGTGTGTGTGTGTTTGTCTGTCTGTCTCTCTCTGTCTCTCTCTCTCTGTCTCTCTCTGTCTCTCTCTGTCTCTCTCTCTGTCTCTCTCTCTGTCTCTCTCTCTGTCTCTCTCTCTGTCTCTCTCTCTCTCTCTCTCTCTCTCTCTCTCTCTCTCTCTCTCTCTCTCTCTCTCTCTGGCAGTGATAAGAAAGCCTACCAGGCTGTGGCCTTGCGGCTTCCCCCCTCCTCTTTCCAGCTACAGGCTAAGTTTGTAGCTCTGCCTAGCACCTACTGCCATGACCCTTGGCATATAGACTGAGCCATGCTCAGTCATGTGCTATGACACCCACCCCTGAAAGCCTGTGAGACCCTGAACATCAGCCACATTGTCCCAAGGAACTGAAGAGTGCACTCTCTTTGGAACCCCATCACGGTACCTCCTTACCCAGCGGCCATCAAGCACATGAACACAGCTAAGTTTGAAACCGGCTGGTCTGAGGGAGCAAACATTGCCATCGCAGGCCTTCCTGGCTAGGAGGGAAAGCTGTAAGCATGACCCCTGATAGTGCAAACACAGCCTACGCAGGATCTGTTACCAGCCTCGAGCATGGACCAGCCAGAGACATTGCCTGGTATCTGATAGGACGTGCTAGGGCTGGCCTCTTTTGAACGTAATGAGGTGGCTGTCAGGGATTGGTTGAAAGTCAGCTCGATGTTAACCAAAAACCCACACTCCCGAGTTAGGTTTCAATTTATCTACTGCATTAGGTTGTAGGTTGCTGGGGCAAGACAACCAATCCCATCCTGTCCCAGGGATGTTGGCTCGACAGACACAGCTACAAAGTCAGAGCCTCACAGCCCAAGCGTGAGGCATCATGGCTTCTCTGCTCTATGAAGGACACTCAATGTGGGGTGGAGTCAACATAGCCACTCAGGCGGCTGGTTCCTATTAGTCTGTGAGAGGGATCCGTGTTGAAATAAGCAGGAATGAAAAGTCAAAGGCTCTTTGATACAGCTACGTTACTATAGCAATAAACAGGGATGATATCAGTTCAAAAGAGAAGTGGCCCGAAACCTGACGCATGTCCCCCCTTCTCCCCCCACCCGGGGGGAGGGGGGACACTGGCTATTGTCTTTGGACACTCAGATTGTCACAGCTAGAGGTGAGTGTTCCCGATGTTAACCTGGGAGAACTGAAAAGTCAGTGGGCATCCAGCAAAGCACATCTGTCCTCTACCAGCATCCTCTGAAGCAGCTCCCATGACAAAGGCAGAGGAGGCAAGGCCAGGATTCTGGTGCTCACGGGGAGGCAGGTGTTTCAGCTCAGTTTGGAAGGACATTCGGGTTGAAGGAGCAGAGTGGAGTCTTTGGGGAAGCGGTGTCCTCACTTAGAGAGGACAGCTGCCAGCTTAGACAGTGGGTGAGAGATTATCCTGTTGGCCTTGTCCCTTCTTCTGCTTCTCAGAGGTCACACTCACAGACAGGCTCCACTCTGTCCCTGTGGTCCTCACAGGACTTGTAGCCAAGTGCCAGCACTTGTCTCCAGTCCAGAGTTTCCATACCAGAAACACAGGCACATCCCAACCTGAATCCCAGATGACACAAGAGCCCAAAGGCAGAAGTAGGCCCACAGCAATGGTAGTGTGGGACACCCCCCCCCAGGAGCTGCCTCACACTCAACCCCTGAGCCTACCTATTCCCGCTTAATCTCCCAGCATCCTGCAACTCATCCAGCTTCCTTCCGAAGTTCAGTCGAAGAAACCCAGTTGCTGGGGGTGCTTGCACTTGAGCTGGCTTGGTTCTTCTTCCTACATCATTAGTGCCTAGAGGGTGGCTGTGGGGAGCTGGGTCTGCCCAGAATATAGACAAACCACTACACTTAGGACATGGTGGGTCTCTCTGAAACAGCAGGGAGGAGATGGCTTGGGTAGGTTTGACAGACAACACATGGTTATTCTCCAGTCTGTCTAGATAATAGAAACCCATGGAAAACAATGTATGAGAGAAAGGAAGACCTGATGCAGGCCTGTAGGACAGTCGTGGTTTGTCAGTGGTTCACAATAATCCTACAACCCCTTCGCAAGAGGCGTGGTATCCAGTTCTAGCCAATAGAGACTAAACAACATCTACTAAAGGCCTCTGGGGAAAATGATACAGGACAGAGTGAGTCACATCCCCAGCTGTTCTTTTCCTCTGTTTTGGACAAAGCCAGAAGATGTTTGAGCCATGGTAAAACCAGCAGGCCAGCATACTTGAGCCAGCAGGTCAACCACAGGGGAGTTACCTTCTCTAGCTGTCGTAAATGAACTCATGAATCCTTTAGATGTCAGCCAGAATTCCAACTCGCATGTACTCTCTCTGTCATGAGTTCTAAGATAAGGCCCGAGAGTCCAGCTCCAACTGGATTTTCCTCCTGGATTCATGCTAGATTTTACTGCTGGTCCATGAACCACACTTTGGGGGAAAATGGGCCCCCAAAAAGTCTTTTTGGTTTTTTCCCCAGTTATGATTAGGAACACTTACTTCCAGCTGTGACAACCTGAGTGTCCAAGGACAATGGCCAGTGTCCCCTAGATAAAACCCTTCTCTCACATGTACTCAAAGCACCCCAGCTCTCAAGCTTCCTACCAATCAGATTAGATACCCTCTTTCCTCTGCCTTTAGGAGGAGCCATGAGAGGTGAGCCGGGTCCTCCATCTACAGGCCGCAGGGTCAGGACTGCAGGGTCCAGGCTGCAGGGTCGGGGTGCAGGGTCATGAGTCTGGCTGAGAAAGGATGAGGATGTGCGGGGAGCCAGGAGACTGGCACGACCCCTGTTTTGGGGTTGTTCTATCACCCAGGATTCAAGGCAAGCCTCCTCCCTTCTCTATCACCTCCGTGGCGCCCTCGCTGTTATGCAGTAAATCCTCATGGCGCAGCACCTCCCCACTTCCTTCGAAACCTTTAAGATATCCTGCTCCGCATTTTGAATTAAAACTCCCTCTCTTCAGAGCTCCCCCCTCTGTATTGTCTGTAGTGTTAATGCATTTCTTATCTCAGATAACAATTCATCTCAGCATGTACCCCAAACCCACTACTCGTCACTCCTTTAAACCTAACAACATTGCGGAAACACAGACTGCTTCCTTAGGAGCCCCTCCAGGCAACACTGCTCCACGTCTTTGCCCGTGCAAAGCCTGGTGACTTGTGAGTGGCTCAGAGATAAACACTTCTCCAAATAGCTGAGCAAACCCCTTACAATGGAAACTTTGCACATGCAAAGCTTATGATTGGTGGACCTGGAAGGTGGACACAAGCCTGCCCCACCCTTTCGTGGCCATATTAGCAACCTGATTCTCAACCTTTGAGGCTCAGAGGGTTCCTTCTGGAATGGGATGGCTATTTTGGTTGTCAACCTGACTATATCTGAGGTTCACTAAAAGCCCAAGTTGATGGCACATCTGTGAGAGACTTCTGAGTCACTGGATCATTTGAGGTAGGAAGACCGACCTTAAATCCAGTTCATTTGATGTCAGAAGAGCTACCCTACATCTGAGCCACACCTTCTCACGGCAGCCTACAGGACAAGGAAGAAAGACTTTGCCCTTTGCCTGATTGCCCTCTAGAGTCTACTTCTGGATTCCTACATACGCCAAAGACCAACTGAGACATCCAGCTTCAGAGACTGAACTTAGATTCTCTGTTGGGAAACAGCCATTGTTGGACTAGATGGGCCACAGCCACTCTAGTGAATCCCGCATGCATGTGCAGTGTGTGTGTGTGTGTGTGTGTGTGTGTGTGTGTGTGTGTGTGTGTAGTATGTATGTGTGCACATATATATGTTTGTATATGTCTGTATATGATGCAGATGTATCCATTCTTTTCCTGTAGAAAACCCTGACTAATATACTTCACTGCTCTGCCGTATTCTTAGTCCCCTGATGCAACACTAGACCCCACTGAAAGTCTCTCCCAAACGGAAGCCTTTCACTGCCTATTTGTGTTTTCATTGCAGAGTACAGTAGCCCAATCTAGTAACACGATGAGCGGACAAAACCCTGGGCTTCCAGCCCCATGCACCCAGCAGCATCAACCAGAAGATGCCTGAGAAGTAACCCCCAAACTTATAAATGCTCTCAAGTTCTCTAAGCTCTCAGCCCTCGGCTCGTTCAAGGTAGCCAAGAGCAGGAACTGTGGAGGCTGTGAAGGACCAGAGCAGGCTGCTCTCTGGAACTTCTAGAAGCTTCCATCTCCAGCTCTGCTAAGCCTTTGAAGTTCATCATAGCCTCCTGATGTCCATATTTGCTGCCACTTGCTGACAGACGCAGGTTCCTTGACTTCTGGAAGATTTCTGTTCACCTCCAAAGATGGATGCGATCATTGAGAATGGTGACTTTGACAATGGTAATCATCAAACGTATCCACGATGATGAATCATGATGTCAATTGTGATGCTGATGATGGTGATAATGTTGATGGCGGTGAGGATGACTTGGGGATAAACCCCACAGCGCAGTCAATGGCGGGGGCACAGCTGGATCGTCTCCAGCAAAGGTGCTGTGAACAAGACCAGATTGCTCTTTTCTTAGCTTAATTTGGCAAATAGAGAAAAGAAGACCAGAAAATGGAGAGCAAGCCAAGATGCCAACACCCAACGGGCTTTCTCTATACCAGAGGCCACAGAGGTGCCTAATGACAGAAAAACAAAACCAAACACATAGAGGCTCTACCCATGCACCACAGTGAAGTCTCTGAGTCCAAGCCAGGGGTTCTTGGCCTAAACCCAGGGGAACCCGTGCCCAAGGGAACCGTTGCCAGGGAGAACAAGAGAGGTGTGGGAACAGAGTCCTGGTGAGCTGAGCAGTCATTCTCAGGAAGAGAAAACAGGAAACCGTCTCTGGCCCTGGTTAACTAACTTGGAGGCTTTTGTGTGTTGTTTTGGCCTGACTCTACCAAGCAAGCTTTGGTGCTAAAATCCCACCCTTGGAGCCAATGCCTCAGCGTCTCTGGTCAGTGCTTCCCAGTGCTGAGGGGAACTGATTGTACAGCAGTCTGCTTAGTGACTGGCAACATCTTGTACAAGGGTAAGTCTGACAGGTGACAGGCACAGCAGTGCTGGAAGTGAACTGTTACTTGAGCTGCAGACTGTGTTGTGTCTTTGGTCACGTCTTGGGCAATCAGGGGTCAGCACAGCATCAATGAACATTGTCTCAGGACATGACATCACTCAGCTGATGCTGACTGAGAAAATCCGGAGGATCAGAGTAGAGAGCCTGGTGACTGCTTAGTCCCAGAAACTAGGACCTCCAGGCACCTGCAGGCCTGTTGGAGAGTCCCTGGTGTATGTCTGTGTTTGAAAGAAGAAGAATAAAGAGGAAGAGGATGGGGGAGAGGAAGGGGAGTAGAAGGGGGAAGAAGAGGAAAAGGGAGGGGGAGGGGGAAGTGAAGGGGGAGAGGGAAGGGGAGAGGGAGGGGGAAGAAGAGGGGGGAGGAAGAGGAGGAGAGAAAAGAAGAGAAGGAGGAGGAAGAAGAGGAAGAAGAGGAAGAGGAGGAGGAAGAGGAGGAGGAGGAAAAGGGGAGGAGGAAGAGGAGGAGGAGAAGGAGGAGGAGGAAGAGGAGGAGGAGGAAGGAGGAAGAAGAAGAGGAGGAGGAGGAAGACAGTGATGCAGGAGTGTGATGTCCCTGGGCAGTGACAGCAAAGGTAGATGCAGTGAGTCAGAAAGGACAGGAAATACCCATGTGCTCCAAGCAATTTAGTCCTCCCCAACCTCCAGTCTATAGGATGGTGCTGCCCACACCCAGCATGGGCCATCCCCTTCAGTCACTGTCCCTCATGTCAGTCCTCTTGGGAAACCCCTCCACAGACACACTCATTCTAAACATTTCTCAGCCAAGTTGGGTTGACAGTCAAGCCCACTTTCACGGGTCCCAATGGTTCTCATTCTGACCTTGGCTTTGGATGAGACCTGGCATTCTTCTCATGTCAACCTTCAGATCTGCGCAGGCCGAAGTTGGCTTAATGCCTATTCTGTGTGACCTCAGAGCCTCCAAGACTTGGCTTCTTCATCTGGAACACGGGGATGGTGACCACGAGGTTCTCTTATGCCCATCAAAGTCTCATGAGACATCCGAGGGAGACTGTTAAACACAGGGGATCCCTAGCCAGAGCTTCAATGGTACCACTGCAGTCACTCCAGGGAGAAGGTTCTGCTAACTCTTGGCAGAAAGGGAAACAGGGGGGCATACCACTGCAGAGGGAACAAGTCCATGGGTACACAGGGTCTATATCTCAACAGAGCCAGAAAATGGTCAAAAAGCAGTTGCCACAACCAAGTAAAACTGGTCACCCCTGCAGCCCTGGAACCTACAAATGCCCTCTCCTCCTATCACAGACCACTCAGATGCTGAGCCCCAAGACACACGGGGCCTGCACACAGATCATCAACACTAGAACAGTCAGTATTCGTGGAGCAGGATCTGTAGGAGGAGAGACCTAACCACCAAGCAGGAAAACCACCAAATTTCAAACGAACAAATAAAACAAGCCAGATTTGGTAACGCATAAGACAGATGCCTGATTCCTGAGTTTTTAAAGCTAGTTTCTAAGGTGTAGCCACCTGCTAAATGTACCTTCCTTGTCCTCTCCTGTCTCTCTCTTCAGTGACTGTAGGTGTCCTAAGTCATCTCCCAAGTCACACACAGGCACATGCACACCCTGGAAGCCCCATACGGTCCTCTGGTTATTCCCAGTGTGCCATGAATGAGCTATGACAGAAACACAGATTAGACATACGTCTTTCCATGGTGTCCAGGTTAGATCGAATATCAGTAAATTCAGAGGTCGTGTCAATTCACTGTCTGCAATTCACCAAGCCTCCCACCTACACTTGCTAGACCTGGCCTTGCGAGCCTCATCGGCTGTACTAAAAGCTCTTAGCTCACACACTGGCGTCTGCCTGGGTTACCCAATGGCTGCGAGGGCCTCAGTGAGGTTAGAGTTCAGAACACCGTCCTGCAATCAGAGGCAGGGGGCTGAAGCAGAAGGAAACGTCTTCAGTGATACCCAGTGAGGTCCCAGCATGGTCACAGAGCTCTCACGCTCACGGTTGTCAATTGCAGAAGTAGGCAAGCCATTTCAAGTGTTACTTTTGAGGCAAGCTGTGTGTCACCAGCGTGAAAAACGATACTTGAGCTGGGGCCTGGGGACAGGTGTGGAGGTCCTCTCCAGAGACAATTTTCCTGGATTTAAGAGTGACCAGGTGATGCACCTATTACATCTCAACCGAGCTCAGAGACCCGGTGTTCCTGATATGGTTTCAATATGCCCACGTGTCACTGTGTTCCTGATTTAACTTGGTAAGCTCATAGGTGGTAAAAATTTATCTATGTAAATAAATCATGTGTCACTCGGCACTTCGTGGTTTGTACCGAACAGATGGTAGCTGTTGCTTTTAATTTTTTATATCACGTTTTTATTTATTGATTCAGTGGGGGGGGGCGGGGGAGGGAGCATGCATGTGGAAATCAGAGGATAATTTAAGGGAACCCCGGAGTCAGTTCTCTCCTTCCACACTGTGAGTCCTGGGGATCAAACTCAGGTCATCGGGATTGGCAGCAAATGCCTTGACCCAAAAAGCCATTTTTCTGGCCCTGATGGTGATTGCTGACTTATCATTCTGTCTCGGGATTTGCAATCAGAATGAAGCAACCTGATGCTTTGCAAAATGGATTCACTCAAGGCAGGGCCCAAACTGGTCTCCACCAAGGACAGTGCCAGTCTGTTCTGCTCCATAGTACAATGTCAGTGTTTCCTATAGGGCACATTCAGAATGCTGGGTTCATTTCCTGACCCCCTCAAATGGCATTCTGGAAGCCCTGGCCTGCCTCTGAAGCCCACATCCACCTCAGTGCTCAGCCATTACCTCAGGAATTGGTGGCGAAGATGGTTTCATGGTTCTCTGGTCTTGAAGGAGTTTAAGGGAAGCAAGGGACCCCAGAGCTGCAGTGACCCTGTGATCCAGGGGCCTGAGACCTGCTTGTGGTGGCCCAGTGACATCCTAACACATGAAATCAGCAGCAATGAGGGAGCCTCCTGGTTGGCCTGATGTTTGGTAAAGGGATCATTAGCTGCTGGCAAACACCATGCACCGAAGAAGGGCCTCGGGCTCTGACAAATGATAAATGAGAAAATTAAAGGCTCTGAGAAAATGTAAATACCATCCTTTGTAAGTCTGTCCCTCGGCAGGGAGAGAGAAGATGTCTCCTCAGAACGCTGACCCATTTCTTCTGTTCTCTCCTCTAGCGGGGAAGACGCTACCGCTGTTTAACACTTACACACTGTGATCCGTCTTTCCCAATCCCAGCAACGCCTCCACACTACAAGGAGAAAAAGGATGTCATTTCAACCAACTCCCTCCCATTCAGTTTCTCAACCGTCATTTAAAGATCATCTCCAGGGGTCTCACCAGTCTGGGCCCTGTCTAACCAGGCTCAAGCCAGACTGGGGTGCATATTTTAGCCGAGGCCGAGCTCATCAAAAGTGACTTCAGCCCCCAGAGGCTGCCTTTGCTGAGGCCCTGGAAGCCAGGCCTGCTGTATTTACTCCCTGAGACACGTGACCTCATTCTAACTTCAGATACCCTGGTTTCAGGAGCAGTGATGCCCAGGCTTCAGTTCCCTGTTCAGGTGTCCTCAGCGCTTTGCACAGCTGCCTCCCTCCCCCTAGCAACAGGGTTCAGTCACAGCACAGCGTCTCCTGGCACAGGCTAGAGAGCAGGTGAGATGCAGAGCATGTGGAATAGAACCTCAGACACAGTGAAGGACTTACCATGTTGGCCCTGATGCCCAGCCACGCCCCACACTGCCTCTGTGAAGAGAATGCATCCTACTCTAGTACACTCAAGACTCACCTAGGGTCCTTCTCAGGATAGACTTGGGTTAGCCCATCCCTGACGAAAGTTGGGCCTGACCTGCTGTTTGTTAGTTTTGAACACTCCAGAGGAAGCAACCTGAAGTCACACGTCCCTTTCTGGAGAGAATTTGTCAACGTCGGGGAGGTTTCCAGTGCACACAACACATCTTCCACCCATGTCTACAATGAGGGGCCGCTTATCATTTGGAGTGTCAGGAAATTGTAATCTACTCAGATATCCTGAGACAAGGAGGGGCACAAACCACAGAGGATTCTCCCAAAGAATGCTGCCATAGGGGAAGAGGCAGTTCTGTGCGCACAGACCTGTACAGAGCCAAGGCTCTGTCTACATGTGCTGCAAAGCGCAGGGAGGTATGGCCTTGCCCACAGACACATGCGTGTTCAGTGTAAGGCACACACTTCAGGCCGTATTGTCACTCCTTAGATGGAGTCAACACAGCTGTATACACCCAGCGATTGTCTAGGGGCCTCTCCAACCTACTCAAAACCAGTAGGTACTGCATGCCAGCTGCTCTCTGACCCTCGGTATTCCTGTGTGCCCCACATACCACACTGTCACACACATGCTGCCTATTGTCAACTCTGCCCTGGACACAAAGATTTCATCTCAGGTCTCAGCCCTGCTGCTGTTCCTGCAAGGATGAGTTCTCTTCCAGTGGCCTCAGTTCCACCTCCTCTAGCATGCCTTCCTAGCGGACATCCTGCCCCCTGTACTCCCCTCCCATTTCTTACGCAGCTCTGGTAAGCTTCGTGGAAGCTGAGCTCAGCACCCAGTAGGTACCCAGAGACATGTGCTGAAGGAATTGGTGTTCGCGTGTCGCCACAAATATGGCAGCTTTGGAAAAGCCCCAAGCAAGGTTCCTAGGAAGACAGCAGGGACGATGGGATGGGGGCAGGTGGCAGCCTCAGGAGGCGACTTGGGTATTTGAGCTCATCCTTTGGGTTCTGGTTTTGCTACAGAGGGATACAATTGTGTAATGAAAATTAATTTTAATTAAAAATTCAATTTCGTGCAATGCTGGTTTCACAATATTGCGAGGGAATGCTTTCGTTTGTTTAGTTGAGATATTGGACACCAGGCACTCTGTTACCCTAAACAATCAACTTCACTTTAATAACTTCTGGGTTATTGAACCATCATAGCAATATTCGCACTGCCCCTCTACCTACAGCTTTGCAGCTCTCAGAACACTGAACCTCCCCTCTCCTCAGAACCACAGGACAACACAGCAGAACTATAGGAAGTGTAGCGAGTCTTCCCATTTAGCCATGTGACTTCTCCACCTCCCTACCCAGCAGTCCCTGGGGCTGACCCCACCTCCAGTCCCAGGAACAGGCTGTGATTGGCCTGATCCAGTGAGCCCACCCCCTTTCCTACTGTTATTGGCTGCTAGTGTTGAGACTTCCTGGGACTCCAGTCCCCACTCTACAGTAAACATCCAAATGGGCAGAAAACCCAGTCTGTAAGAAAACCTCCTGGCCCAGCAGCAGAGCCTGATATGAATCCAACTCCAGTCTCTAGTTGCCTGACTTTTCCATGATGAAGTTGGTAAGATTTTGAAAACTATTTTTTTACCCCACCCGGTTCAAAGCGAGTTGTGGCATGCACGGATCCATGACAGAAGCAGCTTGGAGCAGAACTCATTAACACACATCTGACCCTCCCTCTGGCTGTCCCATCCCCCAGAGTCCTGTTCTGGGTTCTTGTGGTTTCTCTCCCACCTCTAAGACAAGGAGATGCAGGCACTGACGGGCATCCTCCTGTCCCGGAAGACTGGCCATGTGAGGCACATCCACGGGTGGAATTTTGCAGTGCGTGAGTCTGTCCAAGGCTGAGCTGGCCTGGCTCAGGGTCCCCACACAGGGAACCAGCCCCGCTTCAGTGGAACTTGGTAGCCTCCATTCCCAGGTAACAGCAAACACTGCGGGCCTGTGTTGCTCTCTGGCAAAGGTGATGCTGGAACCACGAAATTAGCTGCAGTCCGAGGCCGCTGTAAGTGCTTTCTGGTTTCTGCTGACCTATTAGCGGTAAGAGCTCTCATGATGGATGCTTGGCATTGACTCTTTCCACAGCCACAGCGGCAGTGACAGTTTCTCACTTCTGCTCAGTCGAGACAGGCTAACACAAGCTGGGGTCCTTGGAGAAGAATTCATCTAAACCTAATTTTTTCTTAATGAGACAGTGATGAAAAACGGCCTCCGAGGGAAACCGTGAGAACGACCACCAGGCAGCTGTGGGTATCTCCAAGGAGCCTTCAGCCTGGGAGCTTTCAAATCCAGAATGTCTCTGTTCAAAGATGGCTCCATCTTTTACCTTTCACGTGACCCTGCAGAAGACACTCAACCTGAGGACATCTCAAACCTGATAGCGTCACACACCCTGAAAGGTTAGTTAGAGGTCATTCACCCCACCCCACTCAGGGAATTCTCTTATCTTAGGGGTCCCTGGGGAAGAGCAAATCATTTCACGGACCTCAGCATTTCCTTCAGCAGAGGAAGAACCTGGAGTAACCCCTTCTAGAATGATCCCCCAAGTCACTGCAGGGCCTCCCAGGACAGCCTCAGCTTCTACCTCAGAGGGGAGAGATGTGAGTGACATCAGCAGCCTGAGGGCCAGAGTGACTGACAGCCACCCGCCCACTGTCAGGGTTCAGTCTCCATCCTGAGCAGCCCCCCACCCCTGCAACCCTCTTGGGGTTCAAGAGTAACTAAAAGAACCATTTCCTCTTGGGGCCATTCTCGTTCCTCCTGAGACAGGAGGATTTTTGAGATGGAAACATTCAGAACTCCCGGGAGGTTCAGTAAAGAGAAGCAGCAGGGAGTAGGCTCAGAGGTGGAGCAGAAGGACCAGACCATTTTGATGGGGCTAAGAAGTATCCAAGGAAGGCCAGAAAAGGCCTGAGACCAGACCTGTCCCATCTTCCCAAGACATCGGGAGCAGATCTACCTTCTCACAGGCTTGTGTCGCAGCCGTGAAGGAGACTCACGTGCACACTGAGGGGTTTGGAGGCTTTAATGAGCCTCAGCACGGTGTGGAGCTCAGTATTCTGGGCGTCGTCCTTCTGGAAATAGACTTGACCTCCACAGCTCATGCCTATGGCCCAGGCGGTCAGCAAGGCCACAACGGCAACCCCTTACATCAGCTTAAAGTGCCTGCAAGGTCACAGCCGCTCTCCTCCATCTCTCTCTCTGCTGGGATTTCTTCACAGTCCTTACTTGGCAAGCAGTGGGAGCTCCAAGCTCCAATCTTCATTTCACGTAGGTCGTCAGCCTGGTAGCTAACTGAAGAGCCACAGCCTGCAATCACAGTTAGCAATGGAAGGTGGGGTGGCTCAGTACTCACGGGCAGTGTCACGCAGGAGTGACCCAGGACACCTCACAAACGTGCCCTATCACCTGACAAAGCCAATTTGAGGAGATGGCCCTTGGAGCGCCAGCACACAGCTACTTTAATTGAAACTGTCCTCCCCGCCCAGGGTCTCTCAGTGTTCGCCTGTCCTTCCAAGTAGAAGCAATTAAAAGGTGACAGACGCCCTAACACACCAAAGGAGTGGCTCCACAATGTGACACTTTCCCACAGAGATGTACCGTCGAGTGGCCCTTACCCAACTTCTAGAAAAGCAGCCAGTAAAAGGCAGTCGCCATGAGGGCATATACGAGCAGTCGTCAGGATCTTGCAGTAGTCTCAGAAGACAATGCCTGAGCTCTGGGATCTGCTTTCAAACAAACCCTCAAAGACTAGGGAGAGCAGGGGAGCCGAGCCCGGTGACCGCTGAATCCAGGTTGTGGTACATTCCAGTCACCACGGCTGGGAGAGCTGTGTTGGACTCTGATTGAGCTCAGCTTGTTTTCTGAGGCTGCATTTTACTTGTGGAAGTGTCTCTGGATCCTGTAACGCAGCATGGACGCACACCCTGCCCACCTGTCTGCATCGTAACCAGCAGGCCAGGGCGTTTCACACGGTCTGAGCCCACGACTGTCGGTGGCAACATGCCTTGTGTGTCTGAGACGCTCCTGACACCCGGGCCAAGTCTTCCTGCAGGGCTATATCCATCCAAAGCTACAACTCGATCATTACAACAGTCACTGGTTGGTGTGCGTGGCTGAGCAAAGACGGTGGGGCCTCTCCCTAGCCTTACCTCAAGACCCCAGGGCAGTTTTGAATCAGAAATAATGGTTACTATTGCTCCTACGGAACCATGACTTATTCCTGGGATGGCCCCTAAACTGCTGGAGATGGTGGTGGGCTCCACAGCCAGCACAGGGCTTGTGGCATTTCAGCAAGTCTGCATATGGAGGCTGCTGCACTCCATAGGTTGAGATTCGTGGAGTTGGGGTGACGGGAATGGATACCCCAAGTGAGCTGACTTGAGTGTTGCTAGGAGGCTGTGTACAGAGAGTGATGAATCTGGGGTTTCTGTTGCACCTGAGAGATACGATGGCGACTTGGGGTAACCCGAGCCCAGGTGGAATCTTCGGGCTGGGAGCTTGTGGTCATTCAGAAGCACAGCTGTCTGGGGAGATGGGTACCACGGTCCTCTGTTAGGAACAGCTGTACATAGGCTTATCAGACAGATCATTGGACTGTGTCAGATTCTGCCACATTCCCTCACATATCCTTGTTCCCTACCAATAGAGCCATGATGAACATGATTCTGTGTGTGACACCAGGGCTCCCGGCTCTGCCCAGCCACGTGACACAGTTCTACCCACTGGAGGAAGCAGATGCCTACTTCTGAGAAACCAGGCTTCCCTACTTAGCCTCTTCCTCCTCTCCCTCCTCCCTTTTCTTTCTTGATTGAGGCCAACAAGGGGCCAAGGGTCTCAGAAGTGGAGGTCACAGGAGATACCAAGAGGGAGGCAGCAGCTTGGGATGGGGTAGAATGAAAAAATGTGCTGGGCCTGACGCCGCGTCACAGGCCTCCTCCATCAGCGTCATTCCTGTCTTGGTTTCTCTCTCCCTTCATCCTGTCTGCCTATAGCTGACCTGTCCAATCTCCCAGTTCTCATCCAGTCGGCAGCATGGAACGATCCTCCCCACCCATCCCCCATCCTCCCCGCCCACCCCCCATCCTCCCCCCACCCCCATCTTAATTTAATTACAGCATCGTGGCTGCCTTATCCTGCTTGGAAGTCAGAGACGTACCAAGAACACAGGACCTGTGTAACACAGCCTCTGAGCCAGCCTCTTTGATTGCAGATGACCCCTTCCTAGACCAAGGTCATGAGCTCTCTGGATGTGGATGCCAAAGCTAGGAGAAGGGGAGGGGTTCGGACCGCATCACAGGCTCTCAGGTCACCAACTGCATGCTGGTGCCTCACCGAGAGCAGGGATGGCGGATAGTTTAGAAGATAGGTGGGGTCAACAGGAATTGGAATTGTCAAGCAAAGATGGAGAAAAGAACTGGGCAAAGGAGACACAGAGGCCAAATCTACAATAAACTGTGTGTCCCATGCCCCATCCACCCATACCTAAAGCAGCAGTTCTGAAGATGGGAATGCTGACCCCAAACCACCCACCCTCCACTCCCCACCCCCACCCCTCAAGACATGAGGGGGACTCCCTGGCAGAGTCACATTCCCACAGGCAGGAAGTAGACAGATGGAGGAAGAGACTTATGGTTGAGAGCACAATCTGGAACTCAGACCATCACTTCCCTTCCTACCAACCAGAATGCGGCCATGTGAGCACTATAAGCCATGGGACATGTGAGACATTTTTACACCGGGAAACCAGGGGTTGCATTAATACGACGGCAGACGAGGGACACCAAGGGGGCGTCTAAAGAAACGTTGAAGGGTTCAAGAGATGGCTCAGTGGTTAAGAGCACTGACTGCTCTTCCAGAGGTCTTGAGTTCAAATCCCAGCAACCACATGGTGGCTCACAACCATCTGTAATGGGATCTGACGCCCTCTTCTGGTGTGTCTGAAGACAGCTACAGTGTACATAATAAATCTTTTTTAAAAAAGAAAAAAAAAGGTTTAGCTGGATTAAGATTACTGGGTTGCCCAAGCCTTGCCAAATTCAAGGCAAGTTAAAACAAACATCAGCTCAAGGAGTGTACAGTGTCCCAAGTCTGATCTCAGATGTACCAGAAAAAAAAGTCAGCTCTTTAAAGTCTCTAGAACTTGTCTTGGTGCATACCTATTATGTCCTCCTATGCACCAGGAGGCTTTCTAGTGGGAATACGAGCTTGCTGATTTTGGACGTATCCCCCAAGACCCAGAGGGCCTCGCTGGATGAAGCAGAGACCTGCTTCCCCTCTGCCTCAGTCTGCACCCTGTTATGACATGCCTGTCCTCTGCAGACTCGGTGTCCAACGGTGTGGATTCTGAGCCAACCGCGTGGCTTCACTGTGAAATCAGTGGGTGCTTTCCCAACCTCCCTGGTCCTTGTTTTCCTTAATTACGTGTCTTAGGGTTTCATTGCTGTGAAGAGACACTGTGACCATGGCAACTCTTATAAAGGAAAACATTCAGTTGGGGCTGCCTTACAGTTCAGAGGTTTAGTTCATTATTTCCATGGTGGGAAACATGGTGGCACGCCGGCAGACATGGTGCTGGGGAGATGGCTGGGAGTTCTGCATCTGGATCCTCAGGCAGCGGAAAGAGAGTGAGTCTGGACCTGGCTTGCACATTTGAAACCTCAAAGCCTACACCTCAGGACACACTTCCTCTAATAAGGCCACACTTCCTAATAATGCCACCCTCTGTGTCTATGGGGGTCACTTCCTTTCAAACCACACACTGTGGAATGGGGCCAGGGACGGTCACAGGTGAGGATCAAATCAGGACATTTATCTGATTGCCCTGGAGCAGAGTTTGGCAAGGAATGGGTGCCAGCTAATGTGCACAGGTATAATCGATCAATAATTAGTGATCTCTGTCTCTCTGTCTCTTTCTCTCTGTCTCTGCCTCCCCCCCCTCTCTCTCCCCCACCCCAATGGGTTTTGCCCTGGGCTCTACTCTAGCCCTCCCCTGCCTTCCACCCAGGCACAGACAGCAACTGGAATGATGTGGGCTTCTTTCTCACAGTGCCCTGTACCTGCCAAGCCCTTTGCTGTAAGGTTCCTTTATCTCTGAGCCTACAACATTGATTTAGCCAGGTAACTGATCCCACCACTGAACCAGCCTGGCCTCGCCAAGTGTGAGGGGGAAGTTAAAAAAAAAAAGAATCATCTCTCGGAGGGCCTGCTGTTCCAGGACTGATCCCATGGTGTTCAGGAGAAACCTGCCATTTAAAGCCGGCATCATCCCCATTTCAGAGACGAAAATGTCACTCACCCAGACAGAGGGATCCCTGCCTCCCCAGGTGCCAGCAGACAGCTGTGCTAAGGCCCTTGGCTCACACTCCACACTGTGCTCTAGGCGGCCACCCTGTGCAGCACTGTGCTCTAGGCGGCCACCCTGTGGGGTGCTGTCAGAGCTGCTGGGAAGACAGGTTAGCTGTAACCAAGTCCTAACCCCAAGGATCACTGTGCTTGAATCTGGAGTGTTCCAGCAATCGTGCTGTGGACCAAGTTTGTGGAGCGTTGGTTGGTTGGCTGGTTGGCTGGTTGGTTGGTTGGTTGGCTGGCTGGCTGGTTGGTTGGTTGGTTGGTTGGTTGGTTGGTTGGTTGGTTTTGAAAGCTGTGAGGATGTGAGGAGGTGGAGGCATAGGTAGTGGAAACAGAAGACTATTATATCTTTGAAGACGATCCCACCCCTACTTCTGGCCTGCTTTCTCTGCTTCCTGTTTCACCGCCATGTGAACAGCTGGCACCAGGAGCTCCCACTGCTGTGGATGGAGGCGCTGTACCCTAGCCATGCTGTCGCGATGGGTGGACTATGGCCTTACAAAGCCATAAGCCAAGTGAATTTTCCTTCCCGTGTTACTTCTGTCCCGGGTCTTCGTTACAGCAACACGTAATCAACTAGTGTGGAGATTGCTACCGGAAGTGGAATTACTGTACTGTGTAATCTGGCTGTGGTGTGAATTCTTAGAACTGATCTAAGGGTATGGAAGGACTCAGAGGTCCGGGTCAGGGAAGTCCTGGGCATGTCGCTGCCTTTAATGACAATTCCAAGCCAGGAAGCCCAGAATGGGGACCGTATTGAGGGTGGTAAAATCTGCGCTCTTGAGTTTTTCAAGGGGAACAGGGACTACAGCTTCCCGCTACACCCTGCCAACGAATTCATGTATATTTTCTTCCTGGCCTGAGAGTCTAGGTGAGGTTGGATCCAAAAGAGATAGATTATTTGTTCGGTAAAAAGAGATTTCAAGACAGAACATCGCGGAGTCTTTGACTTGAGGGTGGGGTGGGGGAGGGAGGAGAGAGGGAAAGCGTGGAGGTGAGGGGAGTAGAGTGATGGGGTAGGGGTGGGGGGGCTGGAGGGTGTGGGGAAAGGAACAGTCTCCTGACCCCAGAGCCTGCACATCCAGGAGCAGCTCCAAGGCTGGCATCTTCCGTAGTGAACAATCCTGTCTGAGCAGGGAGGCAGCATATGGAAAGAGAGTCCCTGACACCCCAGCCCAGTCAAGAGCGCCTCCTTCCCTGTCAGACCCCCACCACCTCACTGGAGAACTCAGAATGAGTAGCAGGAAGTGTGATCCTCACAGACATCAAGTCTTCTACCCCAGGCAGCAGCCTGGAGCCGCTGGCTCAGCTACTCTGGTGCAGGTGACTTTAATAGGGTTTCCCTCCCTCTTCTGGTTCGATGTGGAGCCTTGACTATTTGGGTTTTTTTCTTCTCCGAGTAAAAGAAGAAAAGTGGAAACATACCCATCATGTATAATTTGAACCCTTGGGTATGTGCCTAGAGTCTTCTGTCTCCACGTGGCTTCAGAACACTTTATATAATGGATCCTCTTCTGGAAAGGGCTGTCTGTGTCTTACAAGAACATCCTATCTGATCGATTCCTTATTTGCAGTGGGGTATCTGTCTGTCTGTCTGTCTGTCTGTCTGTCGCCTGCTGGCCTTCCTGTCTGTCTGTCCAGCCTCCTTGTCCCATTCCCTGAGCTACAACAGGCCCCATGGCCGCCTGGTGTGTGTCTAGACAATATTTGACTTTGCATCACAAAGAGCGCCCTGTGATGTCAGAGGAGCCATGAATCACAGTGACAGCTCTCCTGGTATCCAAGAGACCTCCCCGGCTGCTAAGTCCCCTGTCCCCCATGGCCCCCTGTGAGAACCAGTCATTGTATTGAGCATCAGCTGAAGCTCCCAGATTTCATGTGGAATGACCCACACTGTGTGTGCTAAGGACCAGTCAGCCTCTGGCTAACTTCTTGCCTCTCAGTGTCCTGGGAACCGGTGCTGTTTGCTCCTGTCTGGAGCCTCTGTGGCTGTGCCGAGCACAGGCTGCCCTGGACAGTGTTTCCACAGTTACCTCCAGGCTCCAGGCTCCCGGCTGCAGGCCCCAGGCCCCAGGCTGCTGCAGACTATAAATGAGGCCACTCCTCTGCCCTCTGTGCTCCATGCCCTCTGCATGACTAAGCTTTCTGTCCTGCTTCTTCACGTTGATGTCTCTCTATCTCCTATGGAGGGACAAATTATTTGCTCACTGACAGTGGCCTAAATTTGGCAGCAGCCTCAGCAGCATCTGTAACGAACCGAAGCCAGGTCACCACACTTGATGGGGACAGTTCCAGGCCTGTTCCGACAGCCTGAGGATGTAAAGATAAAAATTACACCAGCCTCCAGCCGTGGCCATAAGAGGAGTCTTGGCAGAGAAGAACGTGCCAGATAAGAAGAAAAGCAAGGAGCTCTTGCCAAGAAAACCTGGCTCGATTTAGCAAGAGCTCAAAAGCCCCTTCGAATGAGGTCGCAGGCTCCCTGGGGAAAGGCTGCATCTTAGGGAGGCAGCCTTAGGAAGGGCGGCTCTCGGCCCTAACAGTCCTGAATCTACATTGCAGATACAATTTCAAAATTCATTTCCACTGTAGTCAAGACTTAAAAATGAAAGTCACAGATAGTGTAATCTATATCTTTTTTTTTTAAGATTTGTTATATTATTTTATTGTGTGTCTGTCAGTAGGGGGCATCAGATCTCTTGGAGATGCAGTTACAGAGCTTTGTGAACCACCCCACGTTGGGGCTGGGATCCAAATTCTAGTCCTCTGATAGAGCAGCTCAGGACTCTGAGCCACTGAGTCATTGCTCTGGTCCCATACGTGATTCTTTTGGTTTGGTTTTGTTTTGTTCTTTTATTTGATATCCAGACTTTAACATAGAAAGAAATATAAGAAAAATGAAATAGGCAAGGTAATTTGCAATGTGACAATGTCTCTTCCCACGTGCAAATGCCCAGGCATAAGTGCCCATGAAGAACGAATCAGCTTCCTGACCAAGACTAGTAACTAGTGAGTTGAGTTGGTCCCTCAAATGCCTTGTGCCAAAGCTGCTGTTCCTTTCCTCCTAGGCTCCACCCAACAGTTACCTAGCAACAGTCAGGTAGGCCTGGCTTACTATAAAAGGGACTGTAAGGCCTCTCTGACTGCCTGATTCCCTTCACTCTCCTGACCCCATTATCTCCCTACACACACACACACACACACACACACACACACACACACACACACACACACACACACACACGTTCCCAGCCTGGCCAGCTTCTTCCCTTCTCTCTTTCTCTTTCTCTTTCTCTTTCTCTTTCTCTTTCTCTTTCTCTTTCTCTCTGTCTCTGTCTGTCTGTCTCTCTCACTCCGTCCTTCTCTGTCCCCTCTCTTTCTCTGCCTCTACTCCCTTTTAAATTCCCCTTCCCATGCCCTCAAATAAACTCTATTTTATACTAGGCCCTTCCTTTGGCTGGTAACCATCCCCTGGGTGGGGGGATACCTCAGCATGGGCCCGCTGAGGTACCTTGCTCTATAAAACATACCCTTGGTTTTATAAAAACACATCGGCTGTTGACATTACCATTAGCAAGGTTTTGAGCGAATCTAGATGAAATGTCCCTTGAGCGTGCCGATGAGAATTCCTGAAGAGCAGCCACATTGGGCTAGTTCTAGCCACCTGTAACAGCCATTTCTTGTCCATCTCTGTAAGTGGACGGACAACTTGTGACTGGAGATAAAAACCTTTGCGTCAATTTAATTAGCTGACCGCTGGCTTCCCCCAACCCGAAAGCCAAGACAGCACCTGAGGCCATAGAAAAGCTCCCCCTGCCCCCGTCTCTGTATCCGCCTCTCTGATGCACCCACCAGTGCACTCTGACCTTGCCTTGGTTTACGACTCTCTACATTCTGTACAGCTGTAAAACCATGAACCTGCTTCTGCCTTGGACAGTGGACTCTGAGGTAACCAGGGTTCCCTAGCCATGCTCACTCAACATGGCTACAGAACAAACATTTCACATTCCCCTTAGGTTCAGAGTTGGTTTGTTTTGGGTCGAGTCACCACTGGTCTCCTTCCTGGTCCCCTGCCATGTCAATGACCTCCGCTCCACACCCCTACTGCCATTGTCCGGGCTGCTCATCCTGCCTATCTTCTTCAGGTCTGAGAGGTCGTCTGCTCACACCTTAGCTTTAGGGCTGGTGGGGACTGGAGATGCCTCAGGCTCAATGATGCTTCATCTGTAGCCAAGAGGAGGCCAGGCTGAACACGGAGATTGACAGCAGTGGTTGCTAGGAGCACCCCCTACAGGCTCACAAGTCGAGTGGGTGGGGCTAATTGTGAAGGTTCCAGAAACATGAGGAGGTGGGATCCAGCTGGATGAAATAGCGCACTGTGGGACAACCCTGGGGCTATTTGCTTCTTAGTCCTTTTCCTCTCCTTCTGTGCTTCCTGCGGGTGAAGACAGCCTCGACCCCACACACCCAGTGCCACATTGCTCCCCTGGACATGTGGGCCCAAGTGACCCTAGACTGACTTCCCCAAAGCCAGGAGCCAGAAGAGTAACATTTTAGTGGAGAAAGACTTAATGGAGGACCGATTTGTTTTAGCTCAGGGCTTAAGACAGCCTGAGGTAACTGTAGCTCTCAGTCAGCAAATCCCATCTTTCCACACAGCCCAGTGTTTTATTTAGCCAAGGTCAAACGGTCTGCAGGCTCCTCCTTATAGTTGTGGCTTCTTGGGAGAACTTCAGTTCCAGGGTGAGTGAGATTCACCAACAGCTGGAAGCATCTACTAGGTCTTTTCGAACTAGAGTGGGACGCAGTCTGCCTGGGGCATACCTGTCCCGGGCACTGGTGCATGGTCACCCAGCATCAGCAGCCCCGCCCACTGACTGCCTACAGGGCCCTGCTCCATCATTGCTTCTGTGAGGAGGCGATACCCTGCCAGCTCCACACTGCCTACCCACGGCTGCATAGTTTCAGCTGAGGCCTTCTGAAGTCTGCTGAGTTACTCTTTCCCGGTGCCTTTCCCCAGCTCATTCTCTACCCTGCCCGGGATGAGGTGGGAAACCTAGAACACAGAGGCTTCCAGGGGCCTCCTGCTCCACTCTGAGGTGTAAAGAACAGAATTCTCATTTCCTGAGTGAGCTCAGACTCATGATCTCTGCATATACACACACATGCATACCACAGACCCACACTGATGCACATACACACCACACCCACACATTCACATCACACACACACACACACATACACAAATTGATGCACTCATGCACATGCACACACACACATGAACACCACACACCCACACATTCACATCACACATACTGATGCGCACATACACACACAAACCGACACACTCATGCACACACATTCACATCACACACACATACTGATGCACACACAGAGACACACACACAAACTGATACACTCATGCATACACACACACATGAATACCACACACCCACACATTCACATCACACACACATACCGATGCGTGCACGCGCACGCACACACACACACACACACACACATGAATACCACACACCCACACATTCACATCACACATACACACACACACACTGATGCATGTATATACAGCCACATGCGTGCACGCACATGTTGGGTGCTTCCTAAAGACTCAAAAATCTCTCTCTCTCTATCCTTCTGTTGCAGAAACTCCCTTGGAGCTAACAGATACCAGTCTCCAAGGGCTTGAGGTTCTCCACAGAAGCTGTGTGGGTGTGGGTGTCTGTGTCTGTGTGGGTCCCTGTGTGCACATGCTCAGGTTCACAGGTATGTAGATGGCTTACATGTTATGTTATTAAAATACATCAAGACAGCAATATTAATCAAGATTTTAAAGTGCCTGTTGGTCTAACCTCATCTTACCGACTCTGTGCACTCTTATGTCCAGTCAAAGACATATACCTGCTCCGGGGTGGTCCCCCAGGACAGCATCTCCTAGTGACACTGCAGCTTCAATACACCCTGTGCTAATGATGACGTTGCCAGGTGGTGCTGCAGTGCTCCGAAATATTTTCAGATTCTGTGATCAACGAGAATCAGCCACAATCAGCACTGGAATAAATATCTTTGAATATTTATTATCCAAAGCATATGAATGCATATATATGTGCATATAGATGAGCCTTGGTTTCTTTGGGATGCTTTCCTAAAAATAGGGACTACTTGATTGAAAGAATGTGCATATGTTTAAGTTAGAGGTCGGTGGCTTCTGCCTGCAGCAAGGCAAGACAGGGTCGGGGTGAAGTAGCCATCTAACACTGTTCTGAAGGGATGGGGCGAGCCTCCAGATGGGAGAGGGGTCCTGGGAGTGGTCCGATAAGGGGACAAGCTAGAAAAGCTGCGAAGCTACAGCAGGAATAGGGGACCACATTGGCCATAACTGTCCGTGACTCCGAGCACAGTAAGAGCAGCAAGAATAGCAGGAGCTGAGACTCTGGAGTTGGCTCAGTCTGTAAAGCACTCACCTTCAGACTGGGAGGACCCGGGTTCAAACCCTGACACCCAGGACAACGTAAGAGCTGAGCATGGTGGTCTGCACTTGTAACTCTGGAGTTGCGAAGGCAGAGGCGGGTGGGCCCTGCTTTGAGCCAGACTTGAGTGACAGACGACAGTGTGCAGGGCAGAAACAAGAGGGATGTGCAGCCGGGTGAAGTGGGGATTGTGGCAGTGAGGCCAGCGGGTTGTTTCATTTTGAGGAGTACAACGGCCCAGCCTATCTGGGGAGCTCCAGACTACTGAAACCCTGTCTCAAAGCAGCAAAGTGGACAGCCTTTCAGAGAGCAGCATCTCAGTTTGTCTCTGGTCCTGTGTGTACACGTGTGCACACTGGAGCTTGTACACACACAAACACACGTGCACCCACATACATGAGAACAGACTCTCCACAGCAGCCCTACAAGATGCCGATTGTCACCATGGGGCAGAAGACCACCCAGATACCAAGGGGGTTAAGACATCAGCGAGGCTGTGGGTTAGTGAGCAGCTGAGCCTGACCTCAGATCCTGGTCACCTGACCTCAGATCCTTACTCTTCTGTAACATACATGTGCGTGTGCAGTCCAGCATTTGGTGTGTCCCTGCTCATGTGTGCCAACAAGTATGCACACATACAAACATGCACGCGCATTGGTCCCTTGTTACATGCAGGCACTCGGAGGAAGGGAGATTTGAACCTGGTCAGCAGCTTTAGGAGGGAGCACAGACCTCGGGGTGAGTCTATCACCAAGTTTCCCACTTGGAGCAGAGGAGCACCATGAATCACGTGTTAAAGTTACAGAGCTCAGGATCCTGTGCTACCCAGCATCTGCAGTTGGTTCTGTCCACGAAACGGTCTATGCCTGTGGCTCCTCCTTCTGTGACCCCAGCAACAGTGTGGCCCCTCTGCACGGCTCTGGAGGACGCAGTGAGGGGACACCCATGAAGCACCGAGAGCCATGCCAGGCACGCAATGAGTGCTCAATACGTACAGAATTAGTAAATTCCCATGAGCACAGGGTTTCCCCTGACTCCCAGCAACAGGCAGACCCTGTGCACCTCATCAAGCAGCCCTCCCCTGCCCCTTGTTAGAAAGTCTCATTGATCCAAGCATCCAATGAAATGTCACCGTCAGCTAGAAATCGCTGGCCTTTGTTACTTCTCCATGCTGGCTGATTCTATCCGAGCCTCACAATTATTTCCTTTGTCCATCCTGTTCCCTCTCTGTGGGCATCAACACAGAACAACAGCTGCACCTGGCCGTGCCTTTTAATCACCTCAGGAATGCACAGGAAATTGTGTGGCTTGGGGACATGGCGTCAGAGGAGCAAGTGGCCAGACAGGCCAAGAGGAAGGCCAAGGAGCAGGAGCAAGACACAACCAGGGGTGGAGTGGGATCACTGGAAAAGCCTCCACAGTCCGGGTGAAGTTAAGTGTGCTGGGGGCTTTGTTCCTGTGGGACACTTCCAGACAGGGGATGAACCCTCCCAGCAGCAAGTTGAGATGAAAAACGTTGTGTCTGGAGTTAACTCTGCCCACCAGGGCCTTCCAGGCACCGAGTCTGCAGTTCTGCCTTATCTTCCCGCGTGACTCCATTTCCCTCTTGTCACCTTGGCCTTGCTGCTTCTAAAGCATTCCCACAAGACCTCTTCCTACCAGCCACTCACTGGCTGCTCTCTGCCCTGGCCTCCTCATCCTCCCCCTCCACACGCAGGTGTCTGTGCTCAATCTGGGGGTCAGAGGGCTCGCTTCTGGGCCACTGTGACAGAGGGGCTGTGTTCATCCATTTTTTTCTAACTGTGGTTATTAACCTCCCTCACCAACTATACCGACTACAGTCACAAAGCACACACACTGAGAGCTGTGTTTCCAGGAAGGTTTACCTGAGGGAAAACCCCTTTCCCTCTCTCCTGAATGCGACTGGTCACCGTGCCTCTTCGTAACTCCTAATCGAAAATAAAGCCTTCTTTCCCTGGGTCACTTATGTCAGTATTTTTCTGTCAGTGACAGGAAAAGTAACCAGTAGAGCAATTGGTGCAGAGACCTGGGGTCCTGTGGTCATTGCTATGATAAAGGAGCCATACTGTTTGTGACCTTTGGGCCTGGTTTGTGTTTTGTGAGCTGGAAAAGCCCTGGGGTGGAAGAAAAACTCCGGAGGGCACTTCTTGTGGAGTTCTGAGGTTCTGAGGAAAATGTGAACAGTTAGGACTGGCTCATGAGGTTTCACGGGAACAAGGATGTCATCAACAACTGGGCTAGGAGCCACACATGGCTTCCTGGAGATGTGAGGGAGGTTGAATTCAAAAGTGCTGGACTGACTGGACAAGAAATTTCAAGGTGGCACAGGGTCCAGAGTGCGGTGTGGTTGCCGCTCACTGCTCCTGGTCAGAATTAGAACGGCAGACAGCAGCGACATGAGAGGATACGCACACAGCGAGGACAGGAAAGCGCTGATGTCCAGGTCAGCCAAGCAGTTCATCTTGAGGGGCACAGAAGCAAAACGTGTTGCTAATGAATGGTATTTTAGAAAGATCAAGGGTCATCGTAGCCTGGGACTGAGTGGTATGGCTGAGTCCCGAGAGAATCCTGCCACAGGCTTCCACAATAAGCCCAGCACCAGGCTTGTCTGCATCTTGCTTTGGGGAGCAGAAGAAGCCTTAACATTTACAGGGAGCTACAGATGGCACACGCCATGTTTGGTTTTCCTCAGAGGGATGTAAGGACAGGGCAGAACCTGGTGAGAGCTGGCTGCAGCAGGAGCCGTCCGGGTGGGGAATGTGTGATGGGGGTCTGGCTTTCATTACCTCAGTCTTTTTGCATTCGTGTACGTTTGGAATTTTCCAAATTGTGAAGTAGAATTGTTAAAAAAGACTGGGCCCCTAAATCTAAGTACAAATCAGAGCTGACCCCTACAGGCAACAGCCACCATCCATGGAGCAGTGTAGGCCATGAGGCTGCACCTTTGAACAAGCCTACCCAGGTCCTAACCGGTGACACGGAGCTGTGTGGCCTTAGGTGAGTTACTTAGCCTCTCTGTGCCTCAGTTTCCTCCTTGGCAAACAGAATGGTGACAATTTCTATACAACCGGGATGCTTGTTTGCTAAGGCTGCCCTAATAGGATATTGCAAACAGTGGCTAAACAACACATGCTCATTGTCACCTGAAGACACCTCAAATGGTGCAAACAGCTCCCCTCCTGAAGGACCCAGAGCTCCCCCTTTCCAGCTTCCAGAGGCCAGCAGCACTTGTTGATTCTATGTCCCCCACCTTCAAAGCCATAGTCACAGTCTTGTCTGACCTCTAACCTCTGACCTCTGACCTCCTGTCTCCCTCCCATAAGGACTCCTGGGATTGCAGTGAGCCCACCAGGATAATCAAGAATGACATCTCCTCTGAGGTGTAGCTTTTACCACGCCAAGGTACACAGCACAAGTACATAGGTTAAAGAGACCAGGTGTGGGCATCTTGGGGAACATTATTCCCCCCACTATCAGGGGATCATTGTGAGGACTGACTGTGGGGAACACATGATTATACCTGGGTGGCGGCAATTTTCTCGTTGCTATGACAAAATACCCAAGGAGAAGCAGTTTAAGGGACGAAGGGTCTGTTCTGCTCAGTTCAAGGTGACAGACTGCGTCATAGGCGTGGTGGCAGAGGCAGGAAGTCGGCTAGTCACATTACATCTGCTGCCCGGAAGTGAGACTGAGCTGCGGAACTTCCACGCCCTCCCCCAGTGACCCACTTCCTTCAACAAGGCTCCAAGACCACCTGGGGACCCAAGCATTGAGCAAGGGAGCTTGTGCAAGGCCTTTCACGTTCAAACAACAATCCGCACTTGAGTAATTGGTAGTTAGTAACTGGTATTGCGGTTATCTTTATCATATAGCGTTAATCAAGTCTTAAAACGCTGAACACATCAGAACAAGTTTGGGCTGTAACAGGAATCATGGAGGGATTTTAAAAACCTACTGTGGTGCTCCCTTTGTGCCAATTGGCTTCCTCTTTCCCTTGTCCTGCCCGCCGGGAGGCAGGAGCCATGACTGGACCTAGCGCTACTATCTAGTTCCATGAGGCACCCAGAAGATAGCGGCCATCACGTCAGGGGAGTCAGCATGAAGAAACGGATGAGCGCCTGCCCCCTCTCAGCACTGCGCTGCCCACCCAGCCTGTCACGTGATGCAGTACAGCTTTGGTTCCTTTCTCCTCTAAGCCCAAGTCACTCACAGCAGGATGTACTCTTGACCCCACCCCCAACCTCTGCCCCTCTTCTGTTTACCTGACAACTCTCTAGATGACTTGGTCCCCTAAGAGACCAGTCCTTTTCTATCCCAGGCTCCCTATTAATGAGGTCAACGTCCACAACGTTGTCGTCTGAGGCTCTGCCTCGAGCTCAGTCACGAGACAGGAAGTGCGTGGAAACGGGCATGGTCCTTACGCTCCTGGCTGTGGAGATTGAGCTGGCGGTTGTCACCTGACCTGGGCTGGTCCAATCAGGATGACTCGTTTTTCTTCCTTTCCTAAAGGGTTTTTATCGGCATCTATTAATTAATCGCAGTGTTAATGGGTTCCTTCTGGTGTCGTCACGCATGTGCACGATGCGTTTCAGTTCAGTCATGTTCACCTCCATTATCTTCTCTTGTTCCCTTCCGCTCTTGCTAATGAATTCCCTTCCTCTTCCCAAAGCTTGCAGGACATAAGTGAGGGGTCATTCAGGCTCTACTGGTGGCTATACCACTGAAGAAAATGTCTACCCCTCGCCCATCAACCACTCTTCTCAGGGAGGGTGGGACCCCATGAGCCCCTTCATGTGCCATCATGTCATGACTTGCCGGCAGCAAGCATTTCTTGCTGTTCACCTCCATCCTCTGACTCTTACCTGCTTTCTGCCTTCTCTTCCGCAATGCTCCCTGAGCCTTGGAGGGGGGACAGCAGAAAAGACTGTCAACAGGACGAGCAGCCAGATGTTACAGCCTGATGCAAGTGGGATGCTTGGATCCAAGTCTTCTGAAGCCAATCTCTTCTCATTTCCAGACTTCTATATGTTAGAGCGTCTGTTCCTGACAAGCCAGGGCTTTAACTGAGACCCCTCACAAGGGTGCGATGAGACGGGCCATCAGGAAGCTAATGTTAGAGGCATCAGTGGGAAAGTGAGACAAGAGGGGAGGGGAGGGAAGCCCACTGGAGGGCAGGGCTAGAGCCTTTTGCTTAGCTGGGTGTTTTACACACACACACACACACACACACACACACACACACACCACACACACACACACACACACACACACACACACGTTGCTGGTTAGTGGGTATATTCTGTTAGGAGAACTGCCTGGTGTTGCCTCCCTGACCAATGTTAGGCAGGTGCCAGCAGCCAGACTAAGGTCCTAGTTACCAGTCACGGGCCTGGTAGAAGGACAGGCTTGGGTACCTGGGAGCCAGGCAGCTGAGACCCAGGTCCAGGATGCTGGCCCTGCAGCTGCTTTGCAGTCTTGAGTTTTCTAAGGAGGTGTGATTTTATCCCTGTGTCCCCAGTTTAATAGCTGGATGATTCTCTGTAAGCATGTACCACAGAGGTCACAGTGGGATACAGTCCCTACAAGGTACTTGACATCTGAGATGCCACTTGTTAAGGGTTCTGGAAACATGAGATTGGCCTGACATTTGGGTGAAATGGGAATTCTTACAGCAGTTTTAGATTACAGAAAAATGAAAGCAAAAGTCTGGGATTCCTCGTGGGCTTCTGAATTAAAGATGGTTTTAGTTAGTCAAAGTTTGGGAGTCTCCAAAAGTCTAGACTGTTTCTTTTTAAATTCTTCCTTTTATGTATCTGTTCACACATCTAAACAGGAAATATGTCCCAGGCAGCACAGGCTGTCCCAGCCAACAGGCTGGAGAAAGAGGCAGGTGGATAGCTGGGATTTTGAGGCCAGCCTGGTCTACGTAGTGAGATCTAGGCCAGCCAGGGCTACACAGAGAAACCTATCTCAAAAAAAAAAAAATCAAGAAAGGGTGGGGCCTTGAAGAAGATAAGAAGGAGGGAGGGAGGGAGAGAAGAAAGGAAGAAAAGACACCCTCAATATCCAATATCCACCCTCAAAATCTAGCCTTCTGAAAGTCAATAAAGGAAAAAGGATGAATTCCCAGGACAGCCCATTTCCAACTCTCTTACTCCAGCCTCCAACTCATTCACTTAACAAACATTTAATGAGCACCTACTGGATGCACAGAGACAGCTCCTTGCCATTTACAGCTCAGAGGTGTACGCCAGGAGACAGTTTTCGTGTGTGGTACTGAGGAACATTCCCTATCCATCTTCAGAGGGGTCTATCCACACCGCATGGAGTCCCTGCGGAGTTCTGGCAGCTCCCCCAATGTTCACACTTACCAGGCTCACACGGCTGCCCGTGGTGTCAGGACAGCTTTGTGATGGTACAAAAGGATGGTTCACAGAGCCACTCACTGCCCCACCTACAGCCACAACCTCGCCCTCATCAGGAGGCTGTGGGCTAGCTCAGGATCCCCCCTAGTCCCCTGCATCCTGTTGCTTCCTCTGGTAAACTGGGCTGCTCCGGGCCAGGGCTGCTCAAATGTAAGCCCAGCTTCTAAATCACAAGCCCAGGATTGGCAGGTGACCCAGCTCTGAAGAAGCTCAGTCCAAGTGTGGTCTCCAGGCATCTCCAGGCAATGCCCTTCCTGCTCAGCTAGAAGAGTCTGAAAGACGTCCTGTGTCTCCTCCAGGAAGGGAGCATAGAAGTTAACCAGGTAGAAGGGGACTGTGAAAGGTCTAGGGCACATCCAGGGTAGGGTAACTGCTGTCCACCTATCACCCCAATCGGGGTACACGAGTCAGCGAGACACATCACTAATGGAGTCATATGAATGTGACTACCAAGGATGCAGGCAGAGTGACGGGAACCATCACTCACCATGGCAGGAACTGGGAACCAGGCAGTAGGGAATGGGGGGCCCTGGAAGTGATTCTTGCCACTGGTTCTCACTCTGTGATTACTCTTCCACCAGTGCTCCTACAGCCAGCCATGTTTGAAGGGCCCGACACTTCACAATTCTCTGGGTGTCCCGAGAGAGAAAAGACTCAGTTCCCACACGGGAGTAGTTTTTAACAGTCAAGAATGAGTTGGGTTTTTTAAATTTTTATTATATTTAAATTTTTATTTATTTATTTTTATATGTGCCCACACATGCCACGATGTGTATGTAGAAGTCAGGGGACAACCTGGGTCTGTTCTGTCCTTTCACCACATTGGTTCTGGGGATTGAACTCAAGTCGTGTGGCTTGGCAGCAAGCTCCTCTGCCCACTGAGCCATCTCATCAGCCCACGAGTTGGATTTTGACAATGTCATTGGAAGTGAACTTTTTTTTTTTTTTTGGTTCTTTTTTTCGGAGCTGGGGACCGAACCCAGGGCCTTGCGCTTCCTAGGTAAGCGCTCTACCACTGAGCTAAATCCCCAGCCCCGGAAGTGAACTTTTAAAAGTATCAACTTGGGGCTGGAGAGACAGCTCAGCATTTACGAGTGCTGTGACAGGGCGTAGGGGATAAGGTCCCAGTACCCAGGTCTAGCAGATCACACAACTAACTGTAAATGGGATACACTGGCCTCTGAGGGTACCACACTCAGGCACACAAATACATACACATAATAAATACATACATACATACATACATACATACATACATACATACATACATACATACATAATACCACATTGCAGTTGCCTTCTTAGACGAGAACCCCCTAGATGGTCCCAGCTGAGGCCACAGCTTTTCCCAGTCTGTGGGTGACCAGTTATTCACAAGCTTCTTTCTGCTGAGACCATTTTGGGCTTTGAGTTAGTTGAAAAGTATGGTTCAGAAAGCAGAAGGAACAGTGCTCTCATGGTCCCCTCTCCACTCCACTGAGAGTGACACGGAGGCCACCTCGGCTTCTCCTGTGACCCTGTCCTCTTTAGCACTGGAATCATCTATGGCCTTCCAGCATGAATGTCTGCCAAGGAAGCCATCTTCCCTGCAGCTCCAGGCCCCTGCCTTGTCTCTCTGCACCTCTTCCCTCCCCTGGCATCTCCACAGACTTAAAGCAGCAGTGGTCTTACTGTGTCTTTAGATTTTTCCAGAAGTCTTTTCTGGCTAGTTAGGTTGTGGATTTTTTGTTTTTGTTTTTGTTTTTGTTTTTGTCTTTAACCCAAATGGGTTGCATGTCCATTCTGTGTCTGTCAATCCTTCTGTAGAGAGAATATCTTAGGTCTAGATGGGTGTGGCATCTGTCAATAAATAAATCTGATGGCCTATGGCTTAGGCAGAAAAACAGGAGGTGGGACATCCAGAAGAAGATAGAATTCTGGGATAGAGTCAGGCAAGAATTCTCCTAGGAAAAACTGCAAGGAGACAGACACCTGGTACCTAAGCGACCCAATACACCTCGATGACTTAACCTCTTAAAAGATTGTTTTTATTTCATGTGTCTGGGTGTTTTGCCTGGCTACCTGCCTGTGCACCTCCTGAGAGCCTGGTACCTGAGAAAGCCAGAAGAGGGTGTTGGGTCACCTGGAACTGGTGTTACAGACAGTTGCGAGCAGTCCTGTGTGTGCTGGAAACCAAACCCCAGTTCTTTAGAAGAGCAGCCTTTGCTCTTAACCTCTGAGCTGTGGCGGCTGGCCTCTTTATCCCAGAGAGAGAACACATGTTTTGTGTAGCACGCATGATCAGCCACACTTCATCTGAAGCTTACACGCTCATTAAACTTCCCCTCCGATTTGGCACTTGGCTGCTAACACTCCAGTTGTCTGTAACTGGCCACTGAGGACAAGACTCAACCAGAGCGGACAGTGAAGAGAGGGATGCCCTCTACTCTCCGGCTACAGATACGGCTTGTGCTGCAAATCCCCATTTCTCACTGTAAACAACAGAGGAAATAAAACCTTACAAACACGGCGTGAGCGGCTCCAGGGAGAGACCCCTGTACAATACTGATCCTGTAAAAGTGTGAACGTGAGTCAAAAATAGAAACAGATTGTTGTTATAATTTGTGGACTTGAAGCAGCCACACTCCGCAATACACCTCAGTCTGCTGCCTTCTACGCCCCCCAGGAGCAAGACAGGACAAGGACGGTGGAGCCTAAAACTATCAGAGATCATGCCTGGCCTCTGGACTGCCACCAGCCTCCAGCCCCACGGGTTCCTGCCAGATCAGCTGCTGCCAGGAGTGAGCCTCGCCAACCATCACCACCACAACCACCACCAGCAGCATCTGCCCATGACATGGAGTCACCACGTGCATCTCCAAATATGTCTGCAATCAAAGCAACAGGGAGGCTAGAGGGTCCATTAGGCTGAAGACCACATATTATCTAGGATCTGGGGGAAGGAATCTAGGAAAACAAGTCACTTCTAGTCTGAGGAATGCGGAACCTGGAGCCTGCCACTTGACCCAGTTTTCCACAGCCTGGGTACCCCATTACTGAGACTCCTGTGTGACCTCTGTGGTGCCTCACCTCTGTATGGGCACCCACCTCACATCTCCTTGTACACAGACAAAAAGCTAGGCTGATATAATCACTCCTGCTAATTCATACAGATCCAGTAATCAACTCCTCTCTCTCTCTCTCTCTCTCTCTCTCTCTCTCTCTCTCTCTCTCTCTGTGTGTGTGTGTGTGTGTGTGGTAGTATGCATGCTTATGTGATAGTGTACGTGTATATGAGTGTGAGTGTGTAAATGTGCATGATTGTGTGTGTGCACATTGCTATGTGTATGTATGTGACTGCGTTGGTGTCAGTGTGTGTGTGAATTTGTTAGTGTCATGTTGAGTATGTGAATGTATGTGAGTGTCTGTGTGAATACATGTGAATGTGTCTGTGTGTACATGTGCATGTGTGCACACCAACCCCCCTTTCCCCCCCCAGACACACACAGCATGAATTAACATGGGAGATCAGGTTAGCTCAGGGATTTTAAGCTAACCAACAGGTGTCAGACTAGTTGTCATGGAGAAATGAGGACCACTAGGGCCACCCATGTAGGTCCTATGAGGCTCTGTATGGAAGCCCAAAAGGAATGGGCATTTTAATAGTGGCTGATATGTCTGCCTTTGAGGAAGGGTGAGTGGTGTGTGTGTGTGTGTGTGTGTGTGTGTGTGTGTGTGTGTGTGATGGTTAATCTTGGTTGTTACCTTAATGACATTTAGAATCTCCTGGGAGACCTGCTGCTGGACATGCCTTAGAGGGATCATTTTGGGAATTATTTTAGGGGTGGGAAGGCTCTCCCACAGTGGAAGGGCCCAAGGGGCAGACCGAGATGGAGGTGGATGGCAGGTTAGGGGTAAAGGCATAGCAGGAGGGCAGTGGGGAAAACAGAGAATGCTGCCCTCTTTCTGTAGCTGCAGGAGGGGGAGCAAGAAGTGAGGCTGCATGGGCTGGGGCCAGGACCTGAATTACACACACATGACTGGCATTTATGAAGAACACTGCTGAGCCTCCATCGGGCCTTTTAAAACAGTCGCATCCTGTCTACAGCACGGCCTCATCAAAATGCATCCGAAACCAGTTACTGACTGGCTGGACCAGGGTTTTAAGGGAAACTTGATGATCTCCTTCTGCAGATGAAAAAAAAAAAATCAATGTTACTGGCCATAAATAGAAACCTCTAAAACAAAGAAACCACAGAAGTCACTTCACCAGCAGGAGCCATTGACCACCCAAGCTGAGGCCGTGCCTGCTCTGCTTTGGGAAGGACAGAGAGCCTCAGATTGGAAAAAGTCAAGCCAGCCCAAAACAGTCCTTCTGCCCAGAGTTCGGGAGACAGAGACTCATGAGAATCCACGCGGCTTCCTCCTGGCTCAGGAGCACCCCAAATCATCTCACACTCCTTAGACGCACCCCAGCTATTCCCTCATCAATGTGTTTCAAAACACATTTTTGCTTTGTTGCTCGACGTACAGAGGCCTCAGCCCAGGGCAGCGAATGCTTCCTACTTTTTCTTGTTTCAGGAGCTGGAGAGGCGGCGTGCATTAGAGTTTTCTGAACTGAGTTGCACATCTGCTCAACAAATGGCTGGGCAGTAAGAAGAGAGGCAGCCCATCTGCCAGGACCTCAGCACACAGGAGGCTGAGGCAGGAGCATCGAAAGTTCTAAGAGCAGGCTGGGTACAGACGTGGTACATTTAAGTCCAACCTGGCTGTACAGTGAGTTCCGATCTAACCTGGGCTATGATACCTTGTCAATAATAATAATAATAATAATAATAATAATAATAACAACAACAAAAATTATGAATGAAAGCACAGCATGCCCTGTCTCATGTTCCCTCCTGATTAGCTGTCCTCCTTATAGTGTCAGTTACGAATGTTGCTGCTTGAGGTCATTGTAGAGAGAGGTAAGAGACAGAAGGAAGCTGAAGGGGCCCGTCACATCTATCCCATGGGCCACAGGAAAGGAAGAAACAGTGTGGGGGACTCAAAGGACCAGACCTGCTACCAGGTCAGAGTTCCCAGGGGTGCCCCTTCCTTGATGCTGGACTGTGACTCTAATTCTTTCAAACCTTATTTTTAATGATGGCTCTTAAATACTTTAACCTTCCTTCTAACCCCCACCCACCCACCAGAGGTAGTGGGGAAATAGGATACGGGGGAAGTGGACCTGTTTAGAAAGGTCCTTTGGAGCAACTCCCATCTGTGTTGTCCGGAAATCAGCAGTTCAGGTCACAGGTCAGCAGTGGCAGCAGCTCAGTCCACTCACATGCAAACACTTCACGGATACACCAGCGGTCCGATTCGATAGGATCAAGTTAGCAACAGCAGTGACACAACCTACCAGAGACGCCAGGCCTCGGCCCTGGCATATGTCAGCAGGAGGGGCCAGCAGGAACACCAGAAGTTCTTGACTGTGCCTCTCTCAGGGAAGCGAAGATCAGCGAAGACAGGAGACCGCCAAGCATTACACAGCTAGCTGTACCAGAGAGCCAAGCTCTCTCTCGCCATCACTCCATTGAGTCCTATTTATAGCCTCCAAACATTACATGTCCTCCACATGCCTTGCCTCAGTACAGATCTTGAGCCAGCACATGCATCCAATCACCCTGAGTCAAATGCAGGTCAGTGTAAAGCAGACCAAATACATAAGTGTTGTAAGCAAAGAATCCTTCATCACGTGTCCTTTCATGTTTGCTTAAGCAGAGCATCCTCTCTCCTGTGTCTGCTTCAGCTAAACATTCCTTCTCATGTTTGCCCCAGCAAAACACCATCCAGCACAACTGATTCTCCAAAGAGCCCTTAAGGTTACACTTTACCAGAGTCCCAGAGTTTCACTCACTTCTGTTTCAGACTCCATAAGACAAGCATCAGAGGCCCAGCCACTGGTCTGCTAACCAGAACTTTAGGATCACTTAAATCCACTTGGTCAGTGTGGTCAATACTGCTTTGCTCATATTTCAAGACTCGGACCAGCTCTTCACTCATGCACAAATCCATCCATTCATCCATACATACATACATGCACATATACATACATGTATCCAATCTTCCACCCATCCATCCATCCATCCATCCATCCATCCATCCATCCATCCATCCATCCACCCATCCATTCAGTTATTCACGCTCCTGGGCTCCATGGTAGGAGGGGCAGGTGTTTGCCAAGAGGACAGACTCTTTATTCTTACTGCACTGACATTACATCACCATAGAGGGCATCCATGCTCACAGCCCAGCCTTCCCACTACAGCCCCATCGACCTTTAGAAAGACACTTCGTGAGCCATTTGCTTGGATCTCTTTCTGCAGTCCTGGTATAATGCAATACCCAGCATGGGTTATGCATTTGAACAACTGTCTCCCAACTGCTGGTGGTTCTGTTTAAAAGGTTGTGGAACCTTTAGAAGGTAGAACACTGATGGAAACAATGGACCAATAGGAATCAGGTCCTGAAGCTTATTATACCTCAGCCCCACTTTCTGTACACTCTCTGCAACCTGGCTGTGAATGCAATGTCACCCTCCAGCCTCCGCCTCTGCCTTCCCTGTTGCCTCCCGCAGTGGTGGATCATCCTCAGGGACAATAAACTGGGACCAGCTCTTGTCCTCTCATCTGCTTTTGTCAGAGTATTTGTGACCCTGACAGGAAAAGAAACTAAGATGGAGCCCAATCTCTGTGAGAGTCACACCCATGTCACCTCTTCCCAAAGGAATTGGGAAGGATATTAAAGCTGAGGGGAGAGAGAGAGAGTGATCTGGGGAGGAGAAAAAGGTCCTGGGGAGGGGGAGGGACAGGTGCTGTGCCGTGGCTCTGGGACCACAGCCTGCAGTCAGCCCTGCTGGGAAGCAGTCTCTCCCTGTTGGCCCTAATATCTCTTCAGAGCAATACAGTGGTGACCAAGACAAACCATGTGCTGGATTGTTTGGGTTTTATTTTTCTTTTTCGTGTTGCTGTGTAAGTTCTCTAGCAAAACAACTCACAAGAGAAAAGTTTCTCCAGCACGCAGTCCTCTGAGGCACACAGACTACCCAGACAGCTCCTGCGTCTACTCTCAGCAAGCAGGAAGTGAGCAGGAAATGGGGTGGGGCTAAAGAGCCTCAAGGCTCGCCCTGCATTGAGGCTCCACCTTTTAAAGGTTCCACAGCCTTCTCAAACCCGTGTCACCAGCTGGAGACCAAGTGTCCAAATGTGTGAGCCCCCTGGCCCACTTCACACTCCGGCTACAGGAAGCCCAGTCTTACATACTGTGTCCTACTCCATGACAGGATCTTGTCTCTGTGCAATGATGGACCGCCCCTCTTAAACAAGAATATAGTCTTCCTCTCCCAGACAAGACAACTCTACAGGACCCAGGCAACTGATATCCTTCAAAGGCTTTGCCTCTAGACAGCCCCTTTCTCAGAGCTGCCTGGTGCTCTCACTCTGAACACCTGACATTTTCTAAGCGCGCTTGGTAAACATCCCCTCGGCTCTGTCCTCTGAGGAACATGGACTCAGGACCACATGTTGTTTCTATCCTTCCTTAATATTTCCCGAGTAAAGGTTGCTCCAAAGCCCCTCACCTCTGGATCATAACCAGCTCTGTGGCAGACTTAACTCATTTCCATCTGCTGGCATTTCCTGCAGGAAAAGGCCATTTGATGGCTTGAAGCTGTCCTCCAACCCCCAGCCCAGCCCAACTCACACATCTCCCTTTCTCTGATGTTGGTTTATGCTTATTTCAGGGGCCAGGATAGGAGAGGAAGTATAAGACTTAGTCCGCACTTAAGGCAGAAAGAGCTGTTTCTTTTGTAGCGTGTGTGTGTGTGTGTGTGTGTGTGTGTGTGTGTGTGTGTGTATGTGTGTGTGTGGTATGTGTGTGTGTGTGTGTGGTGTGTGTATGTAAGTGTGTGGTGTATGAGTGTTTTGTGTGGTGTGTGTGTATCTATGTGTGTGGTATGGGGTATGTGTGTGTGGTTTGTGGTGTGTGTATCTGTGTGTGTGGTATGTGTGTATGTATATGGGTGTGTGGGGTGGTATGTGTATGTAATTGTATGGTATGTGAGTGTGTGTGTGTATGTGTGTGTGGTATGTGTGTGTGTGTGTGGTGTGTGTATGTAAGTGTGTGGTGTATGAGTGTTTTGTGTGGTGTGTGTGTATCTATGTGTGTGGTGTGGGGTATGTGTGTGTGGTTTGTGGTGTGTGTATCTGTGTGTGTGGTATGTGTGTACGTATGTGGGTGTGTGGGGTGGTATGTGTATGTAATTGTATGGTATGTGAGTGTATGTGTGTATCTGTGTGTGTGTATCTGTGTGTGTGGTATACGTGTGTGGTTTGTGGTGTGGTATATGTGTGTGTGGTGTATGTGGTATGGTGTGTGTATGTAGTGTGTGTGTGTGGTGTGTGTGTATGTGTGTGTGATGTGTGGTATGGAGTTTATATGTGTATTGTGGTGTGGTGTGTGTGTGTGGTATGTGAGTGATGTGTGGTATGGAGTGTGTTTATATGTGCATTGTGTTGTGGTGTGTGTGTGTGTGTGTGTGTGGTATATGTGTGTGATGTGTGGTATGGTGTATGTTTATGTGTGTATTGTGGTGTGGTATGTGTGTGTGTGGTGTGTTTGTGTGTATGTGTGTGTGTAGTGGGGGTGGTGGTGTGTGTTTATGTGTGTATTGTGGTGTGGTGTGGTGTGTGGTGAGTGTGGTGATGTGTGTCAGTTCAACAGGATACTTTCCATATCTTTCTCAGCTCCTGGCCACATAGGTTGGATTGGCAGTTAGTGAGCTTCAGGAATCTTCTGTCTCTTCCACCATCGCCCTCAACCAAATTTTGTGCTTTCCAACATGGGCCACTGTTCCCACCTTTGGCACAGGTTCTGACAAGTCAAACTCAGGTCTTCCTGCTTCAAAGCCTCTCCTCAACTCCAACACTGTCCTCTGAGAGAGGGAGAGAGGTTGGTTCCTGACAGAGCTGTGGGAAAGATGGACCAGTGACAGATCCTTAAAGAGGACATTGGTCTGGCTATGTCACCTACTAGGACACAATTGTCTGTCCCTCTTATACCTGAATTCAGCTGTTGCACCTGAGTTCCTGAACTGATGATTTCAAACGAGCACGCCTGCTCCCGCCCCTCACAGACCTGGCTGCCTGCAGCTCTGCAACTAGGAGGCCTGGGGCTTCTGCTCCTGACCTCTGCTTCTGCTGCCTTTCCCTGCCTCAGGGCTGCCGCTGGCCACAATCTAAGCAACAACCCCCAGACTTGCGACCTACAAAGTCCTGTGCCCTAGGAGGGCTCTTATAGAACACCGTGGGGTAAGAATGCGGCTCCAGAAACTACAGGACTTTAGGGGCTACCAAAACATCAAAATTGTCATGAAGAGAACCCGTCAGGGACCAGAATGTGGAGACCTGCAGGGACTTGGAGCAGACTGAGGCAGTGCTCAGGCCCTGGCATTGTGACTTGGGTTCTTAGTTGAGATTCCACCTCCCAACATCTCCTGCCAACCGTCAGGTCACCAGCTGCCCCTCTCTTGTCCTGAGCCTCCTGCCCACTGTGACCTTGAGGGCTCTCGGGCTCTGCCCTCCTGCAGCAGGGAGTGTTGGCAGTTGGGTTGATTTGCATATCCACCTGCAAGGCCTCTGGAGCTGACAAATGGATTACAGAGAGCATCCCTCCCGGGGCCTGGGACACACACACACACACACACACACACACACACACACACACACACACACACAGATCTATCCCCAGGAAAAGCCATCTCAGAAGAGATTAGATTCCCACATCTGCAGGGTCGTGTCACGCATCAGCTCCCTGAAATGAGACTGGGAGACTCAGGCCCCAGCCCTGCTGAGCAGCCACTTGGATGCCACTGTTGCCGGGGTGGGATGAAGGGGCTGTGATCAAAACGGTAAATTGCAGCAGGTCCAAGACCCAGCCTGATGCCCGTTAAACCGATTAAAACAGAAATGGGAACAGCTCTAATCAGCCTACTGAGAGCCATGAAATAGGTTTGGGACACTTGGGACAACCATGGGGTGGGGGCAGCAGAACCAGGGATGAGATGGAAACAAAGCGGGGCCACAGACACAGTGCTGTTAACATGCCTGGGCCCGCAGCACTTGGGAGGCTGCCAGGGTGAGTCTGGGATACCCGGAAGCCACATGCTAGCTACCTGCCACCTCAGACTCCATCCCAGAATTGCCAAGAGCCAAAGACCAACTTCCGAGTCCCAAGTTTGGCCCAGGGCAGCTGCACCCTTGGGGCTACCTGCCATACCCTTTATTTTGATGGCCTCAAGACAAGTCCCTGTCTGTTCCCCGAGGAGGTGAAGCAAAAGGCTCCTCCCTGAATGGATGCTCACCGGGGTGGTCACATGACCCAATGTCTCCAAAGGTCACTCAGCAAGTGACATGAATACACTTCCTTCCCAGAACACTCTCTGAGCATACAGGCATTGCCTTAGAGAAGCCTTCATGAGCACAAAGAAGGCAGTGGGCCCTCACAGTACAAGTTGTGATTTGGACCAAAGAACTGTACTTCTTTGACAGGGTCCTGTGAGAGAGGGTCACGAGATAAGAATATAAAAGAAGACAGGAAGGCTGAGGTCAAGAGATCTTGCAGGAGCAGATGGTTTGTGCCAAGCAGGTTTATTAGGAAGTACAGTATATTATATATTATCTGTGTGGGGGTGACGGGACAGAGTCAGAGGCAAGCTAATAAAGCAAGGTTGCACAGACTGTCTCGAGGGCATCATGGCAGCCTTGGGACTAACAAGCACAGACCCTACAGTAGAAACAGTAAGTTTCTCAGGATCCAAAGGCACAGCTCCCTCAAAGTCCAAGCTCCAGGCAGTTACTAACTTTGCCAAGAGAAGGAGCTGTATTGCTTCTCCATGAATCAGGACCTGAGGGGAAGCCTCGGTCAGTCTAGCCCTCCACGAGTTGCAACCAAAAAATCATAGTTACTTGAAGGCTTCACATGTCCAGCCATGCAAGACCAAAGTACCAGGCATGGACACTTCAGGTGAGGGGACACTGGAGAAAACCTTATATGTGAAATTGTCAATATCCCAGAACATGCTGGCATTGTAACAAGTGGAGGAATATGAAGGAAGGAGAGCAGGGGAAACCCACCCTCGCTGTAGATCACGTAGTTAGGTGAGCGAGAGCAACGTTCCAGTAGAGCTGAGCTTCGAGGTGGGGACTGCGATGCCACACGGGATGATAAGGCAGGCCTACGCGGTGAGATGGTCAAAAACAAAAATCCAACAGCAGCCATGCACAGGAGAGAAATCACAGGCAGTCTTCATGTTCTTCCTTCCAACTGTTGGCGTGTGTCCAGATGTCATAAACTACGATAGAGTCCTCCCAAGTCAGAAGGAGAGTTGCTCAAGGTTACGAGACAGCCGCCTGAATTGGCTACTCTTGGATGTCAACTTGACCTCATCTGGCATTGACTGAAAGCCAAGTGGCTGGGTGCACTGGTGAGGAGTTGCTCTTGGCTTGCTTGTCCTCATTGTGGCTGGGCAAGTCCATTCCTTCACTGGCATTAGAGCCTGCTTCTTCAGGATGGGACATCCAGCCTCATGAACTGAACAACTAGTGGATTCTTAGGCCTCCCACTGGTGGTAGACAGTCATTGTGGGACTACCTGGACTATATCTTGTAAATCATTCTAATAAATCCATATATATATATATAATAGATAGTGTTATTCATTCTGTAAGTTCTGTTCCTGTAGAGAGCCCTGACTGACACACAGCCCCTTGAGAACCATGGTAGTCTCCAACGGTTTCTGTAAAGAGGAGGAGACTTCATAAAACAGACATGTCCTTCCTTTAATAATGAGTGTTTTATTTTCATTATTCTGATGAAGAAACTTTTAAGGCAATTTAAAGGAAGGAGTGCTTGAAGAATCCATTACTGTGTGAATATCAGCTGCACTCTTAACTCCGTGTCTCCTCGCTTCAGGGATGCTTGGGAAGTTTCCCCGCTTTTTGTCCACCTTAAAATTCATCGATTTCACCAATTTGAGAAATAAGTGTATCGTTTTTTAAAATGCGTTGAGAACTCTGCAGTTTTAGCACAGAATGACTGTAATTATCCTGTCCATGAACTCGGAACTGAGTTTACTGAGAGTCTCGTGGTTTGCTTTTACCTCTGTTATTAACACCCTCTCCCAGGCCTCACCTCCCCCACCACTGTGTTATTTGTTGTTGTGATGTTAGGAGGTCACTGACCTGCAGGCCAGAACCTCTGAGAGGATTAAAAACAAACCATTTATCTAGCCTGGGTGTGGGAGCTCATGTCTGTGATCTGGGTTCAAAGGTCATCCTCAGCTACAAATCGAGCTCAAGACCAGCCTGGGCTACATGAGAACTTCTCTCAAAAAAGAAAAAGATAGGAAGCGAGGAGGAGAAAAAAGAAGGAAGAGGACAGGAGAAAATATAAAAACAAAGCATTTTGGATATTTTTTTTCACCTCTTCTGGCACCTGGGACAGGTAAATGGAGATGGTTTTCGGAGACACTGACCACTAAGGTTTCTGACCTTCGTAAGAGATGTCAATCCTAACTACCAGTGCCTCAGACAGTGGCAGTAGTGGGGACCTCCTGTGGGTCTCCGGCCCTGTCCACCACATATGCCAACCCAGCTCATCACACACACTGCAATTGGTCACAGGACTCACTTACAAAGCAGCTGAGAGGCTGCTGCGTGAACTGGCCACAGCCAGAGCTGCAAGCGACAGGGCTGGGACCAGAGCCCACATGCTCTGCAACCCAGGAACAACACTCACGCAGATGCTCATAGGTCACAGCTATGTGGAATCAGCGCACCCCAGCTCACCCTAAGGTGTCCTGTTGTTTTTCCAAAGACTAGAGGAGAGTAACTCCTATCATATTTTAAAAGCTTCTCTTTTCCCTCCTATGGTAAGAAAAACCCAGGAAGGAGAGGGGCTACTCTAGAGAACTGAAGAAGACTCTCAGTGTTCCATTAAAACCTGGGAAAGGGTTTTCCAGAGTCAGCCCCGCCCCCGCTCCCCTGCCCCGCCCTCGTTCCCGCCTCCTCCCACCCCCAGCAGCTGCATTGAGTCCTCCAAAGCTGAGGGGACTGCAGAGAGCGAGCCAGCCTGAAAGTAAATCAGCAAGTCTAGGGTCAGAGACCATAGAGAGATAAACACACCCACTTAGTCCCCCGTTAGTGTGTGAGCCCCTGGAAGTAGCCATCCCTGCATTCTGTTGCCTTTGGACTCTTCGGTTAGATGAAACTTTTACAGTCTTCCTTGCTTGTATTGCGTGTTCACCCAAGCCTACTGTAATTGGGTTCTTCCTTTAATCACCAGAACTCAGGCTAAGACAGGCTGAGAAACTCATGGAATTTAATCTCTGAACACTTCTTATGAGGTCACCCAGAATTGCTGGCTGCTAACCTGGGAGCTCAGATCTCCCAGCTCATACATCCCAGAATAAGGGTTTCCTCCAAGGACACCAGGTCCCCCTTCCATTTCCTTTATCTTATGCTAGGTGACACCAAGAGCTGTCACCAGGACTACATATTTATCCATGAGGAAACCGAGCCACTGAGAGAACTGGGGTTAACCCAGCGTTTGGCACATGTGGCAGATGGGGACAGGAGCAGCTTCACCTGGGCTCCAGGTCTCTTGCTGATATCTTCGACACCATTTTCACTGATACTTGCATGGCCCAATGGCCATTCACTGAGGGCAGAGTGGATTGTGTGGGGCAGAACCTGAAGGCTCTGCCTGGATGACTTTCGTCTGCTGATAGAAGTCTCTGACCCAAAGTCCCAGGAGTCTCCGACCCTTGCCCAGCTCTTGGTCAACACTGATCCCGAGGGTCCCTGGGCAGCGCTCTGGCAACACAGAATCTGCTGCTGGGGAGGAGGGACCAGACCAAGTCCATGTCCTCCCTCGGTGGTGCTGATCTGACTACATGGGCTCTGTCATATCACCCCCACAAAGAATCCACAAAAGCTGAGGCAAGGTCAAAGGCAGGAGGAGGGTCAGGTCCTGATTGCCTGACACTCTTAAGTGGCTTCTTATTCACAGGGACACAGATCAGGACCTGGTACATGCAGACAGGTTCGTACATCACCCGTTCCTTCTCAGGCAGCGCCAACCTCCTATTTTCCTGATGCAGGAGGGAGAGGATGTCTGTGAATCTGAAATTGTGCCGTTGACCTGCCAGGAACCTGGAACTTGAGAGTGTCCTTCCTCAGCGTGGGGCAGGTGGCCAGCAAGGCAGGAATGCTGTCAAGTCACACACATGGGCATCAAGAGAGTGAGCTGGGGAAGGGAAGGGGGCCATGCCAAGCTGAGAGGCCCTTCAGGGGTTCAGAGACACCTAGAGAAAAGGTGTCAACAGTAAAGCTCCAGAAGTGGCAGAAAGAAAGGGCCACACTGGGGACAGAGGTCATTAGCAGGGGCAACAGGCAAGCTCTAGACACCACAGGAGGGAAGCTCGTCCTGTCAGGGAACAGTGTGTTTTATTCTTTCTCAGGAGCTGTAATTTTCACATGATGCCTCAGGACGGATCCTTTGAGGACGATGGATGACCTGAGGAGGCTCAGGTGACAGTTCCTCCTTGGGTGGGAGGGGGGAAGGCGGCAGGCGACACTCCAGCTCCTTTGAACAGAAAAGCGTTGCTCAGAGACAAGATCACTGAGTTTGTAAGAAAGAAGGCCGAGGAAATAGATGCGTCTCTTCTTCTTCACAAATAAAATTTAATTAAGAGAATCTTCAGCAGGTCTTGTTGTGCATCCCTGGGAAGGTGACAGGCTGAGGAATGAGCCTCCTTGAAATGCGGCCACCGTGAGTTGCCCCTTAATTATTCATGGGCGTCCTTGCGCAGTTACACTTACTTTTAGTTAACTCGTCACGTTAAGAAAAATACGTTCAGCTAATGTGTCTGTTCATTTTGCTTTTCCATTTCTAATGCGTGTGTGTGTGTGTGTGTGTGTGTGTGTGTGTGTGTCCGCATACCCACATGTGAGACCATGCACTCGTACACATACAGAGGTCAGAGGACAGACTTCAGAAGTCAAGTCTCCCCTCCCACCTTACAGTCCCAGAATTTGAACTCAAGCCATCAGGGTTGGTAGTGAGCACTGTTCCCCACTGAGCGATCTCTCTAGCCTTAGCACATCTATTGCCTTCATGGGCTACTTGTGTTACTTAGTGATGTAGTTGGTGTTTCTGTAACATACAAAAACCTCTGATGAACTGAACAGAAAGGAGACTAAGGACCTGAATAGACGGCTCTCAGAAAGCACACTCCAGCTTCCCATGCTGGACCTCCCCCCACTAGACGTAAAAATGCAACAATTCAGTGTAGACTTTTTCCTAATAGGCCAAATCGGGAAACAAAATTCCCAATTCTTTCTTCCTTGAGACACGGCATCATACAATCCAGGCTGGCCTTGAGCTCCCTACATTCATGTAAACACACACACACACACACACACACACACACACACACACATGCACACACACACACACACGTACAGATATGCACACATACCCATGTAGATGGCTGTCCTAGATGAGTCACGGTGGTCCTCTAGAAAGGACGTATGACTCTCATTGTACTGCTCTGAACACATGGTGACTTAGTTAGGGTTTCCATTGCTGTGAAAAGATACCATGACCAAAGCAACTCTTATAAAGGACAACTTTTAATTGGGGCTGGCTTACAGGTTCAGAGGTTCAATCCATTATCATCATGGTGGGAAGCATGACAGTGTGCAGGCAGGCATGGTGCTGGAGGAGCTAAGAGTTCTACATCTTGATCTGAAGGCAGCCAGAAGGAAACACTATCTTACTAGGGCAGCTAGGGGAGGCTCTCTTCCACACCGGGTGGAGCCTAAGCAAGGGAGGAGACTTCCAAATCCACCCCTACAGTGACACACTTCCTCCAACAAGGCCACACCCCCTAGTGGTGCCACTCCCCATGGGCCAAGCAAGTTCAAACCACCACACATGGCCTGAGAACTTGGGAAAACCAAATGGAAAACAGACCTGAAACCATGCCCAAGGGACAACACTGCAGGCAGACCTCAGGCTGACTGTGGTAGCTAGGCCTTTGCCTAAGCTGATAAAACTCAGCTAGCTACTACAGCTAATGCTGACAAGAGGAACTGGTCTTTGGTTTATTGTATTTTTCAAAACTCCAGGGGATAACTTCTAGATAGCTATGGAGAACCAGGAGCTTGCTCTCACACAAATAGAAAGTATAAAGAAAAAAAGGATGGGAAGAAAAGCTTGTCCTTAACTCAGAAACAACTTCGCTGACAAAGGATTTGCTTTGCCTTCTGGTTTCAGAGCTTTGAGTGTATCGGCGGGAAGGCCATGATGAAAGACACATCATGGTAGCCAGGGAGGAGACGGGTGAAGAGAGGCAGAGAAGGGGGAGGGGAAGGAGGAGGAGTGAGGGGGAGGGAGAGAGAAGGGGAGGAGAAAGAGGAAGAAGTAGAGATCAGGTGAGGGAGGGAAAGGGGAAAAGGGGAGGAGGGAGGGAGGGAGGGAAGGGGAGGGGAGGGAGGGAGAGAGAGAGAGAGAGAGAGAGAGAGAGAGAGAGAGAGAGAGAGAGAATAAGCCCCTGTTCACAAATTTCTCCAATTCTTTTACTCCAACCAAGACCCTGCCCTGGCCTATGAGATACTCATGTCCACATCAAGAGTAGGTCTTCCTACTCTGTTAAACCTCTCTGGAAACACCGTCACAGATCCATTTTTTAGTGTCCAGGGTTTTTTTTAACATGATTAAAAATATATATCTCTATAGAAATCAACAAAATAAAAGTTCAAGAAGAAAGAGGGACTGGGTTTGAGTGTTTTCTATGCAAATAATCATGTATTGAAAAGACACCCTTGCACACCTGCCGTCTGGCCTCTGCACGGCTTTGAGTTCGGACCTGTCTCTCTGGCCCTGGGGCAGCCTCCAGCCCTCCAGTCCCCCCACCCTCCCACCTCCTTACCCTAGCTCCCTGCAGCCAGAACAGGGTTCCTGTGGCCCCTTCATTCTCAGAGCCTTCCAGCTCACATTTTCCAAATGACATCATCCCTGCGGGAGCCAAGTCTCTATTTGAAGCTATTTTCTTTGGCCCTTTGTTTTTGTTTTTTTTTTTCTTCTTCTTCTTCTTCTTAGACCCAGGAAGCAATGTTTGCTTCCCACCATGTTAGCACCAAGTCGCCCCTTTCTGAGGAGAGACTGCACGCGCTGCCTTAATTGCACGGTTGCTATTGAAACACAGAGTGAGAGACAAAGCCCTTCATTTGGGAGGAAAATTAATTGTACACAAACAAGAACACATTTCATCGGGAATTAGATTCTTCCACAGTCCCCTGGCGGAGAACTTTACGGCTGCTTCCTTTCTGTCTGGCGTTCAGCTTTCTCCCCTTCTTGTCTGGGAGACTTGGCAAACCAGGAGTGGAGGTCCTCCAGGGTCCCTTTACAGGCCCTTCCCTTACACCGAGGCTGCCATTGCTCCAGCCCAGCTCGAGCTGCGACCCTGTCAGCAGACAGTCCCTTCTCCTCAGCCTCTAAGGAGTGACCAGCCCCTCAGTCCCGGGGGCCTCTGCTCCTCCCCAGCCCCCAGATTCAAAGGTAAAAGAAAGATTAAATGTGATGAATCACAGGACAGGGGAGGTAAAGTAAGGGGAAAGCTCACATTCACTGCAACTGCGAGATTTATTGCTGAGAGCCGCAAGTAATGAAACCATCCATCTCCCACTGCCTGGTAAAGGAACCCAGTGTGAGTCTGAAAAGGGCAGAGAGAAAATCGGCCTTGTTGGAGCAGTTGGTGGCCAGGATGCTCTGCGATTTCACCGCCCGGGAACTGCCCTGTAGAGTGGACTTCCCTGACCTCTGAGATCTGCTAGAAGTGAAAAGGGAGTCCCTGACATCCTAACCCTGCTACCTGCAGAGACTCCTGGACTCTAGCCCTCAGCACATCAGGGGTGAAGTGGGAGAGTTCAGCCTCCATCTCCCCGGGGGCACACCCACTTCCCTGTAACTCATTGCATCGTCCTCACGTCCTGAAGACATCTCAGGAACTCTCTCTCTCTCTCTCTCTCTGGAAATCAAAAGCCAGGCATGGAGACGCACCTGAAGATCACCAGGACCTGAATTACCCTAGATGCCTAGAACAAATGAAACTCAAGACGGATGATCAAAATGTGAATGCTTCACTCCTTCTTTAAAAGGGGAACAAGAATACCCTTGGGAGGGAAGAGAGAGGCAAAGATTAAAACAGAGACAGAAGGAACACCCATTCAGAGCTTGCCCCACATGTGGCCCATACATATACAGCCACCCAATTAGACAAGATGGATGAAGCAAAGAAGTGCAGACCGACAGGAGCCGGATGTAGATCGCTCCTGAGAGACACAGCCAGAATACAGCAAATACAGAGGCGAATGCCAGCAGCAAACCACTGAACTGAGAACAGGACCCCCGTTGAAGGAATCAGAGAAAGAACTGGAAGAGCTTGAAGGGGCTCGAGACCCCATATGTACAATGCCAAGCAACCAGAGCTTCCAGGGACTAAGCCACTACCTAAAGACTATACATGGACTGACCCTGGACTCTGACCTCATAGGTAGCAATGAATATCCTAGTAAGAGCACCAGTGGAAGGGGAAGCCCTGGGTCCTGCTAAGACTGAACCCCCAGTGAAAGTGATTGTTGGGGGGAAGGCAGCAATGGGGGGAGGATGGGGAGGGGAACACCCATAAGGAAGGGGAGGGGGAGGGATTAGGGGGATGTTTGCCCGGAAACCGGGAAAGGGAATAACACTCGAAATGTAAATAAGAAATACTCAAGTTAATAAAAAAAAAAAAAAAGATCACCAGGACCTAAGGCGCCCTTCCAGAACTTCCTATTGCTCCAGCGATCTGCCCCACTGTTGGCATCAAAACTTAGAACTTGCATTGGTCAGAGGCAGCATTGGTGGCAGCGGCAGTGGTGGCAGCATCTCTCCTCACTTCTCCCATTCAGAAGACCCTGGGAATTGCAGGTTTCATGTTCGGGCAGCCCAGGAAGCAGCGGAAAGGGGATGGCTGCGCCTGTACCCACACACACCAGCCTACAGCTCTGGGTAGACCCAGCTCATCAGCACAGATATCAGCACCTGGTGTGTTCCCTTCGCTCAGTACCAGCACCGCCAAAGGGCATCTTCTGTCCTGCACTGGAGTTCCGCACCTCAGCAAAGCCTTCTACCTATGCGAACCATCCCTGTAGTGTGCCCCATAGACAGTAGAATGGTGACATCATTTACCCCCGCAGATCCAGGCTCTGCCCTCCTCAACCCTGCTTTGGGCCCTGAAATTTTGATCTCAGGAGCGGCCTCACTGCCTTCCTAGCCTCTGGTCTCCCCGGGGAATCTGACTAAGGTTTGGGAAGACATCCTGCAGCTGGATGGGAATGGGATGCCAGTCTCCTGCCCTATTGGTCTGCAGATTTCAGAGCGGCTGAATCTCTTCTGCTTCTGCTAGGAGTCCCCTCAGCTCAGGTTGTAAGAGTGCGGTAGTAATGTCCCTGCCCCTCTGGCCGCAGCACAGTTCCTAGGCACTGTTCCCGGCACAGGTGACTCCTGTGATTCTGTCCTTCCTCCATTCATTGTCCCTTATTAAACTCTTCCTGGCTGAGGTGCATGATTCCTGCCTTTTATCCCGTCTGGTACACCTGACCATGTCAATCCTCTCTTATTCACGGCTTCCCTTCCCAGCGTTTGGTTGCCTACAGAAACCACAGTCTAAAACTACATGGTGGGAAATTCCAGGAATAAAGAGCTTAGTATCACTAGAGGTGGTGTGAGGAAGCTGCACCCTGTCCCCTCATCTGGGGTGTGGATCGCCCTCTGTGCAGTGTATCCCCTCGGGGAACCTGGTAGCCATGTGGGTTATCAGATCCACCATCTGTCATGGTAAGTATAATGGCTAATATTGATTATTGATTGACAGGATTTAAAGCCACCGTGGGAACACACCTCCGGAAATGTCCGGAAGGACGTTTTCAGAAATATTTCATTAAGGAACAAAGGCCCAGCCGGAATATGACTGAGATTCCAGACTGAACAGAGGGAGAAATCGGGCTGAACCCCAGTGTTCATCTCTCTCTCTGCTTCCTGACTTTGTGCAGTCCTGACTGTGTGCAGTCCTGACTGACTGTGTGCAGTGTGACCTGCTGCCTCAGGGCCTGTGGCTGTGACTTCCCCACTGTGATGGACTGAACCCCAGTGTTCATCTCTCTCTCTGCTTCCTGACTGTGTGCAGTCCTGACTGTGTGCAGTCCTGACTGTGACCTGCGGCTGTGACTTCCCCACTGTGACGGACTGAACCCCAGAACTGTGAGCCACCGTAAACACTCGCATTAGTCACCATCTCAGAGAGCTTGTCCCAGTCGTGAGAAAAGTACCCAACACAGTACCTCAGTGCTTGTGTCCTCTCAACCCTTACTCTGCCTACTGACAGTCCCACAGTCATACGCAGTCATGCCGTGGTTCACCTCTTGCAGCTCAAACCTGCTAAACAGGCTTTTCTGTAGGTGAGTCTGTGTGGTCAAAGACACAGCATATTTAGGGTTCGGTCTTAGAACTCACTGGTGATCCCGGAACACAAGCTCCATAGATAAGGGGACTTGTGTGTTTTTCTCCTCACGGCAACAGGTATTACCACCGGAGATAACCAGCGAATTTCGCCAAATCTAAGTGCCATTGGCTAAGACAAAGCCTCTCCAACTGCAGCCAGAAACCTCCCCACCTTCGGTCACAGATCGGAGCACACATAGCCAGTGAAAACTTAGCAGTGAAAACTATTTACGGTTTCTAGGTGCAATTACCAAAAGCAAGCCCAAGACCAAGCACACGTGGAGTCCCGCCGGCTTACGACTGTGCTGGCTGGCGTCTCCTCTTGCGCTGGCTCTGCAGCCAGCAGGCTGACCACCCACGTGAACTTTGCACACAGCTCATGCCACGGGACAGGAGCCAATGGTGCCTGAAGCAACTCTGCCCCGATCTGAGGCTGCCGTGTGCTGTGAATTATCCTGGTTTTATTTAACGTCCAAACTTTCTGCTCGTACAGTGACATAATCATTTAATTACCAAAAACAAGGACTTTGATATTTCCCTACCAGCATTCCTCGGCGTATAAGTATCAATTAGCATATCTTAGGATTGGATTGTGTTAAACAGACAGGCCTGTAAATTGCCTTGGTATGTAAATTTCCCTGTGTCTTTAATAAACGAAGAAAACCACGTCTCTATCAAAGGATTGCCCTAAAATTAATTTCTGTGTTATTTTATTAGAAGAAAACGTTTTTATCTGGGTTCCTATGAAAAGACACATAAAGATTTGTGTACACACGGAAGTCTCTGAAGAAGCCCTGAGCCTTAAGGTTGGCTTCTCACACATGCTAAGAACTACACGGACGTGAACTCCAAGCACATCACCATGGAGATACATTCCGACTTCAGATATTAGACTATGAAAACAAATTGTGGTTGGTTCTGAATTGTCTTTCTAAATCAACAAGGAGACATGATGGACGTGTTCTCTGTGCCCATCCCCCTGTCAGCTCCCTCTGGAGCCCAAGCTCTATTCTTCCCTGTTGCTTCCAGATGCTTGAAGAACGAGAAGGGATGGCCTCCAGACCTCCAGACTCCGTCAGGACTCCTGCTTATTGCGGCACACACTTGGCTTTTCCCAGCATATCCAGTCCTTCCCCAGACTGAGCCCTAGGCGGGATGGAAGAGTTCTGCCCAGCGCATAACCCTCCTGTCTCTGAAGCCTCTACCTGCCCCAGTCCAGTGTCCCAGTCAGGTGACTGATGTCCCTGCAGGGCCAAGCACTCGGGAAAGCAGGTGAAGTGAGGATCCAGGATGAAGCTCGGATGGTGTGTGCTAGCCTAGCATAGCTGAAACCCTGACTCAACCCCCAGCCCACGTAAACTGGACTTTGTGGTGCATGCCTGCAATCTTAACACTCAAGAAGTGGAAGCAGGCGGTTCAGAGGTTCAAGGTCATCCTTGGTAGTTTGAGACCCTATTAGACAGAGAAGGATAGGAAAACTCGATGCTTGTGGGGCCACCCTCACCATAAACTACTGGTGTGGAAATGTTGTTTCTTCCAGCTTGCTGCAAAAGGATTTTAAACCCGCTTCCCGGAGTTCTGTTTACAGGGAAGCTGGAGGCCTGGTGCAATCCTCATCTCCAGTCACACTTCATCGAGAGCAGGCACTCGAGAGATAACTTCCTCTCTTCCACATTCGGTGAATTGAATGGCTGGCTCCATTTCACCAGCTGTGCCGGAGTCTCCAGTCCTGCCAGTTCCCTGGGCCCCTTGGAAACCTCCGGCACCGGCTTCCAGAGAGAACAGCGACCATTGTCTCTTTTCAGTATAAAATACAATCCTGGGTAAAATAAAGTTTTTCATCAGAATAGGAAAAAACGGGAAATGCCGACCAAGAGGGGCCAACAGAACAGGAGCCAGGGGCAGGGACGGGGACTGGGAGTTGACGATGGGGATTATGGGAATGAGTTTAGAGTACAGAGGAAGATAAGGGAGCCTAAATCTGCCAGCAGAATGAAGCCGGAGCCAGAGGCACGCCACACTTTTTTTTAAGAATGTAAGGAGTGAGATCATTAAACCAGTCACCAGGGCTTCCCGGAGATAGTGGCAGTCATTTAATGAGAGGCCCAGCGTCGCACAAATCTAAATTAATTCTTTGCTTGGCTGTTCCCGAGGAAGGATGAGGAAATGTTTGCCAAAGTAAAAGATAAGTAAAATATTTTTTTTACAGAAGCAAAGCGTGCATATACATATGTGCATGTGTGTGCATGCGTGTGTGTGTGTGTGTGTGTGTGTGTGTGTGTGTGTGTAAGCAGAACCTGAGAGAATACAGAGAAAAGACATGGGGGAGGGGAAGACGTCAAAGGGACACTGACACGGTCTACTGATTTTTGCAGAGTTTGGATTCTTCCTCTGAGATGAATGGGGTCTCCTGTAACTCAGGCTGGCCTCAAACTCCCTACATGCTCGAGTCTGACACTGAACTCCCGATCCTCCTGCCTCTGCCTCCAGAGTGCTGGGGTTACAGCTGTGCTATCTCACCCAGTTGGTTCTGGAAGCCAGGGCTCTTGCTTGCCCAGCAGGCACCCTGCCCACTGAGCTACATCCTCAGCTCTGAGCCACTTCTTGACATCCAGCGCAGTTTCTCTGACAGACACTTTAAGAAGTAGCCTCTGCAGCCAGCCTGAGGGTCCTGCTCACTCTCCTTAGTCCTAATTCCTGCACCCCTGCTGGCAGTACGGGGTCCCCATCACTGCTCCACAGTGCGATGTTTTCCCACATCACTCCCTGCTTGCTTTTTCCCATTGAAAGCTGAGATACCCCAGGGCTGAGGTGGGACCATGGGATGAAGGCATGTGACCGGCGCTTGCTACACCACCGGTCCTTCCCTGGTTCTTCCGATGACATCTAAGAAAGCATGCTCACTTGGTGCTGACAAGTCTTTAGCAGCTCCTGAGCCTAGCATATCATCACTGTGAAGAAAGGAAGGGTGGGCTGGGCTGGGGGCGGGAAGCAGCCCTGTGTGCAGGCTCATGTTTGTGTCCAGGGCAGTGCTTCTTGACATGTGGGTTGTGAGCCCTTTGAAGTGGAATGACTCTTTTTCAGGGGTAGCCTAAGACCATCCTATATACAAGTATTTACATTACTATTCGTAAAAGTGGCCAAATGACAGTTATAAAGTAGCAGTGAGAATAATTTTATGGTGGGGGGTCACCACAACAGGAGGAACTGTATCAAAAGGTCAAAGCATCGGAGAAGTTGACAGTCACTGCTCTTGGGTAACCTTCCTTCACAGCAGGACATGCTGCTGCCTCCCCCCCCCTTCCAACTTTCCACATCCCCAACGCCTTCACCTTCCCGCCCTCACATCCCCACCCTCACATTCCCACCCCCTCCTACATCCCCACTCCAGCTTGCTCAGAGGACAGTTTCCTTTTGAATGGAGGAGGCTCAGTGCGTGTTCATTTAAAGAAGACTAGAACGCAAATCAGGAGTATCATAGGCAGCTTCAGCTGTCACCATGACACAAACCTAGAGCCACCTGGGAAGAGGGAAACTCAACTGAAGACCCGCCCAGATCAGATTGGCCTCTGAGACATTTTCTTAATTGTTAATTGATGTAGAAGGAGCCAGCCCACTGTGGGAGGTGCCATCCCTAGGCAGTGAGGAGGGGGAGCTTTCTAAGAAGGGTAACTGAGCAAGCCAGTTAAACAGTGCTCTTCCATGGTCTCTGCTTCAATTCCCGCCTCCAGGTTCCTCCCCTGCATGAGTTCCTATCCCAACCTCGCTCTGTGATTGATGGTCTGTTACCTAGAAGTGTAAGGTGAAAAAAAAAAAACAAAAAAACAAACAAACAAAAAAAAACTTTCCTCTCCAGGTTGCTCTCAGTAATGGTGTTTATCACAACAAAAAAATCATCAGGCTGAGCTGAGCAGGGGAGGAGAGCATGGGCCCCAACTACCTCTCTGACCACCAAGTCTCGTCTCCTGAAGGGACTTCAGCAGCTTTGGCTGTAAAATGGGAAGACAGACCCTGGTCATGAGCCCAGGGACATAATAAGGTGGGAGTCTGGAAGGCTAATGTCTAAGTCCCAGCACAGAGCCACCAGCCAGGAACTGTCTCAGGAAGGTTGCAGTAGAGAGATAAAGAGAAATCTCACCTTTAAACCAGGTGCAGGCTTCTCAGAGAAGTGAACTTTTGCAGCCCGAGGGGGAAATTTTTACCTCAAGAAGCCACTGGGCTTAGAACATGTGGCCCCAAATTGAAATAAATCCAGGAAGCCATGGCTATCCTGAGGACTGGGATAAGGAGGTAAAGTCTGAACGATACCCGGTGAAGGATGAGGTTGCTAAGCAACACATCCTGATACTAGAGTTGGCAGAAATGACCTGGGAACCAGGGCATCTGTAAAATCTCACTCCTGTGCTGCTTCAGGGTCACCTGAAGGCAGGCGCACCTCAGCCACCTTGGGGGAGCAATCTAGGATGGATCCTTTCCCACTGCGAGGATGGACTCAATGTCCTGCAGACCAGCCCTCACTTACTGGATCTTGGGTCCTCCTATGGCAGAACTGTGTGGGGCCTGAATGGTTGTACTGTAAGAACCCCAGGCACAACCAAATGACGCTGGTCCCCGGCCCCAGGGATAAACAGACAGGGGTTGTCCCCTGATCCTATGAGGTTTTGAGTTAGATTCTAGCCAATGGCTGACTTCCCCACCATCAACTGCATGAACTTTGTCAACCTGAAACCTCATTTCTTCAGCTGTTCCCACCGATTCGAATGTAGCACAAAGCAAGCCACAGTTGTGTAGAATCTCGACATGGAGTAAATATTTACCTTGTATAAGGCATAGTTCTGGGCTTTCAAGACATGACCACAAAATCCAAAATACTTAGCAAGGCAAAAAGTTTTACTTCCCTGGAGGGTTTCTAGCCCTGCGGCTTTAAGCGAGCAAGCGTGCTAACAAAAGGGTCCGGTGCCTCACTCTGAGTGGTCAGAACTCAGCTTACATTCTCCCATGATTGGCTAACGCGGAGCAGAGCGGTTTCTAGGGAGAGTTGAACCGAGCATATGTTTTGATTTCAAAAAGCGCTGACCATGGAGGAATTGAATTTCTGCCCAGTGGCTTCTTCACAGTTTTTAGGGAGTTTTGTCTCATTTAAGCCTTCGATAGAAAAGATAGCACGTTTTGTTTACACTTCCCATACTTTAAAATATGCTCCCTTGTAGCCCGTGACTTCTCCCTGAACCCTGTGTGAAGCAGCTCTTTGCTGGAACTTCTCCAGTACTTGGGCCAAAAATTGCCTTGGTCCATAGAGTTGAGTTTTTCTGCAATTTAACTAAAGAAAGAGTCCCGAGTTATAAGACCAGCTGTGGCAGACCAGTCCCCCCCACCTCCACACCCCCACCCCCAAACCAACAACTAAGAAAACTGAGCGACTTTCTAGGTTCTCAACCTGCCGTGCCTGACCTTTCCGGCCAATGAACACAGCAAAAAGTCAATGCTCATACCTGATTGGGCCACAAGGCATCCTGGGAAATGTAGTCTTTATTTCAAGCTACTAGGCCACCACTATGGGGAAAGAGGCAGTCTCTGAGGAGAGCTCACACCCTGGGCCGAGTGAGGATCAGCAAGTGGGGAATGTCCTGTGCCCCATGATGGATGGGTGGCCCATGGCCCTTGCTTACAGTCACACTGTCTCTGAATCAGTTATAAGGGTGAGGAGGGAATAGTATAGAAAATAGAGTCATTGTAGTTCTGGAAGTCAAGTTAATATAGCTTCAGACTCTGTCGCAGTTCAAACAAAATGGAGGGGCTTTACAAAATGGTCTGACTCTAGCTAACAGCATGTAAGCCTCGTACCAGTGTGACAGTGCATGCTGACCACCCTGGCCTGGCAAGGTCCTCTATAGTGGGATCAAGCGTTTGCAGACGAATGAAGGGAATTGAGGTCACACCCGAGGCAGCCATGAAGTCAACATCCTGGTACACCAGGGAACCTGGGGTCTTCCTCCGCCCTGCTGGAGCCTCCTACCCGGGCACCTGCAATACTGCTGAGCTGAAGGATAACTGAGCAGCCTTTAGGCTGTAGTGAGTCTCCGGCCTCTGCAGGAAGTGCTGACCTAGTCTGCCCTGCTGTCTGCCACCTGCTAAAAATACACCTCGCCTCTATCCACAGGTGCAGCCATCAGGAGGCCGGGCTGTTTTTAGCACTGGGCAGTCAGGAGACAACTGACTTCTAGATTCACAACCTGTCTGGCTGCGTGGGAATTCGTTTCCAGGAGAGCCAAGCATGGACCATGTGCATTTGCCTAAAGCTCCTCCCCACCCCCACCTCCATCCCCCACCCCGTCTCCTGTGTCTGGGCACAGTCACTGCCAATGATGTTTTCAGGATATAGGCAGGATACAGCCATTGTTCACTAGATTAAAACACATATAGCCTCTAGCCCATTCCTCAAGGCTCATGCCCCACCCTGAAGCCCCATGAGCTGGTCCCTACTGTCCTCACTTCTCCCAGCCCACTCCCAGTAGAAAGGCCTGTTACACTCTGCTTACAGTATCCTGAAGGTTCTTCAGCCCATGACTCTAAACACCTCTCTCTCTCTCTCTCTCTCTCTCTCTCTCTCTCTCTCTCTGTCTCTCTCTCTCACACACACACACACACACACACACACAGAGACAAATACATACACACACACAGACAAATACACACACACACACACACACACACACACACACACACACACACACCAAAAACCACTTACAAAGGCCCACAGACAATGTGTGTATTACAGCAACAGCCTCACCTCTCAGTACATGGACCTGTGTGTAGAGCTTAGAGAATGACCCTTGGGAGTCCGCTGTCTCCTTCCACCATGTGGGTCTCGAGGATTGAATTCGGGTCATCAAGTTTAAGACAGCTTGATTGTCACAGTCCTGGTTTAGGACCCCACATGCACGAAACAACTTATCAGATTAGGGCCAGTGGGTGGCTCAGTGGGGAAAGGTGCTTGCTGCCAAGCCTAACGACCTGAGTTTAAACGCTGGATCCCACGTGGTGGAGGGAGAGAACCAACGTCTACCAGTTGCCCTCTGTGGCGGTTTGTATATGCTTGGCCCAGGGAAGGGCACTATTAGGAGGTGTGGCCTTGTTGGAGTAGGTGTGGACTTGCTGGAGGAAGTATGTCACTTTGGGGGTGGGCTTTGAGAGCCTCCTCCTAGCTGCCTGGAAGCCAGGATTCTGCTAGCTGCCTTCAGATGATATAGAACTTTCAGTTCTTCCTGCACCATGCCTGCCTGGATGCTGCCATGCTCCCACCTTGATGATAATGGACTGACCCTCTGAACCTGTGAGCCAGCCCCAATAAAATGTTGTCCTTATAAGAGTTGCCTTGGTCACGGTGTCTGTTCACAGCCATGGGGTCCTAAGACGCCCTCTGGCTTCCACGCGTGCACTGTAACTTGTACACGATTGGCTTGCACACAATAAACAAACGAACTAGTAGGTAAATAAATAAAAATGCTTTTTAAAAACTTACCGGGTTGGGGATTTAGCTTAGTGGTAGAGCGCTTGCCTAGCAAGCTCAAGGCCCTGAGTTCAGTCCCCAGCTCCGGGAAAAAAAAAAAAAGAAAAAGAAAAAGAAAAAACTTACCAAACTATACATTTCGCCTATGTGTGGCCTGTCAGTTAATTTTAGAACCGTGAAGGTAGAGCGGAAAAGCCACCTGCTACACGTTAGAAACAACCTTCCCGACGTCCACACTGACTGCCGCGTGGGTGGCTCACACTAGGAAAGGAAACAGTCTTTTCTTAGCACACAGTGTAAGTAAGAAACCGCAAAGAGATGACTGGATATGAACAGAACCAGGTTTTGGCTCCTCCCAATCTACCTTCCCATGAGTCAGGATGACACTGAAGAAATGTCCTAACTTGAGTAGTTATGGAGGCTCTGCTTCTTCCCCAGCTCTGCCCTTCTGTCCTCTCTCCTTCTGAGCCTGTTACCCAGTCCGGGACCCCAGCCCATGAGATGGTGCCGCCCACAAAACACAATCAGGATGAGTCTTCCTTCCTCCACAATCTCTCTGGCAGTGTCCTCACAGATTTATCCAGAGCTGTGTCTCCTAAGTGAGTCCAATACCCTTACAGGTCTGTCCGTCATCAACATGACAGAAAAACACACTGCCTTCACCACAGCACCCCACTCCTGGGCCTCAGTGGCTCTCGGCCGTCTCACAATGCAAAAGGCATCAAATTCATCTGTGAGGATCCCCAGAATCTTAACAGTCCTGACATCATCCAAACACCCACAGTCTGGTCTCAACAGTGAGGGAGTGTAAACTCTAAGAGTCAGTTGTCTTGCCACAGAATAATGACATTGCACAAATGGGAGGAATAAACAGAAGGAACAGTGGAAGGTGTGACAGAGCAAGGCGGTAGCCAGCGGGCCAACCCTGCAGCTCCACAGCCAGGGCTTGTGGTGGCTGCATCTGGACTCCGCTAGGGAACCCCTGCCTTGCATTCTGCAGCACGGGCAGTCTCCCTCTTGCTCCACTGTGCCTGCTGCTTTCTGTAGGCAGCCACAGTCACCAGCTCTCCAGTATCCTGGGCCCACCACTCTTCCTTATGCTTCACCCCTGCAGGCTTAAAAAACAGCTCCCCAGGGTCCCCTTCTAGGGACCATCCTGCCACAGGTTGTCCACCCTCAGCCCCCTATAACCCAAAACCTTTCCCATTCTACATGCCCACAAGATGAGAACACTACCGAGTTCTAACGCCAGTTCAAGCTATAATCTGACCACCTTCTACCACTCTGTTATGTTCTGTATGAACCTTGGCAATCAAATCTAGGAAGATGATTCCTTATGTGGATCTTTCCAAGCATGGATCTCCCTCAGGGGCATTCTCAGCTCAGTCTCTGCCTTTTCAAAACGTTTGAAATCTCACAAACCAAAACCTTCAGCAAGCTGGTTCTTTCCTATTGCCCCACGGAAGGGTACGAGGGTTCTCTCTATTGCCATCAGTTCTTTTAATAGTTAAGGAAACTTTTGTGACCCCCTCCCTCAACACACACCCCGGTGAGCATCTGTAAATTCACCTTCCATTCCCCCTCCCCCCATAATGCTCACTTCCCTCCCTCGTGTCTGTTTCGTCCCCTCACTACAGAGCTGACAAAGAGCAGGGAGCAGTAACCACACCACTGCCTGGATGCTGCACTGGTGTGAAAGCTCTCCCCACCTACTGCTGCACTGGTGTGAAATGCTCCCCCCACCTAATGCTGCACTGGTGTGAAATGCTCTCCCCTACCTAACCCCACTTTGCTGCTTTGGAAATTCAGCTCCATCCAAGTTTTCAGGAAAGGACACAGCCATTGTTCACCAGAGTATAGCACTCATGGTGGCCTCTGGCCCGTGGGGTCCTTGCTCCCCTCTGAAGCCTCATGAGTGTGATCTTTACTGCCCTCATTCCTCTCAGTGATGCTCATTTCCACACCCCCACCAGAACGGCTTACACACATTATGCTTACACCTTCCAAAGGTTCCTAGTCCATGGCCCTAAACTTTTCCACATTCCTCCCGAAAGCCAGTTCCAGAGGCCCCCAGACCACAGGATCATTTTATCACAGCAACAACTCCATTCTTGGTTGTCACACACACAGTCTGGTGTTGAGAAGGGTGGCAGTGTGTGCGTCCCACGTCCACGTGTACCTCAGAAGTCTGCAGAAGCATCCCCCGTATGGATAATGTGTGTCTTTCTTTCATGCCCTGTATAGCCAGACCCTTCCTGGACCAACAGCTTCACGATGACAGGACCCTGGTGTCCATTTCAGTCACATCTTTGCCGCAAGCACTTTTGACATGGTCCCTCCCGGGTTACATCTGTTTCAGTATCAGACCTGAACTCAGTGGTTCTCAGCCAGGAATGACTATGTCCTCTGGGGACATGTGACAATGCCTACAGAAACCTTTTCTCACTCTAGACTCATGGTGCTGGAGCAAAGAATGGCTCTGTGCCCAATGCCTAAGAACTATAGTTGAGGGGGTTGGGGATTTAGCTCAGTGGTAGAGCGCTTGCCTAGGAAGCGCAAGGCCCTGGGTTCGGTCCCCAGCTCCGAAAAAAAGAACAAAAAAAAAAAAAAAAAAAAAAAGGAACTATAGTTGAGCCTCTGACGTGGTCCAGGGTAACCAGAAGTAACTTAACCATAACTTTACTAATGTGTCAAGTGAAGGAGAGTAAATGAGCCTCAGCTCCACAGTGTGCAGGGAACTGCTCTGCTCTCTCCTACAGATCGGGACAGAAGGAGGACACCTTCCCCACAGCTCCTGCCTCCAGGGCAGGGCTCAGGGACAGTCGCTCCCCTCAAAGCAGCCCAATGCCACACCCTCAGCCCATTCTTAGGATGAAGAAGCTGTTGCTTCTGAGTCCTGGGAGACACATTCTGATAGCTTGGAGTTAGAGCCCCTTTATAGGACTCCTCTGCAGGCTCCTCCCCCTTAGGATGCCACGCCCCCGGACACAATGCTCTAAAGAGACCCAGGAGGAGCCTAGAGCCTGGGCTTCTCATTCAGATTCTTTTCCATCTTGTGCACGGGAAAGTCCGCAGTGTCTTCAATAGCAATCCCTTATGATGAGAAAACTGAGCATGCCTTTATCCCAGCACTTGGGAGGCAGAGACAGGAGGATCTCTGAGTTCAAGGCCAGCCTGGTCTAGAGACAGAGTCCCAGGACAGCCAAGGCTACACGGTGAGACCCTGTCTTGAAAACAAACAAACTGAGCAAGTAAACAAAAAAGATGAGAACCTAAAGCCCAGAGGGTCAGCAGAGCCCAGAGGCCGATCCGGGTCCTACCCAGGATGCTTTCTGCACTGCTCCTGCTCAGTCACTAGGGGTCAGCCTCCCACGGGGTTCTATTTGGTTTCCTGATGGCTTATTTGAGGACAAGCTCAAACTCTGTAGCCAAAGGTAGCTTTGAAATTCTGATTCTCCTGCCTCCACCTGTCCAGTCCTGGGAGTGCAGAGGCTTGCACCACCACCCCCAGTTCTTGGGATGCTAGGAAATCAATTGGGGTCACACAGGTTTGGCAAGCACGTTGTCCCAAGAGCTCGGGGTGGGCTCGCACGGTGACTCAATGAACCCTGATTCTCCCCTTGAGAAAAAGTCCTTGCTCTGAAGATCCACAGAGAGCCAGAGCTTGTACCTGCTCAGCGACACATGCCTGTTTGTGCCACCACGTGCTGGGCCTCCTCTCTCACGTGCCTCAGCCCTGGGGTTGTCCGTTATAGCCGCTCGTAGTTTCCCCTCCTCCCACCCTCATCCTTTATTCTCCAACATGCTTTCCTGGGTACTGTGCGCTAGTGTAAATCATTCTGTACAATTATTTGTAATTAAGGGAGAAAATGTGTTTTGGGGCTTCAAGATTAGCTATGTTTTGTTGAAATAAATCCGTACCAGTACACTGGCCCAGGAGGCAACACAAAACACAATTAACTTTCTTCTAACTTAACAGGGGTTTATGTAGCTGTTTTCATAATCTTAATATCTCAAGACGTATAAACAATTTTTTCCCCTAATGTAATTGTGTTCTACCAACAAGACAGCTTGGGTTTAAACGAAGACTCAGGCAGTGCTGGCTGCAAGGCTGTGTTATACAGGAGTTCCTGGAATCCTGCTGTCAAGCCCCTGGCTAGCCAGCCCCACACAGGCACCTCCCACCACGCCCTCGCCCTCTGTGGTTACAGCAACTCCAGCTAGCTGTGAGAGCTACCTGCGCCCCAACTTGGCAACCCTGAGCTTCAGAGCATCCTGACTCCTCCCAGACCACCCTCATTATTTTCCTTGCTTTTAATGTGTCTCCTTCCCACAGCAATTTGACAGAAACACAGTCAAAGCTTGACTTTTACAGCCTCATAAAATCACATCTGCCTCAAGCCCAGCCAGAAAGTAGCCAGGCCCAAAGCACTCAGATGAGAAAACGCAGGAAAAAGCTTTCCGTGAGCCAGCTTCTCTCGGTGTACAGCTACCCAGAAGGATACGGAAGGAAGAAAGCAGTGTGTGTGTGTGTGTGTGTGTGTGTGTGTGTGTGTGTGTGTGTGTGTGTCAAGAGAAGGTTCCTATAAGTGAGTGTGGCCCGTGGGAGGGAGTTGGGGCAGCCTGAGGAGCATGAGAGGCTGATGGTCCAGCCATCAGCAGTCACAGTGCAAAAAGTGTGTCACAAAAGCATGCAGGACACAGAAGAGAAAGACTGTCTAGAGGGTGCCATCAGAAGCAGTGGGGGCCGGAGATGAAGGTCCTAGGGCATCAGCACCTCCACCAGACAGGAGGAGAGGAACTTCCTAAGCTGAGGACAGCTGAGCTCTGAAGACTCCCCTCTCTCCATCAGACACTGAGACTCCAAATGGGGCCACCAGTCCCCAGGTGCCTGGTGCCCTAGTTTCAATTCTATTTCTGCAATTAAAAAAGAAACACCCTAATACAAAGCAAATTAGGGGAGAGAGGGGCTTATTCCAACTTAAAATTCCAGGCTACAGGCCATGATGGTGGGAAAGCCAAGTAATGAACTTCAAACCGATCATATCACAGTCACCATGGAGAGCAGACAGAATGAATGCGTACTTGCCAGCTTGCTAGCTTGCTTGTGCATAGCTCAAATTCTCCGTTCATCTGCAGTTCAGGACCCACGCCTAGGGAATGCCACCACCCATTGTGGACTGGGTCTTCACACATCAATTAGCTTAATTAAAACAATCTTCCATAGGCCAACCCAATACAGATAATACCCCACTGAGACTTTCTCCAGGTTATTCATGTTGTGCTGACAAGCTGACAATTAAATTTAACCATCTTATCTAGGAACATGATGCCCAGGGGGGCTTGCTGGGAATTATGGAAAGACATAGCCAAAAGGCACTCTGCAGACTCCCAGGTCCCTCAGGTATCTGAACTGATGGCTCCTGCAGTGACCATGCATACACACACACACACACACACACACACACACACACTGACACTGACATACACACATGCACACACATGCTCCCCTATACACACACAGACAAGTGCATGCAATGCACGCATGCACACACATGCACACACACACACACACACACACACTGACATTGACACACACATACGTGCACTGGCTCTCACAGGCTAGGTCTGCCCCTCCTCCTGAGGGAATGATGGGAACAAATGTTGCTGTCACCACATTTGGTCTTCCAGCAGCAGGGAGCAAGAGGAAGCCACATGACAAGTGACAGCAGCCCAACCCTTCCTCCCTTGTGAACACAACTGACTGTGGCCCCATGACTGGATTGTGTTTCATTCATGGGGACAGAGGAATAGTCTAGAATTTTGTTTGGGGAAGCAGCGCATCATACAGTTAAGGCCTGAAGGAGTATAACATATGGTAACAGATTCATTTTCAAATCCTTCTTCCCCCTTGAACATACATATAGCCAAGCTTCCTGGAATTAGAAAAGAAAAATGAATTTCAGATCAACAACAAAAAAATTTATGTAAATATGTACCAAATATTGCTTGGGACACAGTTATACTAGAGTACATTAATTTGAGATTTATATGAAATTCAAATTTAACTGGGAATCTTGAATTCAGATTTATCTGTAAACACATGCACATGCAAATACATGCACACATGCATGCATGTCCACATACATTTGTGCACACATGCACAGGCACTCAGAGAGAGACACATACACATGCACGCATGCACACATGCACACACCCATTCACACACACTTGTGCACACACACATCTTTCTCTGGATGAAATCTTATCTAGGAGAGAGAAAAGGACAGAAAAAGCCCCAACCTTTTGGCCTCAGGCTCCACAGACTCTAGAGTTGAAGTTGGAAACCATCCCTGGTGTCCTGGAATGAGCATCTCTATCCTTTCTGTGGGACGCAGCCTCAGTTCCTCTTGCCTCTGACCTAAGATCTCACCTGTTCCAAACACACCATGCCGCCTGTGACCTTGGACACCCCTCTATTGCTGTTGATCAGTCACGTGTTTGAATCTGGGGTTTAGCTTTGCGTCTCTCAGGATACTCACCCTCCCCGATTCCCATCTGTCCTGAGCCTTTTCTCCATGGTGTGCCCTCCACACCCCCCACAGGCTGCTCTGGAGTTCAGTCTCTAGAGCAACGGGGCACAGGGACATGGACTTTCAGCTGTCAGCACCTCTTCACTCTCCCCTGGAATCATTCACCTTGCAGATCGTGGTGAAGGTGATCCTCTGGGACTCCAGCTCCTTCCCCCCGGGGGTGGGGGTGTAATAAACTAAATCAAAGTCTTTCTGTGACAGAAGAAAGGGGGGAGACACATAGAGGGAGCTCCTGCAGTCCGACAGCACTGAGGAGAGAAAGGGAGCTGTCCTGGCATGGAATTTAATGCTGTGAGGGGGTGGGCATGGCTGAGACACGCTGGACATCCATATGTGAGGAATCCTCCCTCCCAGCCTCCCTGGGGCCAGCCTTGTATTTCCTCCAGGGTCAGGGATGTGAGCAGGAGGCTGATACTTGATCGTATCAGTCATTTTGTTTCTTCTCTTTTGTTTCATTTTGTTCGGCTTCTGGCTGTGCTAACAACACATTCCACTTCTAAACTTACCCGCTGAGTGGCGCTTTCGCTATAAAAACCCTGAGTGGGTGGGCAGCCGGAGCCCCAGTGTGAAGACACAAGTGCGTCTGTACCCAGACGGTGACTCACAGCCTGGGATCCGGGTGGTCTGGTTAGTATTCTTGCACGTGCAGCAGCACGGGAGCACCATTCGTGGGGAGCACTCACCACCCACCTGGGATGGGTTTCCCTCTGCTGGTCTGGAATTGGTGAGAAGCTGAGGTTTCTTCAGAAACTGACTCCAGTCTCCTGGCCACAGCTGGATGAGGACATTGGTGGCCATGTCCAGTGTCAGTTTCACTCACTCCTGGGTGGCCACTTTGGGAAGAGGAGAATCCCCTCCCCACAGACACCACTATTTCTTAGATTTATTCTTTGTGCTTTGGATGGGGGTCACAGAGCTAGGTGTCAAGGTGACCCCAGTCCATGGCAATGGGAAGATTTCATCATGGCTAGAACTAGGTCTGGTTTTCTCTGAACACCCCCAAGCTGATGTTGGAGAAAACGAGTTTTGCTACTGAGTGAGGCAGGCTTCCCTCTTTGAAGTTCTTAGTCTCAGTGATAAAAGGAAGCCCCCTGAGTATTAGGTCAGTGAGCAAAATTCCTCCCTAGTCTCTGCTGGATGAAGGAAGTACGGCCACGTAAACCCTTTCCTCCCCTAAGTTGCTTTTGGTCAGAGTGTTTCATCGTAGCAACAGAAAATAAACTGGAATTCAGCCTTTGGTTAAAGTTGCTTCCGAAACTCAAAGACAGTCAGGAGACAGGCACAGCTTTCACGGAGTCCAAATTAACACACGCACACCCAGACGAAACCAATCTAAACGGTTTTCCATGATTTACAAGAATCCCATGCATGGGAAGGACACGTACCCCCATTTGAAAGATGAGAAAACTGAGGCCGCTGGCAGAAAACAAAAACCAAAAAGCAGAGCCAGTTTTTAATCACCTGCCTCTGTCATTCAGTCTGCATCATTCAACCTTTTGTGCCAAGCACTGACCGGGTGCGTGCATGTCATGTCGGTGGACAGATGTGCATTCGCCCCTAGAAGGAGTGTGTGGACACAAGCTGTGGGGCTATTATGATCATGGCACCTGTTTGTTCAGTATGTATGGATGCTGGGACTTCTTTTGAGCCTCTCTCCCACAGTTCTAGCTGAGACAGGTCGTTGGCTTTGGAAACCAAGGGTCAGATGAGTCCAGCCACTGGCCCTCAACCCCATCACCTCATGAAGACCAACTGTCTGAAGGAGGAAGAGGCAGGAAGTAGAGACAGCAACAGCTCGGTTGTCGGCACCCCTGGATCCAGCCGAGCCTGACGCCCTTGCTGCTGAGTTTCAATCACACAGACCGTTTCTTCACCCTGTTCTTCATGTCTCCTTGAAGAATGACTTTCTGTCAGTTCAAGAGCACGCCAACACACCAAGCTGAGTTCACCCCTGGTCATCTAAGCGGCTGGTCAGGCAAAGCTCTGGAAAGGACAGCTTCTTCGTGTGCACTGTGTCCCCTGTGAAAGGACAACATAGAACCCATTTGCCTCCGTGTAAGGACCAGACCTGATTTCGAAAAGAAACTCATAGGCACCAGCTCCACAAACAGATCATAAGTCCCAGAAACTAGGCCATAGGAATAGACCATAAAATCCAGAACAAGATCATAACCCCCCTCCCAAAGAACAGCCTGGGGATAGCCACAAAGATGGAGAACTATCTTATCTCAGAGTGGGCCATCTGCGCTGGGCAGTCCTATCCCATCCTATGGTTAAACGTCCATGACATAGGAATGCAGACCACATGACATAGGAATGCAGACCACTGACCACCTGTGACCCCCCCCTAGCGCCCACCAATGAAATTTTAGATTACCTAATCCTTCTAGAGTTCCCCCAGTTCCCTATAAGAAGGCCTGTGTGCCTTTGTCTGGGGTCGCCATTTTGGAAAATGGCTGACCCCCACACGCTGGTTGTTTCTGCAGAATAAATGCTCTTGGTTTTTGCACACTATCTGAATCTGGGGTCTTCCTTCTGCGACTTTCACTGCAGACCCTTACACTCTGCACCACAAAGGGCTGAGTCTCTGGGAGACAAAATAACCCCGTTTTCCATAAGTTGCTTCCCGTCAGGAATTTTGCCAGAGTAATAATTATATCTACCCTCCCAGGCTAGAACCTAGCTGTCCAAGGACCTGGTCACTGTCTCCTCTGCACGCAGTGAATATTTTATAATGTGACAGGTGGCCCAAACTCTTCTCTCCTCCTCTCTTCTGGACACTGTGCACTGATTATCCTTGGGGAGCCCTGACTTCACATTTGGGTCATATGCTGTGGGTTAGAGGGTGGCCCAGTTGGTCTCTGCCCTAGACCTGAGCCCCCAACCCAAAAGGCTTTCCTCAGAGCATGTAGCTAAATCTTCTTGTTCTAAGGCCTACCAGAGCATCCCAAGGGGCAGCCCTGACCTCAAGTAAATCCCACTCCCTTGTCCCCTGTGTTTGAGGGGCATACATGAATGGGTGGGTCCAATCAGGTGAACCCTGAGAGCCACAGTAAAGCAATGAGGTCTTGGGGTTGCAGTTCTGCCAAAGGTCCTCCCCAAGCAAGGAAGGAGAGAGAGGGAGAGAGAGCAGCTAGCTGACAGGCTGACAAAAGCTGGCTGGGTCCTGGATGCCACCTGACCATGGGACTTTGCCGTCTGGCTGGCATACTCTTTGGTTTCTCCAGTCCTTACGACCAAGGGGTCAGGAGGTGATGCCTTGCTTAAAGGGGCAGCCAGGAACTGAGCCCTGTGCAGATGGGCATAAACCCACGTGCACAGGAAGGGCTGTCAGGCTGCCCCAGAAGTCTGGTCCCCTCCCCAGTGGGGCTTCATTCCCCTCCCCTTGTGGGTTCTGACTGCTCGCCACCCCCACCCCTCTCTCTCAATATTCTGTTTCCACATTTCTCATCTTGAACGATGGCAGGCTGAAGCACTTAATTTTCCTCCTCCAGCCCAATTAATATGAAAGTGTGCTGAGCTGACGCGACAGTGAGAAGCAGGTCGTTTATATCAATTAGCAAAGCCAGCACTGAGCAGTCTCCAGGGACCCACAGCAGCAGGAAGGGGAGCTGAGGAACTGAGGCCCTGAGGGAAAAGAGGCAAGGAGCTGGGGTGCTGTTCATGTCGTCCTCTGCTTCTCGATAAGTCTCTCCCTCTCTTCCTTCTTCCTCTCCTCTCCTTCCCCCCTTGTCCCTCCTTTCTCCCTCCCTCCCTCCTCCATTCCCTCTCTCTTGTCACCCCCACCCCCTATCTTTTCTCAATTCCTTTTTTCTTCCCCTCTCTTCCTCATTAGGCTATAAACCTATGGGTGATTTTTTTTCTGTGTCTTTCGCTGGCACACCTGGAGACACATCGAATGGTCAATACCCTGTGCCCTTTGGGTCCTGGTGAGCTGTAGAGCACCTTGTCAGGGTCAGGGTTCGAGGAACCTGGGCCAAAACTGCAGGAACGCAGGGCGCAGTAGGGAGCAGGTTCACCCCATTGGCAGGGATCGCACGCCAAGTTCAGTCCAATTGCTAAGCCAAGGGGAGTGGAATTTTAAAGCACCACGCGAAGATGCCTTGTTGCCCTGAGCCTGACATCTAATCAATGTGCTTTTAAATGAGAGCAGGTGCTCATCATCTGAAGTATTGACGGACTGCAGCACAGAGTCTCCGCCTGGGGCCCTGAGGGCAGAGGTGGACAGCTGTATGACCAAACCGCGACGTGGGCTGATGAATTAATGAGTCTTGAACCGGCCGGTTAAGTGTGTGATTCTGTGATGTGTTTAATGAGAACAGCCCTCCCCCGCCTCCCAGACTCATGTGTTTAAATGTTGGATTCCCAGTGGGTAGAACTGTTTGGGAAGGATCAGGAGGTGTGGCCTTGTTGGAGGAGGTGTGGCCTTGTTGGAGGAGGTGTGTCTCTGAGGTTGGGCTTTGAGATTTCAATAGCCCACTCTGTTCCAGTTAGCCTTCTCTCTGCTTCCTGCTTGTGGAACAAAGGTGAACTTTCAGCTACTACTCCAGTGCCATACCTGCCACATGCACTGTCCATGGACTCTAGAGCTCTGAAACTGTAAGCTCCCAATAATCTCTTCCTTCTGTAAGCTGCCTTGGTTGTGGTGTCTCCATGACTAATACGGAGTCCCTGGAATTCTCAGACTCCCCACATGGTAAAGTCCTATCGTTCCCATTATACAGATAGATAAGAAACCTGAAGAACAGAGAGACCTCTAGTTTTTCCCAAGGCCACACAGCTGACCCTAAGCCAAGATGTCTAACCTCATCTCAGTGTGCCCAGGTCCACCCCAGTGTACAAAGAAAACCCCATTGTGGAAAACTACAGGACCGCAGGTCACATGGTCCAAGATGTGCAGTAGAAACTGCCCTGGGGACTTGTGACACTTTTAGACCCATAAAAAATATCACAATTGTTTTGGAAAACCGTAAGGAAAATGGATGGGAAGTGACCCAGATGTGTGGGAGTCCCTGCAAATGCTACAGCCGGCCAAGAAACAATCTGCCCTAGGCAAGAAGGAAATCAGGTTCAGCAAGACTTAGCAGGTGTTGCTTCAAACTACTAGTGTCTGATCCTGAGTAGTGTATTCTGAAGTATTTAAGGGTGTCTTAGTAACAATGATCTCAGTCTCATGTGCACAATAAAGCTTAAGGCGTGACTGCATCGAGACTCTTTTGCCAAATACATGTGGCCTCTACCATAAATATGGATTCTATAGTTTAAGGGACTAGGATGTGGTATGGTCTCGATCATGCAGACAGTGTGGGGGTCAGCAGGCTGCAAAGTGCATGTGACATCTCCTCTGAGGATGGGCTCAACTGACTGAGAAACGAAGCTAAAGGCCTAGGGAGGGAGAGTCTGGGATAAGCATTCTGGGGGATTTGGGTATGGCCTCGTCCTTCATATAACACAGATCACCAGGCTACAGGCTATTATCCACCCCCAGCCTTCTGGAGGAGAAATGGGTATACACATCCCCTTTGTCGAATAGACAAGCTGCATGTTTAACATCCCTGGTTTCCCTGTGCTTATCTGTGAGCACAGAGACCTCCAACCCTTGATGTGGATAGGACTGTTTCCACCAATGAAGTTCCAGGAGCAAGAGGAAACAGACAGAGGGGGACTAGACATCAGCTTGGGACAGCAGGGATTTCAAGGTTTGAGGGTCAGATCCTAGATCTGTGCTTCTGGACAGATAATGACAAGACAAGTCTGCCTCAGTCCTGCCTCAGGACTTGTTTCTGCGACTTGAATCCTTTGCGTTGCAAGGGAGTATCAGTGAGATGCTTATCAAAACATTCTATAAACAGTAGGGTGAAATTAATGAAGCCCTGGTCTTAGGTTTAGAGAACCTGTGAGCAGACTTTAAGAACAATATTATGGCAAGAAATGAGGCTATGATCAGAGGGGACTGATTGCCCACAAGATCCAGGGAGCAGAGGGAGCAGGAGACAGAGCCAGGGACACCCAGCTTTAGGGTCAGTGGCAAAGGACACAGCAGAATGCAGGCAGTAGGACCTTGACAACCAGAAGCTGGAAGTCAGCATCAGGCTCAGAGCCCTGGAGAATAGCACACACACGTTAAGTGGTAGGGTAGGAGGATGGGTGGGGAGGTGGGATCAGGGGAATGGACACACACGTCTATGCTTTCCTGAGTTTCCAGGCTTCTTTCCTGGTTGGGATTTCTATTGCTGTGAAGAGATACTGTGATCACAGCAACTCTTTCTTATAAAGGAAAGCATTTAACTGGGGCTGGCTTATAGTTCAGAGGTTCTCAGTACTGGCTAAGGAGCTGAGAGTTCTACATCTGGATTAACAGGCAGCAGGAAGGGAGGATGATGCTGGGCCTGGCTTGAGCATCTGAGACCTCGAAGCCCGCCCCCCAGTGACACACTTCCTCCGAAAGGCCACGCCTCCTAATAGTGCCACTTCCTATGAACCTACGGGGGGCCATTTTCATCCAGACCACCACACTGGTTCGTTTGTTGATCTCTTCATTCATTTACCTGACCAGTTCCTTACTAGGCTTTTCTTATAAGTGAATGTGGAGATCACCCATACAGGACGTCTCTGATGCAGCGCCCCCTAGAGGTTCCCCATCCCCATGTCTGTCTCTCAGCCCCGTCTGTTACTATTACTAGACAGGTAACTGAAAGGCCAAGCTTACCCTGTATGGGGGGGGGGGGGCAGGTGGCCTAAGTTATGGCTCACAGCAACCTTCCCTGATTTGGGTGGGGTGTGGTTGGAGCCTCTACATTGGGTTTGCTCACTGCGGGATACGGGCTGGAGTGAATGGGGAGAAAGCCGCTCAGTAGCTTGCTGTACTGGAGTAAGTCAGTTTGAATCAGGCTTGCATCCTCTGAAACGTGATTTGATACAGAGCCTCCAACACTCTAAAATAAAGGGCAGTCTCCACACACCTTCATGGACAGATGGCTTCCCAGACAGGCAGCACAGCTAAATGTGAGACTGCAGCACAGAACAGCCTCCTCTTCCTGTCCCCTCCTGCTTAGTCCCAGGCTGAGCTACAAGTTAGTGCTCCCTCCAGAGAAGCTGAGCTGCTGTTTTTGAGATTGTCCTTAGCACCACATACCTCCTGTCAGCTCCAGATCACAGTCTGGGAACCCCTCACCATCCACTCCCTCCTCCCACTTTCCCCACCTCCCATTACCCTCACCCCCACCCCTCACTCCCATTGACCCCACTCCCCACACTCTCACACCCCATCCTCCCACTCACCACACTCTCCACTACCCTCAATCCCCCAAACCCCCATTCCCACTGCCCCCACCCCCCACACTCCTACACCCTCCACCACCTCTGCCCCGCCAAATATACAAAACAGATTCCTAAATCCTGAGACCAACAGGGTTAGACCTAAGAGCTCGGCAGAAGGTTTAATGCCTCCCACAGTGCGTGTGTTAGTTTAATTTCAGATTTATGGCTGGGCAGGACATCCCTAATGTACAATGTATACGTTTTTACTGCGTTGGACAGCGGACCCTCATCACCATGCAGCCTGGGATTTACTGCCATCTTAAGAGCGTCCGAGTTTAATTTCATTACTTTTAAATATTTACAGAGCTTTAAAATTCTATCTTGGCTTTTATGGCGTGTGGTGACATTGTATGTTCTGTCTGCGACTGCCTGACACCAAGTCCTTGGGAAAGGTCGGGGGAGCCCCCAAAGGCAGCCCTAGACCTTGAGAGGTGTGAGCAGCACACAGCTGGTCATGGAGAGGCTGTGTCTGAGGGAATCCCAGTGACCCAGAGGAACCAGATGGGATACGACTTGGAGGACAAGACGGGCCTCCAGGGCAAAGACAGGGTGGAGCCTTCCAGAGAAGACCCGTGACATCACTTCCTGAAGTTAGGTCTTCAGGGCAAAGACAGGATGGAGCCTTCCGGAGAAGCCCCGTGACATCACTTCCTGGACGCCGCCAGGGCTCTGCTTCAAAGATGCTTCGCCCTTTAGTTTTCTCCCTGTGTCTCCACAGGCTTGGGGGTAAAGGAGAGGTGAGAATGGAGGCTCAGAGACAACATGAAAGGCACAGGGGAGGAGATGGAGCCTCAGAGACAGAGTGAAAGCCTCTTGCAAGGATGGGCGGGAGAAAAAGGGGGTGGGAGGGGAGGAGGACTCTTCTAGAAAAGCAGCAGGTTCTGAATCTGCAGAGCCAGCTGGCGGGCCAGGGACACCTTTGAAGCTGCCCTGGAACCTGTGCTGGTGGAGTAACCTCGCATCCTGCCTGTGCATTGAGACGTGGGAGCGGACAGCGTGCGGCAATGCTGCAGGCTGACCTTTTATTCCCTCCGCCGGGATCCACTGGACTCTCTTCAGCTCTGCGTCCCAGCCTTAGGGTTCAGCACGCACGTGGAAGGCAGAGGCTGAGCAAGCCAAGCGCCGTGCAGTGGAACGATGGCTTTATGGCCTTAATGGAGGAAGCCAACCACGTGACGTTGAGGACTCAGCAGGGGAAGCAGGGGACCACACAGACAGGAGGGTGTGCAGGGTCCGGAGAAGGTGGCCCCCAGAGCACATGGACATGTGGTCTCAGGGGGTGATGTTGTACAGACAGTATGGAGAGTTAAGTGAAGTGGGAACTTCATCTATTAAATTACAGGGAAGCTAGAGGATGCTGCATCCGGGCTGGGGTGGGTGAAACTTTGGTGCTGTGCTGATTTGGTGTAGCCCACAACCTGATAACCCCTCATCTGTAAGGAAGCACGACAGACTCGCTGGTTCACCAAGTTAGATTTTGGCTCAAGCATTGCTTGGTTGGCTCTCTGGGATGAACGAACATTTGTTTGTGTCTCCCAGGAAAAGCTCACATGACAGAAGACCAGAAAAGACAGGGCACGGTCAGCTCCAGGGGACCCCCGAAAGGAAGGAGACTTACAAGCTGGCACCCCAACAACCATATCTGTGACCTCTTTCAAGGGCCTAAATCGGGTACACAAAGCCAGAAGCAAGCAGCCCATGGTGTGTGTCACCCAGACAACATGGACGGTCACAGAAGAAGGCAGGTACAGAGGACCAAGGAAGACAGGTGGTTCAAGCTCCAGCCAAGGCCAGGACCATGGCTTCACCTAAGAGACAGGGTGGCAGTGCGTAGAAAGGTGACAAGGCCTAACTTATATGCTCAGAGTCCTCAGCCATGGGGACAATGGACAGAGCCTCACCACGGAAATGTCTGCAGTGGCTCAAGAAGAGGTGACAGTGGCTCTGGCTTTGGTGGCAGATGTGCAGTAGGCCTAGCCTAGAATCAAACTCTGGGCTATCCAGGTGACATAAAGAACAAGGGAGGCTCCCACGTCTGTCTGGAACTGTGCTAAGCCAGAGCAGCTGTGTGTCTGTGTGTGGAACAGTAGGATTCTCAGGTAGCTGGGCTTCCTACTGTAAACCAGTGAGGAGAAAACTGCACTCCGGGCTGAGGATACTCCAACAAGAGCCATAGACCAACTAACAAGACCCTGACACCAGGCATGAGAGCCCGCTTTTGTGATGCTGGTCTGGGTTATCCAAGACTTCTAAAATGTTATAAGATATTACTATTGACCTTGCTTGCCTCCAGAGGATGCTGAAGATGTCATGTACTTCACATACAGGGTCCAGAAGATCAGAGCTGGATCTGTCCTGAAAGTGTCATCCCTCACGACTAGCGTTCGTGGTACCAGAAGGTGCCACACAGGCTTCCAAAAGGAGGGAGCCGATGAACACTTTTACCCGACTGTGATGCCATAAGCCACAACAACAACCAGTACAGTACAATAACCCCGAGGGCGATGTAGCGGCAGCATACCTTAGTAGTAACCAACAGCTCCCTAATCGGACTTAGGATCCGCTCGACAAGACGGAGTCCATGCTTGGTATTGGAAACCTGTGGTAAAACCCTGCTGATTAAGGTCAAAGTCCACCATTGACCTGCTAGCCTCTGGGCTCTGGGAGACTCCCTCCATTGGCAGGGTTTCTCCTCTTGGACTTTGTCTGGGGAATTCTAAGCCCCTACACCCACACCCACACCTGAGGAATGCTGGGTAGCCTTTACAGGATCAATTTCCTTTCTCCTGATTAGAACCTGTTCAGCTAGCACCCAGGATTCCTGAAATGTTTCCCCATACTAATGAGGCATTTCTGTACCCAAAACCCTCAGCCGATGACCTTTGCCCATCCTGGATGTCCTTGCCCTCAGTCCCCCAAAACTTTCTACGCCTTGTGTCACCCTAAGTAAAGTTTATCTGCCTCCTGATAGCCGGTCCCTAGTGTAGTCATTCACCGTACAGACTCACAGGCTTGCAGCCCTGTTTGGCCTCTCCGCCCCCACAGTCTTCATGGATCATATAGACTGATGATCCAGGAGACCAGGGGGAACCACAGAAACCTAGCCAACCCCTGAGGACTAGTGAAGTCTTGGATCTTTGACAAGAGCCTACAGCCACTTTCCTAAGCCAGCATTGTCGACTTTCGCAATGGACCTATCTTGTCTGTGAGACCTGAGATCTGAGGACCTGAAAGAATGGGGCGGATGACAGCCTAACGCTGTACACAACCTTACCTCAGACTCAGCGTACTCTTATACACCAATGTAACAAGAAAGCAATGGTCTAGGGGAGGTTGTCTGCGTTCAGAGGAACATGATGAGAAAAACGTGTAAGTAGATGTCAGTAAGCACACACACTAAATATTGACAGAGCAGTGCTTTCCCAGAACTTTCTCAGGACAGAACAACTTAAACACAGTTGCCTGGCACACATGGTAGATTACAGCTGGGAAAGCATGAGAGCAAGGCAGGCGGTCATACCCAGATTCAGGGTGCACTGACCAGATTGGGTTCTGTAGCTATGATCTGACGTCCAACGAGAATAAAACACGTCTGATAAATTGAATGTAAATGTTTAACACTGGAGGCAGGAAACCACATCCAAAAACAATCCAAGGAGCAAAATGTCCTTGAAGTAAAAGGCCCTCTGCTTTTTTTCCTGCCTCCTCCCTCACAGTTCCACAAGGCATTGCTCACCGTGGGTTACATTCCTTGTCTTTGTAACCACTGTGGCAGTTTGAATGGCTCCTGTGAGCTCATATGTTTAAATGCTTGGTGTCCAGTTGGTGGAGCTGTTTGAGAAGGATTAAGAAGTACAGCCATGTGGTAGAGCGCTTACCTAGGAAGCGCAAGGCCCTGGGTTCGGTCCCCAGCTCCGAAAAAAAGAACCAAAAAAAAAAAAAAAGTACAGCCATGTTGGAGGAGGTGTGGCCTTGTTGGAGGAGGTGTGGCCTTGTTGGAAGAGGTGTGGCCTTGTTGGAAGAGGTGTGGCCTCATTGGGGAGGTGTGGCCTTGGAGGGGTGTGGCCTTGTTGGGGAGGTGTGGCCTTGCTGGAGGAGGTGTGGCAGGAGCAGTGGGCTTTGAAGTCTCAAAAGCCCACTCCATTTCCAGTTAACTCTTTCTCGGCCTTCTGCCTGTGGATCAGATGTAAGCCCTCCAGCACCATGTAAGCCCTCCAGCACCATGCCTGCCTGTCTGCCTGCTACTATGCTCCCTATCATAGTGGTAATGGACTGTAACCCTCTGGAAATGTAAGACACCCTCCCCCAAATGTTCTCTTTTCTAAGTTGCTTTAATCATGGTGTCTCATCACAACAATAGAAAAGTAACTAAGACATCCATAGACAAGTGTGGTCCTCATCCCTCATCAAGGACAGTGCGTGTGTGTGTGTGTGTGTGTGTGTGTGAATTAAAGTAAAGGAGGCCATGAATTTGGAGAAACAGAGGGAGAGAGACAGACAGAACACTGACTCACTGCAACCTTGAGGCCCTTTAGGCCCGGCCAGCCCCAGGAAAGACCTACCTGGCCCCTGAGGGAGAGGCAGCAAGAGAAGCTGGCTACCTCTTGCCCTCCCGTTTCTCACCCTGTGTGTTAGGAAACACTCTGGCTGCAGAAACCACAGGAGCTGCTTCCTCCCTGTGTCCCCTGAAGCTGGTCTGTCCCAGCTGCTCTAGGTGGCACACAGCAGGTCACCCATCTAAGGGTTGCGATGATTTGTATGTGTATGGCCCTGGGAGGGGCAGTATTAGAAGGTGTAGTCTTGTTGAGATAGGTAGGTCACTGTGGGCGTGGGCTTTAAGACCCTCATCCCAGCTGCCTGGAAGCCAGTCTTCTCCTAGCAGCCTTCAGATGAAGACGTAGAACTCTCAGCTCCTCCTGCACCATGCCTGCCTGGATGCTGCCATGCTCCCACCTTGATGATAATGGACTGAACCTCTGAACCTGTAAGGCAGCCCCAATTAAATGCCCTTGTAAGAGTTGCCTTGGTCATGGTGTCTGTTCACAGCAGTAAAACCCTGACTAAGACAAGTGTGGATGAGAAAAAATCCCCATCACTTGTGTCTCGTCAGAGAGTTGGAGCAATGTGGCAGAGCAGAAGCTCTTCAGTTGCAAGGCTGGGGCCTCACCAGGTCCACTGTCACCCACGCAGCAAGATCCTTGTGCAGAGGTTACACCGGAACATCCCAGCCCCACCCACAGTCGAGCGAGCGAGCAGGGCAAGCAGCAGTCTGAAGCAGTATCCCCAACAGATGAGTGCAAAATGCACCAAGCCTGCCCTCCAGGATCCCCATGTCACAGCAGGGGCCAGACCAGGGTCAAGAGAAAAGCACCCACTTCCCTGGGTTGTAAATGTCAGAAAGGGAAGGCAGGGGGTGGGTGGGGGTGGGGTGGAGGACACGGCCCAGACCCCTGTTGAGTTTCTCCATGTACAAATTTACAGCAGTTCTAAGAGGCCAGTGTCCACGTCTGTCCTCTGAGTTCTTTGTGTCTCCCCCTGGTCATATCTGCTTGGATTCTAGCTATCCCAGGACACTGAGTGCAAGGGAGCCTCACAGGGTACAGCCTCTGAGCTGCTAACCAGCACAGTCTGGCTGCCGAGCTGCTCATCTGAGAGGCCCAGCACCTGTGGGGCCCTCGGCCTGCTGAGATGCAGTCAACACAGAGCCCCCTGGGAGGGGTTACACACAGACGGAGACAGGTACCCCAGCCCACGCTCAGTTCCCCTGCCAGCTGGTCCTGCTCGGCTGTGCCTCCCTAGGGTGGGACACATGGCTCACCCATAGTTCTCAGCACAAAGCACTCACACAGCAGATGGTGCCCCAGCCCCACTCAGGTCCTGCCTCCCTTTCACACGAAAATAGGGGGCTGGCCAGGCAGATGCCCATCACGACGATTCCCCGGGCACCGTGACCTGAGGTCACGTCCACACCTGGCAGCTGGAGCAGCCGTGCTCAAACAGCTTTCGCTGTCGGCTCCCACTCCGCGCCTCTGTTCCAAGCCTGCCGTCCCCCACAGCAGAACTGTCTTCCTGCGGCCACGGGAGGAAAGAACCAGCATGAGGCTGTCTTTTATGCCTCCCATATGTATGGGACATCCCAGCAACATGGGGAGCAGAGTGTGGGGGTGCTGCTGGACCCAGAAGAAATGGCTCCCAGAGAATGGGCGCCCCAGGGCCTCAGGCGCCCAAGGACTCTTCGCTCTTCCACGTAGCCAATCCCTGCACAGATGCCTGCAGGTCCCGCCCCCCACTGAGAAGGGAAGGCAGCACTGAGGCTTCTTGGAAGCCCCTGAATCTAGACACGGACATCTCTGTCCTCTTGGGGATGGGTTGTCTCCGAGTGCAGGAGGAGCCCTAGAAAGTTCTGAGTGGCCCGAGGTCCCCATGGCCACGTGGAGACAGGACCACAGGTGGTCAGGAAAGAGCAGGAGCTCAGGCTCCACAGGTGATGAGCTATTGTCCCAGCCTAGAATCAGCCAGAGCTCATAAAGAGCAGCAGAGCCAGAAGATACATGGTCCCGGCCCTCTGCAGCCTCAGTATGACCCCATCCTACCCTGGCCCAGCCAGCCCAGGTCTCCATTTTTGAGTCCCAGCAGAGTCAAGACCAGCCCATTCGCCTAGATAAAATCAGCCTCAAGTTCCCAGAGAGCTCCCAGGACGTAGTACACAATGACTGCCATGGGAAGGGGCTGTTTTCTTCCATTCCCAGAGTCTTCCCTGTACAATGTGTGGCCAGCCCAGGAGCAAGGTGTGGGCCCCAGAAGGAAGTGCCAGGAACACTGCTTATCTTAGAACCTCCCACAGCCTCATACTAGCCTCAGAACTAGAGGAAGTTCATTCTCCTTCCCATTTACCAGACTACAGAAGCCCAAGAAGCAGAGGCCAGGACCCCGATCCCAAGGAGCCTCTGTCTTCTTATCTGCTAAATGGGTGCAAAGGAGAGATGAGCACTGCTCAAGAGCCAAAGGTGAAGATTCTTCTGAGCCTCCCAGGCCCGAGGCTAAGTGGCCTCATGCCCCTGCCCACCTCCATAGCCACTGCTCTCCCTCTGAGGAGCTCCTGATGCTTGCCTGGTTCCTTTTGCAACACATTGCCCTCTCAGACATCCTCACTACACTGGGAAATCTCCTCCCTTCCTGGAGTGTTTCTCGGGTTCCATGTTCTTAGCAGAGCATGAGCCTCAAGGAACAGAGTTTCACCAACCATAGCTCCTGCTGGACTCACATAGTTGCTACAGCAGAGCCTGGCTTACTCCCCAGCTGGGAGCACACACATTCAATGAATGAATGATTGAGAAGTGAGAGGGTGGTAGACACATGCACGGATACATGGGGGGTGGATGCATGGAATGTTGGATGCATGCTTTGATGTGCAGAAGGATAGATGCATGTGTGCATGCATGGGAGGGTGGAAGCATGCATGGATGCATGGAAGGTTGGATGCATGGTTGGATGCATGGGAGGATGGGTGCATGAAGGTAGGCATGGGGAGATGGGTGCTTGCATGGATGCATGAGAGGATGGATGCAATGGATGTGTGGGAGGGAGAATGCATGCATATATGCATGGAATGATGGCTGCATGTGTGGATGCATGGAAGATTAGATGCATGCTTGGGTGCATGGAAGGATAGATTGACACATGCGTGGGAGGCATGGATGCATGGGAGGATAGATGCATGGATGCATGGGAGGTTGAACACATGCATTCATGGGAGGGTGGATGCATGCATGGATGCATGGAGAATGGATTCATGCATGGGTGGATAGGTGGATGCGTGAATGAGTGCAAAGGCCGTATGCAACCTTGGCCCTGCACGCTGGTACTCATCTCCTACCTCCCTACTCACTCACACTGGCCATTGTTGTGGCCATTGTTTCTCTGAAATGGGGATTTTCCCAGCTGTGGTGCTGGCTCCCTGAGCCTGCGTCACTCTTCCAGAGATGCCTCACATCTGCCCATGAGCAACCAGTACATGTCCCCAACCACTCTGTCTAAAGCTACAACACACACACACACACACACACACACACACACACACACACTAATTCTGTCCTCCACACACCTAGCACCTCCTGATACACTGATAACACCTTTCACTCCCCAGTAGAACACATCAGCTTGAAGAGGTCAAGGGCATCTGCTCCACACTCCAAGTGCCTGGTTCACAGATGGTCAGTCGATGCTCACTGCACCATTAAGTTACCCAAAATCAAAGGAGCTAGGACAGGTCAGCTGGGGTACACAAGGGGGATTCCCAGAAACAGCTGAACTCTTGAATTGGGACTTATGGTCCCAGGGCAAGCTAGGTGGAAGATAATTCCAGGTGCATACAGGGCTCCATAGCCAACACCCAGAACCGAGTGCTGTCTGACTTTTGAGTTCTGCGAGGGCCCAGATCTTAGGCCGTTTGACAACAACCTTTTGAAAATTAACTGGCTGTTTTATTCATCCTCAAATTCTTTAAAATTGCAAATCAAACAGTCAGTGATGCTCTGCTAGCCTCGACTCTGGGCTCTTGTGTTGCAAATAACTGTGCTCTCCTGCATACCAAGCGGACCTTTCTGCGGCCCAGGAAAATGAATCTCTTTTGGTGTTCATTGTGCTAATTGCATCCTCCGCGGAGGCAGAGCAAACATCTTTCCCTCCTGATTTGCATTATGCAAAACCTTAATCTCCCCAAGTTTCCTAAAGCCTTGTGAATGATTCACAGCCTTCCAATGCCTGGAACAGCTCCGCTTGATCTGCTCGTCCATATAAATTAGATTTACTGGGGAAATAAAGAAAGCTCAATACTATAAACTATTGGAAAGATGACCCCCGAGTGTGGATGCCCCATAAATTTGTGTCTTGGGGGGACCAGGAGGCTGCTGATCACACACATATTGCCGGATTTATCTCCTTTGGGCTATTATTGATATGAAGCAGGGAGTAGATTGCCATTGGGAGCCACTCTGCTGTCTGGGAGAGGGACTGGCTCTCCCTGAACTGGCAAAAAGTGGTTTACCGAGAGCCTTCTCCAGACATGGGGCCACAGAGGACTCAGGTTGAAGCAAGAGTGTGTCTGAGAGATTTGAAGGCAGCTGAGTTCACTCAGCGACACCCAGTAGGCAAGCGCCCCTTTGTTCCCTCACTTCCTATTGGGGAAAATAAAACCTTCCAGACATAGAGTGCTAGCGTCGGTCCCAGATGGTCTGTTGCACACCTGGACCTAGTGGGGACAAAGCAGTAGCAGGCCCAGACTTCCAGGTACTCAGAGAGCTCACAGGAAGAGCTCCCAGTGAGAGTTTACATGGCGGTGCCTGGAGAAGGGGTTGGTAACATGAGCCACATTCCAGGCTCAGAGCCAACGCTCTGAAGGTGTGCACACCCTTTTTACAAGCCAGCCCGGTTGCCAGAGCCCGTTAGCGCCACAAGCATGTTGCCATGACAACCAGACCTGCCAGTCATGACTGTGCCGGGTTCAGGGGTTGGACATCAGATCGTTATCTCTGTGATTATTGTTGCGTGGCCATTGCACAGATTTGAAAACTGAGTCCTATCTTAGAATCTAAGGCTGTCAAGCACATTCCATCTCCCGTCTCTAGTCCCCTAGTGTGGGACTGAGCAGGGCAAAGGGATTTATTAGTGCTTGTATCAATATCTGTCAGTTGGAATTCCCCACTCTGGGCTGTCTAATGGGAAAGATCAGGGTCCCTGCAACCACAGACCCCTTCCTCGGAGACCTCTTGTTGGTCTCTGCCAGGCATTTCCTGCTGGGTTTACCCGTAACTTCCTGTCCTTTGCCAATAAGAGACCTACAGGAAGACGGTGGAGCTGGAGGAGACAGAAAGGATTTGCATTTCTTGTCGGCTTCTTCCTGTTTCTGCCATTCCCACCAGCATCACAGCCGCTCCCTCAGACACCCCACATCCCCAACCAGCCCCGCCTACTAGACTTTGTGGCCACGCCCTCCGATCAACAGCCTAAGGCCCAGATCTGCAGCGCTGGAGTTCAGGGGTTGATAGGTGTTTTTCCCCCCTAAACGTCACTAAGTGTGGCTTGCGAGCCCCACTCTGCATTGTATGAGGACGGTCATAAGCAATTTCCAGACTCAGGAGCGTGACTGTGCTCTATACAACTCCATTTACGAGCATTCAGTCTAGCCACCAGGAAAAGTCGCCTGAGCACGTGACTGAGGCAACCACGAGCTCCCATTCTGCGTCTTTTTTATGTTTTTTTTTAAAAAAGATTTATTTATTTCTTATATATGAGTACACTATAGCTGTCTTCAGACACACCAGAAGAGGGCATCAGGGTGTGAGCCACCAGGTGGTTGCTGGGAATTGAACTCAGGACCTCTGGAAGAGCGGTCAGTGCTCCTAACCGCTGAGCCAGCTCTCCAGCCCATATCCTGCATGTTTAGGCTCTAAACAGCCACATGTCGTTGACACCGTAGGCCAGTGTGATGCTCACAGAATAGAAAGAGAAAGACTCTGAAGTCCATGCCAAGGCTGGAGAGTCAGCATAGGCTGAGGTAAGTGAGGGCTCACACCACTTGCACCAATGGGAGACAGGACACGCTTAGATCTTATAAGCTGGTCCAGAGAGGGCGATGCTGCAGCTGCCTTCAGGGTGTCAGTGGGCATGCTGATTGGTAAAACAACACCGCAGAAGTGAGTGACTTCGCCACCTGACTGGATTTAAAGCCATTTGGTTCTCCACGGAGCAAACATACACATTAGATGGGGCGTGATGAGGTTCGGCGCTGGGTGTCTCTGTCGGGGCACGGAGCAGGTTGTAAGCAAGCTATTTTACCTTTGAATGTCTTCCTTTGCATGATTCAAGGGACACTGTGATCTAGACTGACTGAGTGCGCCACCAACCAAGCAGACAGAGACACGCTCCCCTTCATGAACTAACCATTACGTTCAGAATATCTGGGCCATCACGATGGCTTGGCTGGTAAGGGCTCTTGCTTTCAGGCCTAACAACCTGAGCTTGATGCCCAAGATCCACATGGTGGAAGGAGAGAACTGGCTTCCGCACACAAGCAATAATGAGCACACACACACACACACACACACACACACACACACGCATAAACACACATACACACATGCATAAACACACATACACACATGCATACACACATACACACATACACACATACACACATACACACACATGCATACACACATACACACATACACACACATACGCACATACATATACATACACACACACGCATAAACACACACGCATAAACACACACGCACATACACACCACACACACACACATACACACACACACAGACACACACACACACACACACACACAGATGTGATTTTTAGAAACTGAGACCAGAATCCCTAGCAGGCGCCCCAGATAAGCACACTCCTTGGTCCCACAGACACATGCTGTCCTCCAGCGTTTTCACACAAGCTCCCCAGCCTCCCCACTCTTGACCACAAACTGTTGCAACCATTTCTGAGAACAGTCTCCATCCCCACAAAGCAGACACCATACCTGCCCATGGTGATCGCGGCTGTGGCCAGTGACAGGTGGGTGGGGCCAGAAGAGAGGACAGGGTTAAGCAAGGAAGCCTTGCTGTTACCTTGTAGGGAGACAAGTAGCATCTACTTCTGCTTGGCTCCTGGTCCCTTTTCTATGTTCATGTAATCACACACATTCTGGTGCACATCGTGGAGTGTGTGCTTAGTCAGTGCACAGTAAATATTCTCTGTATGAATAAACATACTGTGAGGTTTGTTCCTTTTGGTTTTATTTTCAAATTTTTCACTGTATTTTTTATATGCATCGGTGTTTTGCATATATATATATATATGTCTGTGTGCCATCTGCTTGCTTGGTGCTTGCTGAGTCCAGAAGAGGGCACTGTGTTTCCTGAGACTGGAAGCTACAGATGGTCGTGAGCCACCATGTTAATGCCTGGAATTGAACTCGGGACCTCAGGAAGAGCAGCCAGTGCTCTTTGCCACTGAGCCATCTCTCCTGCACCTGTTTTATTTTAAGATATATTCTTTCATTTATTTTACTAATGTGTGCCTTTTTTATTTTGAGCCCAACATGCATGTAATGCCTGCAGAGGCCAGAAGAGGGCAGCAGATTCCTCAGAACTGGAACCCTTGGCAGTTGTGAGCTCCTGTGGTGTGGATGCAGAGAGCCAAACCAGGGTCCTCTGCACAGGAGTTCAAGCTCTTCATCGCTGAGGCCTTTTGTTTAATTTGAAATAAAGCCTTTTCCTCAGTTAAGCCTCATTGAAACAGAACCCTCAGCTGTCAGTCCTCACAGCAACATCTTGGGTCTGTCAGGACAAGAGGCCAGGTGACAGGCTGACACCCCAAACCACATGATCTCTTGGATCCAGCAGCTGCTGAGTGCAGTGGCTGGATAAGAAGGTCTCCACAGGCTAACATATTTGAATACTTGGTCCGTAGGGAGTGGCACTACTTGGGAAGGATTAGGAGCTGATGCTTTGCTGGAGGAAGTGTGTCAAAAGCTCAACCCAGGTCCAGTGCCTCTCTCTCTTCCTGCTGCCTGTGGATCCGCATGTAAAAGTCTCACTACTTCAGCACCATGTCTGCCTGCCTCCTGCCGTGCTTCCCAACACGATGACAATGGACCGAACCTCTGAACCTGTAAGCCAGCCCCAATGAAATGTTTTCTTTTATAAGCGTGGCCATGGTCATGGTGTCTCTTCATAGCAATAAAAGTAGCTTGATGATGGCGTGAATTCAGGTAGCTGTTGCTTCTAGGGGGCTCTGGTCACAGGTTGCCCTCTCTCCACCTTGACAATAGCCTGTACCAGCAGATTTCTGCTGTACACTCAGTGCAGTTCTGGAAATCAAGAGTCCATGCTATAAGTTTGGAGGTTGTCAACATCCAGTCCAGGCCTGAATGTGAGCCCAGCCCTGCCCTTCTGGCCTACCCATGGGGCAGCTCCTTCCCCAGCACCCACTATAACTCAGCGGCAGCACAGATACAGAGGGCTGTGCGTGTGTGTGTGTGTGTGTGTGTGTGTGTGTGTGTGTGTGTGTGTGTGCGCGCGCAGTATGACACACATCTGTGCTAGCCCAGTAGTTACACCGTTCTGTCAGTTCGGGTTCAACACCAAAGAAAGTGGCCCTACACGCAGATGAGAGCCACAGTTGCGAGCTCAGGCTCCCTGGCCCCAGGGCACCAATCCTGGTAGGCTCAAGCCGGAGACTCTCCACCTTGTGTGACCCCACCACATTCAGAGAAGTATGCTTAACAACCTCTCCAGTGCCCTGAAATGAACGCCTTAGATAATTAACCTTAGTGTGGCACACCCACTTAAAAGCTCCTCAAGACGCCCTCAGTGAATGGCTAGAAGGAAATAAAAGGATGATCATTTACAATGAAACACATCATCTTTCAATATGCAAATGAGCAGTGACAGACAGAGAGCCTTAGGCCCTGCTGACCCTGGGCGGGGAGTTCCAAAGAAAGAGAAGGAAGAAAAATGGAGGCCTTTGGGTAGCAAGGTGACTTAGTAGATAAAGGTACCTGCTACCAACCCTGACAACCTGAGTTGAGTTTGTGCCTTGGGACCCTCACAGTAGAAGGAGAGAACTGACTCCTCCAAGGTGTTCTCTGAGCTCCACATAGTACATGCACACATGCACACACACACACACACACACACACACACACACACACACACTCAGACATACCATACACATATCTCTAACTCATCTGCAAAAACTGAAAAATCACCATTCTACTTTCTCTGTAGCCCCGGGGAAAGGCACCCCTGTGTCTGTGGAGGAGGACAATAGTGGAAGGAGGGGAAAGTGGAGGACAGCAGTGGGAGGAGGGGGCAGTGGAGGACAACAGTGGGAGGAGGGGCAGTGGAGGAGAGTAGTGGGAGGAGGGGAAATGGAGGACAGCATGGGGACTCTGAGAGGTGTCCTGACTTGCTTACAGCAGTTATGGCAGGAGACCTCAGTTTCCCTTTCTGCCTCTGCCACTGCTACAGGAGCAAAGCAGCTGGGGATGGTGAATGGTCGTACTGGAGCCTGTGAAGATCTGTGGATCTGAGAACCAGCTGACCTGGACCAGCAGCCAGCTCTCCGGGATGAACCGAGAGCAATCCTGTGTGTGAAGTTGTGACTTAGCTATTATTCTGGAATTCCCCTTTCCTCCAATTCAAGAATATCTCCTCCGTGACACTTCCATAATTCCCACAGTCTGTTGGGTCAAGGCCTGGCACTTACAAAATAACAGGCCTGTCTATCACACCCCTCTGAAGCGTCCATACAAACTCAACTCCAGAGATGACTTACCCAGTAGCAGTCTCAGGTGTCACCACCCCGTGTGGGCCCCCAGGGAGTGTTAAGGGAACGTCTTCTTGAAGGAAAGAGTTCAGTCAAGAGACATAGACAGCTGAAGCAGAAGTTCATGTATCAAAGCAAACGCTGCAAAGACACACTGGAGTGGCTGCCCCAGGGTTCAGTGTTACAGACTCTAGGGATGTTTTCTCATGAATATTTATGAGTGGGTGGGATATTCGTGGAGTAAGTTATCCTTTGGATATCCGCTTTAGAGCATTTCTTCCCATGGTCCTCTGAAGCAGCCCAGAGGGAGGTGTCAAACCCGTTACCCGAGTGGTAATACAATGACATCAGATCTTTGAGAGACACTGGTCCTTCCCCAATACGCACTGCACGCGCGTGGGCCGAGGTCCTAGAGATTGGACTCCTCATATAGGCATAGCCTGACAGCAGCCTCATGATGTTTAACCACAAAGAGGAGGACGTCTCTAACTCCTTACCAACCCAGTCTCAAGTACCCTTCCCCTAGATCTAGGGAGACCTCAGCCGGTCTGTGATTCAACTCCTCCCGGCACCCTAAGTATCCCGCCGCCCTCATCATCACCTTACATTCTTGTTATTGGGGTGATGTCCCTCGGTTTAAAAATTGTGTCTCTAGACACTCCTTATTAAAACACGCATATCTTGTCTGGGAAGAAGTTATTCATATTCATCGGAATAAATAAATTATCATCAGCTCTCAGATGCGGGGGAGGGGAGCTTTGGGAGAGGGGGTGAGAGGTAAGCAAATTTGAGCTGAGTCTACTCATAGTGCCGAAGCGAGCTTTCGTGTGTGTGTGTGTGTGTGTGTGTGTGTGTGTGTATTATGCATCTGTGTGTATGGAGGGTAGGTTGTGTATGTGCATGTATGAGTGTAGGACATGCATGTGTTTGTGAGTTCTTGTTTCTAGGTAAAGCACATGTACATGCAGGTGTGCATGTGTGTCCGTGCATATAGGGGTCAGAAGTTGATATCAGGCGTCACCTCTATCCATTTCCACCTTATTTTTTTGCACCAGGCTCTGTCACTAAGCCCCGAGCTCCCCAGTTCAGTCAGACTGGCTGGCCGATGGGCTGAAAGAACCCACAGTCTCCGGCCTCTATGCACTGGAAATTTTTTGGTTTTTGTTGTGTTTTGTTCTGTTTCACGGCAGTGCTGGGGACCCACATGGGCCCCTCCTGCTTGCATGGCCAGCATCCCCCCTCCCACCCACAGAGTGGCCAGTCACCTCCGCCGTGGATATTGGTTGTGTCCTGTGGGCTGGACGCTGCTTTGATCTGGACCTGGCGGAGTTGACCTTTGCTCTAGCTCCGTGTCTGTCACCGTGATCAAACATCCTGACCCCAAGCAGAACCATCACTGTGAGGATGTCAGGACGGCAGGAGCAGGACACAGCCAGTCACACCGCACCCACCCATCCACAGAAGTATCACACCACCGAGGGCCAAGGGATACTGAGGCTTTGGAGCGAGCCATGAGAGCTTATCCTGCAGACAGGCCTATGCCATGCGTGTGCACACTCACGTGCACACGCATTCACCACACGCTTGCATGTGTGTCCCAGTGAGGTCATTATTCACCACCTGCAGTGATGTGCACCGAGCCCTTAGGAGACAAAAAACTCTGTGGAGCTGCTGTATAGACTGAATACACATGCATGTACACATGCATAAACACATTCACACATGTGTCCATGGCATGGCTGTTATTCACTAACTGCTGTGATGTGCTCAGAGCCCCCCTGCCTCCTGTCCCCCTGCAGCAAACAGAATCTTCTGCAGCTACTGTATAGACAGAACAGAATTCCCTCTGACCAAAAGAGCCCAGTTTTCTCTCTCTTCTGACAAGGAAAGGCTCAGGAGATCTGAGAGAAGCAGTTGGTGCTCCCAGACCTGTCTTGGTGATCCCGTGCTCCGGGAAGTAGAGCAGAGTGGGCAGTGCACATGACAGAGCAGAAGCCAATGAGGCCTGTGGGCAATTACCCAGTTCTCTTCCTGAAGTTCCAATGTCTTTGGTGGCCAGACCACAGGAGCAACTGTGGCAGGATCCTGTTGAGCCTGTGACATTGTCAGGGCCTGGGGCAGGGTCTCAGCCTGCTGAAGGTCACAACTCCTCTGAGAATCCACCTTCTCTCTCTGTTGGCCAACTCCTGACCTTTCCTGAAGCCAGCTAAGAGCAAGGGTGAAATTTGAATCCAGGACCTTTTACTTCATGTCATGTCCAAACTCAAGTCGTCTCATCCAGCCTGGGGGTGCCAGCCACATGAGAAGCACAGCATCAGACTCTCCATGACTGTGAACCTGAGTTCCCACTGAGGGGAGGTGACATCCACTGGCCCTGGTTCTGTGTGGCCCAGAACATCCTGGTTCCTGTGCTCTCAGCCTGGCCTCCCCGGAACTCCACCTTTGGCCTAAGTACAGCATCTAAGTGGCAGCAAGCCCACCGAGTCCCCTCTAGTGGAATCACTGAGCTTCCCTAGGGGCTCTGGGTAGAGAAAGCAGATAATCAGGTCTATGCGTAAACGCCTTTCAGACCTCTCAAAGGCCAGACCTGCCCGGGTGGCCTTCTTCCACACACCTGATGACTTTAGTCACCTCCAGTGACCCCTGCAGATACAGTACAGACCTCAGGCCATGACAAAGGACCTTCGGTCACAGCATCGCCTGTCACATGATTCACCTTCCTCTTCCAGCCTGCACCAGCCACACAGGGGGCTGTCACCAGTCCCTGTCCTGCTGAGCACCTGGGGACATGTTTCCTGAGATGCCTGCTCCTCATTTCCTGAACAGTGCCAGGGTCAACTGTCACTGAAGCAGGTTAGCATGTGGAGCCATTGGTCTCCACAGCCGGGCTCTGCATTTCTTCATGTTTAAGTGCGGGGTGCCCTGGGTCACCTTGTACCGTCCATTCTGCTCTGGCTGGCAGACCTGGGATAGGATAGAGGCCCTGGACCCAGATGCCAGGGCCTCAGCTCTTAACTGTGAGGCTCCTTAACCACGGAGGTGTGAGCTGACTTCTGTCACCATCTTACCTTCCTCCCCTATAGGGTGATCGTGAGCATTTGCTGAGGGGATGTGTCCCACCCATGTCCAGCACACAGTAGGTGTTCAGTTAATGCTCACACCCTGGTGTCTCACAGGCCCCAGCAGGACCCTGGATCTACCTCATCTGCTTACTAGGAGTAGGTGTCCCCTTGGGTCTTTCAGCTCATCCTTCTGGGCCTCAGCCGTGGGGACAGATGAGCTGGATGGAGCAGAGGCTGGGTGGTGAAGGTGGTCCTCCTTGGAGGAGAAGGGCGGGCCCTGGGGGGAGTGCCCTGCTGGCTCTGCACTCAGTCACTAAGGAAGGCCTCGGAGAAGCAGAGAAAGACAAATTCTTGGTGGAGACAGAAAAGCCTGACCAAAGCCAGATCCTTGCTGACAGGAGATCTGAGACAGATCCATAGGGAGGAACCTCTGGGATTCATGGGAATCGTCTGCAGAGAGCACCTTGTGCCCATGCCCTGAACCAAGTTCCAAGACCAGTCCTGAGGGCAGGGTGGGGTGGGGCATGAGGAATGTGGGGGTGAGGACCTGCAGGGCATTGTGGGAAGGGTAACTAAACTTCCCTGCAGTGAACGCTCTAGAGTTTCTGAGGTAGAGAGGGACATACTGACTTAGTCACTGCCTCCACAGAGGGGACGGTGGAGCTGGAAGGAGAGTCAGGAGTCCAGAATGTTCTAGGCAAGCCATGATAGGCTTGTGGTACCAGAGGTGGGAAGGAGTGGCCAGAGCAGGAAGGAAGGGGACCTGGGAGGGTGGGGGGGAACAGGCTCTCAGAAGCCTTTACAGAGCAAAGAACCTTCCAGAATGCCTCAGCACAGCACCCTTGCATTTCATTGGTCAAAGTGATTTGATCACTGTCAGTCATCCCCAAAGAGGCAGGGCCCTGTGACCAACTTCTGGCTTCTGTCTCTGTATGAGACCAACATAGGACTTCGTAAGTCCCAGAATAAACTAAAACTGTGGTTACGCAGACGGGCAAGACAGTTCAGTGGATAAAGGTGTTTGCTTTCAAGCTTGACAATGGGAGTCCAATCTCCCAGAACTCAATGTGTGAGAGGAAAGAACTGACTCCCATAAGTGCGCGCGCGCGCGCGCGCACACACACACACGCGTGCGCGCGCGAATAAATATAAAGAAAATGAAGTCAGAACAAGAGGCCGTATGGAAAGGAGTGTTCTACGCTGTCTGTCAGGGCTCTATTAGATTGGCTTACACAGCTAGGATTGAATCCAACCGTGTTGGGAGAGTCTCAGAGCCTGCTAGCTGCTTATGAGTAAGGTTGGATGCTTCAGCCTGGTATCAAAGGCCTAAAGGATCCTAGAGAGAAGCCGGTCATCAAACTGGACCTGACTGGAAGGCCAAAGAGCCTAGGTTCTGATGTCACTGAAGAATGGTGGCAGTGTCAGCGGCAGCATCTGGGTAGATGAACTTATCAACGAAGAGTAAAGGTGAGTAGGCAAAAGCACTGTACTGGCTGGTTTTGCCCGTCAACTTGACAAAAGCTAGAGTCGTCAGAGAGTTAGGACCCTCACTTAAGGAAATGCCTCCCTGAGATCCAGCTGTAAGGCATTTTTCTCAATTAGTGATCAATGCGGGAGGGCCCTGCCCAGTGAGTGGTACCATCCCTGGGCTGGTGGTTCTGGGTTCTATAAGAAAGCAGGCTACGGGCTGGAGAGATGGCTCAGTGCTTAAGAGCACTGACTGCTCTTCCAGAGGTCCTGAGTTCAATTCTCAGCAACCAGATGGTGGCTCACAACCATCTGTAATGCGATCCGATCCCCTCTTCTGGTGTGTCTGAAGACAGCTACAGTGTACTCATATAAATAAATAAATCTTTAAGAAGGAAAAAGAAAGAAAGCAGGCTAAACGAGTCAAGAAAATCAAGCCCGAAGCAGCACCTCTACATGGCCCCTGCATCGGCTTCTGTCTCCAGGTTCCTGCCCTGACTTCCTCTGGTGAGGAACAGCTATGTGGAAGTGTAAGCTAAATAAAGCCTTTCTTCCCAATGTGCTTTTTTGTCCTGGTGTTTCATCGCAGCCACAGAAACCTTAACTAAGATAACTGGTATTGCTTTTCCTTCAGAACTCTTTAGATCTGGGCCATCCTGGAAGGTACCATCCATTCTGAGGGATGGCCTCCCTCTTTCCCCATCTGTTAGTCCTTGGAGGAAACACCCTCGCCCTCACCCTTACCCTCACCCCCACCCCCACTGATCCACCCAGAGGCAGCCTCTCAGTTGATCCCAGTTGATACTAAGATCAACAATCGTTCTGAGAAGTGTAGATGCAGAGATCACAGTAACAAAGTCTTTTTCTGTTCCCGCTGATGAACTTGGACCCATTCAGTTCCTTCGTCTCCCGTTTCCCTCTCTGCCATTCAGGTTCCCAAACTAAAGCCAGCTTCTCCTGTGGCATATCTGAAAGAGAGTCCGTGACGCCCGATGGCTTTGGTGGCTTCTGTTTGTCATGTGGAATGCCCCTGCCTCTGGCTGAGAGCTGCACCGGGAACTTTCTCAATGTACCATTCGGGAACATGTGACCCTTAAGCCAACTGAACCCTTTTTTCCTCTGTAGAGTGGTAAGAGCATCTTCAAGCTACTGAGCAGTATGCCTGATACACAGTGTCACTTCTAAATGTCATAGCTGGCTCTTCAAAGACTTTTTGGGGACAGCTGGGTTGACTGGAGAGTGAGAAGCTCCCTTTGAGGGACTGGCTGTGTGGGACAGGTGCAGAGAGAGACAAGGACATACACTTGTGGGGAATGTCTACATTCAAGTCATTCCTGAACACCCCCTCTCACCCAACTACCACTCTACCTTGCCTCTAACTCTGGAGTAGCCAGGGACCTTTCTCGAGACAGCCTGGCCCACAGCGCCACCTGGTGGCCATGGTTCTAAGTGGTTCCAGCTGGTAAGTGCGGGTACTGGGGAAGGCGAAAATTGTGGGTTAGCGGCCACAAGCGCCTCTGTAGTTGACAAGGGTCTTTTGTGTTCTCCTGGATCCAAATGGAAGAAAGATGAAAGGCAAAGGAGAGAAGGGAATGGAAGAGGAAAGAATGGAAAAACAGACCTAGCACAAAGCAAAGAAAACCAGAATGGGCACAGGCACAGAAGGGAGGTTGTGGGGTGGGGGAGGAATAGAAACAATAATGGGAGGGGGGAGGATGGAGGGAGGGGAAGGGAGAGAGAGAGAGAGAGAGAGAGAGAGAGAGAGAGAGAGAGAGAGAGAGAGAGGAGTGCACTCAACCTTTCTGCCTGACCGCTGCTGTCCTTATCCAAACAGCCTCACCCACCCTTTCAGGCAGGCACTGTCCTCATCATGGGCACCTGTGGCCAGACTGTATTTGAAGCCCCTAGGAAGGACCCTACCTGGCAACCACAACCTCTGGGCATTCTGCGGTCCCTGGTGCCCCCTGCTGGGCAGGCTGGGCTCTATATGCCTTCAGAAAGTTACTTCAGGGCCAGACTGTCCTGAAGGAAACTGAGCCTCTGAGAGAGGTGATGACATCCCTCCCTCCCAACAAGCATAGGGACTGCAGGGTCAGAGGGCAGGCAAGAACATTAGCCTTAAAAATCATAAGCCACCCCCACCCCAAGTCTGAAAGTCCCACCAGACGGGAAACCCAAGCAGCTGCACCCGGTAGTATCAGGTGTGTAATTGATGTTCCCAGCTCTTCTCACCAGATCCAAGACCAGATAGGACTGGCTCAAAGTCACAGACACACTCTGGTTTCCCTGCATTACTTCTGGGGACCTTCTCTCTTCACACCCCAGGGCAGGATTCCTACGGACACCTTGGAGCCTCCCTGGCAACTCCAACTGCACACATCTGGAATCTGGATGATCCAGAGGATTCCACTCCATGCCCTGAAACCCTCAAAGAAACCCTTAGAGAGTTCAGTACGGAGTTGTTTGAACCTGGAATTGAGAGGCAAGGGCTACCCTTTCCACAGAGACCCAGTGGCCTTCAGAATAGAGGAGGGACAGGTGGAGACTATGAGGGACTTGTGAGAAGCAGACAGGAGTATCAGTGTTTTCCAACATGTAGGAAATGAGAGAAGACAGGAGTAGAAGAGGGAGAAAAAGAGGAAGGACAGAAGGAGGAGGTCACTGGGGGCTGGCCAAGGCCTGCACATCAAATTTAGCCCAAGAAGCAACTGGCTGGGCTGGAGTTACAAATCCTGGCAATTCGTGAAGACCGCCTCAGCCTGAGCAGATTTAACACCCACAAAGCGTGGGAGCCACCTGGGCCCTGGCCTGGGTGCAGCAGGATGCTCTCGTTGGCCTGTGTGGAATCTGTTGAGTGGCATGCTGTGGCCAGCTTGGATTCCAGGTCTCACTGCATTTTTTAAAAAGATTTATCGGGCTGGAGAGATGGCTCAGCAGTTAAGAACACCAACTGCTCTTCCATAGGTCCTGAGTTCAATTCCCAGCAACCACATGGTGGCTCACGACCATCCGTAATGGGATCCGATGCCCTCTTCTGGTGTCTGAAGATAGCTACAGTGTACTCACATACATTAAATAAATCATTCCTTATTAAAAAAAAAGATTTATCTATTTTTGTGTATGTGTCTTGCCTACCATGTATGCACCTGTTGCCGTGTGTGTGTCTCGGTGTCCACAGAGACCGGAAGAGGACGTCTTGGTCCCCTAGAGCGGGAGTTACAGATGACCATGAGCTGCCATGTGGGTCCTCTGGAAGAGCAGCCAGTGCTCTTACTGCTGAGCCCTCTCTCCAGGCTGTGAGGATTTGAAACTCCACTTCCGCTCAGATCCACTGTGGTCTCAGACACCGAGGCAGACAGTAGTTCTTTGGTACTCTGTGTACTCACCCTGACTCCTGAACACACAGGGAACACCCAGGACAGGGCAGGAAACCTCTAGAAAAATAACAAACACATTTCTCTTCCGTAAACAACAGATTTGACAGCTTAGGATCCAAAATAAGGTTGGAATTCAATATAAAACCTCCTAGTTGTTACGTGGGAGCTGGTCCTCGTCTCTTAGGAGGGAACTGAGGCGCGGTGGTTAACGGTGTAGGCTCAGGGACACTGACAGCCAGAATCTAAGCCACGTTCATGTGGCTGCCTGGGCTGGAACCTTTCCGGCGACACTCACTGAGACATTCACCACCAAACAAGCAGACCACACCTTCTTTGTATTATATACTGACTTTTAATAATAATAAAAAATCTATCATGGATTTAATGAAAAGAATCTGTACATTTAAAGTAAACCAGGCGTGATGCCCTGGCCCTCGGGGCCCTTCCCCATTCGGGGCTCTGGTTCTCTGGGTGAACGAAACACATCAACAAAGGTGACCCGGTTATCAAGAGAAAGGTGGCCCCAGGGGACCGAGGAGACCATACTCCCGAACCCAGCCTTACAGCCTGCCACAGGTGAGAAGGCGTCCCCTCCCTCCTCCTCCATGCATTTCCCTCTGACGTCCAGAAGTTGGAGAGCAGACAAACAGTCCAGGGGTCCCCACGTGCAGCCCCCCACTCAGAAGGTAGGACAACAGGTTCCTACCTCTCTGGTTCTCTAACAGGTCCCAAACGACCCGCTGTGAGATGACAATATCAAAACAGAGTACACACAGCCCAGCCCTAAGCCCGCAACTGGAGCACCTCTCAAACTCTGGTCCAGTCACTCAAACAACAAAGTCTCTTGGGTGCTGAGGCAGGGGGTTGCAGGGGGAGACAGTGCTCATGACCCTTAAGATTTTAAAATGGAAATAATGACATCTTAAACTTTTTCAATAATTTAGTTCCTTTTGTTTGTTTCTTTAGTAGAACTGAGTAACGTTGCTGATACTACTTTAGGTTGGTCCCATTAGGCGAGATATACTTTCCTCTGAAATTTAAAGTGTCAAAGACATGATCACAGAAACCTTAGGGGGAGGGGGAAAAACTCTTGACAACACTAACAATAACAGTAAGAAGAAAGAAAACAAAACATAGACCACAGAGATGTTGTGTTGTATAAATTAACAGAGCCAAGCTGGTGCCCAGAGCTGGCAGCTCAAATCCCAATGGTAGTGGGGGTTGGAAGCCAGCAGGGCTCCCAAGTGTCCATGGAGTGACAGCTGTTCAGCCCAGTATCCTCTCCTGGCAGAGGCCATGCTGTCCCGAGTCAGCTGGGCTGGTTAGTAAGGGCAGGAGGCGTGTCTGGAAGCATACGGAAGCTTCGGCCAGGACAGGAAACAGGTAGGGTCTCCTGGAATGTGACCCTGGGAGGAACCCAGGTTCAAAGTGCAGCTTTGCCATCTGAGGAGCGGGGTCTGCAGGCCTTCACCCGCCGGACCCTGTGACCTTTCCCTGTGTAGGGGACCTGGGTGAGTGCAGGCATCCAGGCCGGGCTACATTCATGAGCTCTGGGGCCCCAAGCAGCCCTCAGGTTTCAGGCGTTAAGTATGGAGAATCTGCCAGCCCAACCGTGATCTGCCGGTCCAGAGACAGTGTATGCTCGCAGAGGCTTGACCTGGACGGTGGCGGCAGGGTCAGCTGGGTAGGTCTTGACACAGCTATGGCAGAAGCCTCGGGTCACCTTGCAGCCCCTCCGTGTCCTCCCACATGGCAGCTGCAGAGGCAGTGGCCGAGCATGGAGCAGGTCGGTGTTCAGAGGTCTCCATCCACCGGAGGCTGGCAGAGGCGGTAGAGGCTGGTGGGCAGAGGCGGAGAACGTGAGGAGGGACTGAGTGGCCCGCCACATGTGGCTAGTTTCCCCTTCTACTGGGACAAGCAATCTACACCCAGAAGAGTACACAGAGTAGTGAGCCCCGAACCCGCCCTTAGCACCTTGTCCCCTCTCAAAGGCAGATCCCGGTCCTCTAGAGCAGTTGTTCTCAACCTGTGGGTCGCGACCCCTTTGGCAGCTGACTGTCAGATATTTGCATTATGATTCGTAACAGTAGCAAAAGTAAAGTTACAAAGTAGCAATGCACGAGGACACAGCATTAGGAAGGCTGAGAACCACGGCTCTAGAGGCAGGCAGGGTATCTCCAAATGATGTGTGTATTTGGGTGCATATAGGGCATTGTGAGCCTGTCTGCCTGTAGCCTCCACAGCTCCTTGGATTCGGAAGGACTGCAGAGTGGAGGCACTGCAGAATACTATCCATGAAGGAGTGTGTGCAGGGCTTCAAGGAGAGAGGTAGCCAAAGATAGGGATGATTTTAGGGGTAGGGAGGCCACTGTGGTGAACTGGAGTGATGGAAGCCACACTAGGACACGGTACTGAGTTAAATGTCTAAGCGTAGACTGTCTGGGGCCAGCTCTGCTATTAGCTGTGTGACCTTGGGTAAGATAATGAACATCTCTGTGCCTCTATGTATCCACCTGCCAATGAGGCTCCCAGCAGAGCCTCGCTCACGGGGCTGCTGCCGGGGTCAACTGGGGTTACAAGCGGGTGGATGACACCGTCCCTCAACAGGCCGGGCATGATAAAGGCACGAAGACAAGTTGAGAGCAAAAGAACATGGCAGACCAAAGGACATGAACAGGATGCGGGGAGTGGGCACCAAGGCCCTGATCAGAAACATACTGGGTTCTGGGGGACACTGTCACTGAGAAACACTGCCTGAAGCCTCCACTTCAGTCACCACTCAGAACTCCTGGGCAGCCACTGGTGGCAGAGTGGGCAGGGACTGAGGAGTCATGACCTCCTGAGGGGCTGCGGGAGTTGGTAGCTAAAGATGACAAAAGGCTAGACTGACAGAGTCTTCATGGGGGTGGGGAAGGAGCCCAGTGGTCAATCAGGGGTGGGTAGCCACTTACCGTGGTGCACCTTGGGGCATTGGGTCTTTGATGCGGAGGTTTTTTGCCAGGATCTCCACTCGGGGGCCCTAGAAGGGAAACCCACTGTCAGGCCTGGGCCTGGAAGTCAGGGGGTGGGGGATGGGGTGGGGGTGGGGGAGCCAGGTTGGATAGCAAATGTGAACAGCTGAGACAGACTGAGCAAGATGTCTGGGGCTGAGGAGGACCAGTCCTGAGATGAACCACGTCCCACGGGGCTAAGCTCAGCGTGGTCCAGGCCACGCTGTCCACAGCGGGTGACCTCACCTGCTTGCGCATGATGTCTGTGGCCTGCATAACACACTTGGGCAGCAGCCCGTGGCTCCGAGCCAAGATGGCTGCTTGTTCCAAGGACACGCTCAGGGTGCTCCTGCGGTGGGTGAGGGAGGAGATCAGACAGGGGCGGCTTCCTAGGCACCACTGACCCTGGCCACTCCATTTCAGAGACAGGTAAGCCAAGGCCCAGAACATGGGCACTGCAGCACCCGGATTTGAACCCAGCCCTCCCACCTCTGTGCGTGAGCCCCCGACTTCCCAGAGCCTACCCGGCCCCTCCGCTATGTCCCATTCGGCCTTGGGCAGGCTCACCGCTGCATGCCGGTGCCACACATGGTGATCTGACACGCCCCCAGACGGTAGCAGAGCTCAGAGGAGACGGGGACGAGGCCGGCACCTAGGCTCCCACCAGCACCAGCTTTCGGGTGCACGAAGGACTTCATGAGGCGGTAGAGCTCGTCCAGGGCGTTGATGGGACGGATCAGCTGCAAGGGATGCGGCAGATGTCCAGGAGAGGCCTGCAGCCCTGAGACCTCCACTGGCCTTCTCTGACATCTGTCTAATCCAGCCGTTACACAGCTGTCTTCCCAGTACCTTTTTCAGACCTCGAGAGCCATCAGCAGCTCCCACTACCCTGTAAGTTGGCATTTACTGTTGTTTCAGTTCTGACCTCCCAACCTGGCTCTTCCCCTGCCAAGCCCAGCCCCGCCTAAGCCTAAGTGGGGCAACCTCTTTTATCCTCTCTAAACCAGTCACAACTCGTTCAAGTGCCCACTCTCCAAGTGGCAAGCCCAAAGGACCAAAGTGACAAGCCATTCCTTATACCGTCTCCCTCAACCGTAATGATCCTCTGGTCTGTATCCAACGGACCACGAAATCCCCAAAGATGGTGCCCATACTCCTCAGAGCTCACAGCCTCTGAGCCCTGTGGCCAGTTCCTCACAATCCATTCCAAGTTCAAGGCCTGCCTGGGCCCGAGGAGCCAGGAGACCCAGAGAGATGCATTATGGGTGAGGGGCAGAGGGACAGAAACCTCTCAGGGCTACCATGACACAAAAGAGCCACAGCTAGATCTCAGCGCATCCATCTCTCCCAAGCAGCTGGAAGCCTCTGCTTTGTCGCCGTCCTTAGGGGACCGATGGGACCCTAAACTGGTAAGAACAGACGTGACACTTATTCTTAGCCAAAAGGCCAAGAAATAGTGGCACCGCTCGTTCTGATGGAAGAATTCTGACTTCTAAATGCCTGTCTAGAACCTGAAGCAAAAGGATGCCACGGAAGCCACACTTAGGGTGGCATTCGCCACTCTGATGCTTAGGGGGTCTCAGCTCGAGAAACGTGATAGTGTTCATCAGAGAGCCCCCAAGGAAATGAGGCCAGCACGAGCATGTCACCCAGGAAGCCCTAGGAGGAAGAAACAAGCTAGCAAGGGTTGCCCCTGGGCCTGATTCTGGTTAGAGCAGACTCAGCCTGTAGTGACCAACCCCACCCTGCCCAGGAACAACAGCAGACCTGGTCGATCTTCACAGCTGTGGTGGTAGCATCTGTGGGGAGGTTGGACCGCTCCAGGTAGAAGGCCCTGAAGGAAACAGACAAGGCTGAGAATCCTGCCACCACACACACATGCTCTGGCCCAGCCTAACACTGCCCCGGGTCCTGGCCCCTACAGCTACAGCTCTGTATGCTCCCCAGACTCTCCGAAGGAGGTCACTGAGTGCCCACGGTTACCAGCTCTTCCAGTGACCCCAGGGAAGCAAGACAGGGTCTCTTGGCTTCAACATCACCTCCACCTTCCCGCCCTGGACGACAGCCCAGAGCCCTGCTCCTCCAGCCCCATTCCTGCCTTCTCTTCTCTAAATATTGAACGATTGGCACAAAATTGTTCTGGGTTTACCAGCTTGTGGACTTTCTCACCCTCTAAATCCTTCTATACAGGGCTAACCAGAAAACATTGGCCCTTTTAACCAGAGTCCTTGTCTTCTGTAATACAAGCCATAAAGAATTCAGGAAGAAATTGTGTGTGAATAAAACTTTATTTATATATAAGGAGTGAGCCAGATTTGCTGGCCCACCCTTGAGCGAATAAGCGTTCATGAAGAACAGGATGGCTTCTCAGACCTCAGGGCCATGCAGGGCCCACCGAAAGACTCCAGGAACACTCTGAGCAAATGGAATTAGCAGCTAATCAGACAGACACCGGATAGACAGAAGGACAATTAAGCTGCAAACTGTGTGCCACGTCTTAGTGCCTAGCAAATGTATGGAAGCTTTGACTTCCAATTTGCAAATGGACAGAGGGGGCCTGGGAAGAGAGCGCGCCTCTCTGTGGAAACTCAGGCCCCTGTTCTCTTCCTCATGGTACTGTAGAGAGAGCAATGAGATGGGACTTGAGAGAGGCTGTGTTTGGGAGCCTGGTCTGGGGGGTCTGGTAAAGGCGAGATTGTGGGCGTGTTGGCGGCTATGGCAAGGGTGTGGTTGTAGGCATGGCTGTAGGTATCTGTAGTGGGGGTGTCAGATCTTAGCTGTTTTCCTGGATCCAGCTGTTCTCCCTCTGGACAATGTTCTGTCCACTGCTCACTTCTCTCTGGAAATTCTCCTCAGAGCAGGACCCAGTGCTAGGAGCCCAAAGATCCCAGAAGCTACTCAGTTCTTCCCTACACTGAGATAAATGGGCCAAAGAGCCTCAGTTCATCTGGCTGTGTGACCTGGGACAGGCTATGTGGGCCTCAGTAGACTCAGTTGTATAATGGGTCAGCAGTGGTCTCTATGCAGTGCTGTGTGTGCGAAGAAGTGTTAAGCTTGCCCATGGTTTTGCATGATGTGTCTGCACACTGTAGGTCCCACAGCCTTCATCCCACCCTCACCCCACCAGCCCATGGCGGCTACCTGAGCCTTCTATAGTACTGCTGAACCTTCTCCAGGGACTGCGCATTGATCTCCTGCTGCAGATCTTCTGCAGCCTGGCTTCCTGGGGGCGACGGCCCTTCCACATTCTCCAGAGCTGTGAGGGAAGGCATGGGAGGGTAGGTGCTGGGTCCTGGGGTGCTCAGTGGTTTTGCCTCCACCTAGGTCCCTCAGTCTGACTGCTCACCTTTTGTGAATAGCACGGTGTGCAGCCTGAGGCTGGCCCCACCCTCCAGGCGAGAGGGCAGCCTGGAGAAGTGGAAGCCATCGAGGTAGAAGACTACCTTCAGTGCCTGCCTGCTGCCCTCAATGTGGTAGAAGACGTTGGTGTCTGTGGAAGCAAAGCAGAATGGCTCACTTAAGGAGGCCAGAGTGGCACTCCAGAGGGTTAACCTTATACTTCCAGCCCTCCTGAGTCACAGGGGTAGCCTCAGACCCTCTTGTCTTCCCAGCCTTGAGGTAGCATTCTGGGACTTCTATGTTTGACATCTGAGGCTGCCCTATCCTAATATCCCAGAGGAATAGCATCAAAGACCTGTTCTCATGTGCTTTGAACAGTCCCATGCAGCCTCCAGACCCTGCCTGTGATGACCTCCCCTTTCACCTACCCTGACACTACTCCTGCCACTGAAGAGAGCTGGCCATAATGTCTTCAACTTCCCTGACCCTGTCCTTCGACTCCCTTGCCTGGCAGCTCAGAGCAAAAGCTGTTAAAAAGCCCGGCTGTAGCTTATCAGCACCATAAAGAAGAATTATGGCTGACAAACTTGACTTAGAGCCCATACCTGTACCAGGCAGGCATCACTAATCAATCACCTCTCCTCCCTGAGCTCAACTCAGCTTGCACACAGGTAGCTGCTGTCAGCTGAAGACTTTGCCAAGTATTTTGTTGTAGCAACAAGAGAAGTAGCTAATACTTCTATGCTTGCTCCCCAAAGGCTGACTCTGAAAATTGTGTTGGTCCGAGAGGCTTGAGCAGAGGGGAGCCAGTGTGGCTCTGAGGGACCCAACTCAGGGCAGGAAGGGAGGGCTCACTCACTGGCCACAGAATTCTCATCCAGCTGCTTAAAGGAGAAGGTGACATTGTCCAGCTCCGACAGTGTCACCCAGATGTCCTCCAGCATGGTCCGTTCCTCTTTCTGCAGGGAGAGGGGGGGTGAGGGAGACTCAGATGCCACCCTATCCTGGGCTGCCCTGGAGGTGCCATGCTTCTCACCTACGAGGCTGGGAGGCCTGTGGGTGTCTTGGGTGTGGCTGTACATATGACATCATGGTTCATCCCACTGCTTGTCCTAGACCCCATATGGGTCAGAACTCAGTTCTGCTCTGACTTCTGTGTGGCCCCAGTAAAGCCACACCAAGTATCATCTAAAACGCAGCCAACTCCATGAGCACCCACACTTCTCTTTGCCCTCTGCCCCCCAATACCTGTTCTGTACCCCTTTCTCAAAGCTGTCCAGATCCTGGTCTTCTTACCCCAACCAGCACCTGCCATGGCTGCCGGGGCACACTCAGTCTGCCTCTATCCAGCCTCCCAATTCCAGTCATGGCCATTCTCACCAGGACACCTCAGAGGGTTCTTTCTCCATCTAGTCCCCTAACCGCCTCTCTTCAAGGTCATGAGCTTCCTTTTAAAACAGCCCCGATTACATGAGTCCCCTGTCCTTCAGCCTCAGAGCCACCTTCTACCTGCAGATCTCACCAACCTGACTGTCCTCATTGGCCACACGGGCCTCTCCCCGGGGCCTTTGCACATGCTGTTCCTCTGCATACTCCTCCTCAGACCTCCATATTGGCTGGCAGTGGTCATAGATCGGAAGCCGCCTCCCCAGAAAGTCTGACCACTCCCTCCGGAGAGACCCCCTCCTCTCAGTCTACTTCTCTAGGAAGTAAGCTGCAGACCCAGCAGCCAGCTCAGTGCTGGTGACATCATCCTAAGAGAGGCTAGAGAGGGCGGCCGTGGGGCGGGGCCAGAAGCAGCTCTCTGAAGGCTGGTAGCAGTGCTCACAGTGACCAGCAGGGGGTGATCTGGGGCCGTGCTGCCCATGGGCCACCTGAGGTAGTCTCTGGAGCCGCATGTACTGGATCTGCTTTTGGATACTGGGCCAGCACCCCTGCCCTCGACATGTACACTAGATGCAAGTAATATTCTCTCCCTTCCCTGGACTCCTCGGCTGCCAGCTCAGACTGTCAGGAGCCTTTTCTGTCAGGAGCCACGGGTCTTTTCTGTCTGTCTGCCTCTCTTCCCCAGGACACCACAGAGCATAGGGGCTATTCACTGTTCATCCACAAACTCCAAAACCTCACGGTAAATGCTCAGCAAATGACTACCACATGAACCCCTCAGTGAATGGGGGCCGAGAGTACCCTCAGTAGTGTCTCTCCCGTGCTGCCAACGACCTCAGCCACTCACCACGGTGGCTGGTGCCAGCAGGGACTGCCAGTGCAGCAGGACACCGGTGGCTGCCACCTGCTCCAGCCACTTGCGGCTGGCGTCTCTGCTGCTCTCTTCATACTCGCCGTTGTTGTTGTAGCGGTAGTCGAGGGCGGCCAGCAGCTGCTCCGAGAAGGTGCACACGGCGGCCACCAGGGCCTGACAGAAGACAGCATCCCTGCGCAGCTGCAGCTCCGTGTCTGTGGGAGGTGCGTGCGGGAGCCTCTGGGTGAGTGGTGCTGTGCCTAGAGCATTTCCACCCTCAACACCCGAGCCCAAGACCCGGCACACCCACGGGGGCCTGTGGGGAATTCTGAATGGACAAATCAGTTGCCAAAGGCTGGTTCCGGGAAAAAAAAACAAAAAACAAAAAACAAAAAACAAAAAAAAACCTAGCTCCTCAAAAGAAGACAGATCCACCCCAAATCTCACTCTCCCACTGCCCAAGTGCCTGCTTCCTGAGGAAACAAATCTCTGGTTCTTCCCAAGGTGGGGTCCAAACCCTGTCCCATCTACACTACAATGAGCCATGGGACCTCTCAGCCTGGGCCGCATGAACACTAGCAGTACTAGTCCCAAGAATGTTCTCCCCCTGCCTCATCTCCCCCATGTTCTGACCCCAACTGGCCAATGCCAGGCAGTTGGTATCTGTATAAGAGTGGGCACATCTACACAAACACACATCTGTATACTTACGTGGTCATATGCACACACACACACACACACACACACACACACACACACACACACACACACAGAGGCATCCTGCAGCTCCAACCTCCACTATTCAGGGCTAGGCTCTACCGACTCAGGCCCTATGTTCCTCACCCATCATCTTCCACCAGTCTCCCTGTCAGCACCCACCAGGCCCAATAGGTAGCACTACACATGGCTCATATTCCCTGGGACCTGAGACTTGTCCCCTGCCTGGCCCCAGAGGAAAAGGTGAAGTCCAAGCAGTTCTCCGTGAGACTGGGAGCCAAGGCTGCCTCCCGTGCAGGTGCTGAGGGCCCCATTGAGATGCTGTTGGCCAGCAGAGGGACATCACCCCACCCGGTGGCCACAGCAGCCACTGTGCCTCCCAGGGGCCCCTTCAAAGCCGCATTCTTACCTGTGCATTTCAGCAGGGCCAGAAGCAGCTGGTTCTTCCCATCTGAATGGCGGAAGAAGAGAGGAGGAGGCTGAGCAGGGCAGGCAGAGGCAGTGGCAAGCCAGTGCCTACAGCACATGGGCTCTGGCTCCTCACTGAGGAGGTGGTACTTGAGCTGTGCTCAGTGCATGCTGGGTAAGTTCCAGAGCCCTTGGACAGCAGAGATGGAGCCCCCACTGCCAGTATCCCTGTATGCTTGTCAGAGAGCTGTGTTGGGGTAACCTTCTGTACACTGTGTGAAGGTGTGTCTCTGTGTATTCAATGGTTAATTCTGTATTGGTAGAGAGCTACGGGTTTTCTATTTTATAAACATTCACCTTCCTCACTTGTTGATTGGCTTAATAAAAAAACTACAGCCAATGGCTGGGCAGGAAGGGGAAAGCGGAACTTCAGCGAGAGGGATGGTCTCTGGGAGGAGTCCTGAGAGATTCACCCTTGGAACACGGAGAGGAACAGATGTGCCAGGGCCAAGAGAGGGGTGAAGAACTAGCCACGTTGCAGGACGTAGTGCCAGAAGAGCCAGGTTAATTCGGATGAGCTGGCTGAGAGTCTGCCAGCTACACTCCTAAGCTTTAATAACTATCAGTAGGTCTCTGTGCCACTTAACCACCGGCAGGTAGGAGGAGTCCCGCTATGCAGCGGAAAACAGGTAAGAAGGGATCCCTTGGGCTGGAGAGATGGCTCAGTGGTCAACAGCATCAACTGCTCTTCCAGAGGTCATGAGTTCAAATCCCAGCAACCACATGGTGACTCACAACCATCTGTAATGAGATCTGATCCCTCTTCTGGTGTGTCTGAAGACAGTTACAGTGTACTTATATAAATAAAACAAATAAATGTTAAAAAGAAAGAAAGACTGCCTTGGTGGCAGTCAGGTCCCAGACTTATGCTAGTAACCTACTTCTGTTTAAGAACCAAGTGGCTTGGCTTGAGACAGCCACACCTCTACAATTCCTTCCTCCAGCTCCTGGCCCCAGGAGCCTGACTCAGGTGCCCAAAGGCTCAAATAGGTAAACATATGTCATGTAGAGGTGGCCACTAAGGTATCAGGATTTCTCATATCACTGACAACTCAGACCGGTGAGCTCCAATCTGTGACAATCAAGGACAAGTAGAGACCGGAATGGAATCCAGTTTCAGATCGGAGAAGGAATGAAGCCAGAATACCAGCTTCCTGACTACAAGAAGCCTCAGTAAGAATGGCCCCCATTTCCAAGGCTCCTCCAGCCATACAGATAGCCTGGGGCCTCATCAGGTCACGACATTCACTAGGAAATGACTCGGCTTCTCTGTTCCTCCCTAGACATGAAGACAGGGACACATAGCGAGGCCCGTTCCAGACAACACCACAGTCTATACTCAGAACCAAAGGCCACCGACATGTGTGACACCCTTTCCACCCACTGACCTTCCACATATCGCTGGATGTTGTCTACCAGGGTCCTGATGGAGCTGGGTAGGTTCCAAGGGTCCTCCTGGATGCTGATCTGGATCAAGTTCCGGCCTCGGACTGTGCATTCTTCTTTCTGTTTGAACTCTGGGGCGGCAAAGCAGCAGGAGTGTGTGAGGTCAGGAGAGGGCTGGAAGTAGCTCTGAAGAACGGTGGCACCAACTGCCTGTGTCCCATCACCAGGTCACAAAGCTCACTACCCTATGTCAACATAACTGATGGGACTCACGGGTATTCACAAGTCGTGCAAGGCAAGACTAAGGGAGGCGTCACAGTACGGCATCCACAACAGACACCCTTAATCAGCCTTGGCACTCCCTCCCCGTCTCCCCACAGCTACAACCAACCCCGTGCAGACATTACAAATCAATGACAGCTGGTTCTCCTAGAGCTGGAAGGTGAAGCTACAGGCTCCTTGGGTATTACATCCTCATAGCCATAACCAACTGAGCCGGCAGATGAGTGTTAGCCCAGTAACCTTTCCCTGCACAGAAGCAGCAGCCCCGGCTTGGAGCAGGAAAGGTATAGGAGTTATCTAAGGTCGGTCATTGAATCTGCCCAGAGCAGGACCAGTCAAAGGTCAGGCAGGCACTTGACCCTCTCCTTTAACTGTTTGAGTTTCTGAGACCCCTGTGGTTATGCCCTCCACATCACCTCTGACACTGGGTGGTGCCCCTGAGACAGTCCAAAGGTTCTCTGCTGTCTTATACTATGGGAAGATGGCTGGCTATCTGAATTTAGTCTAATATACACAATGGGTGACCCAAGAAGTCTGGAGAACACTGACTCATCTCAAGGTCAGAGTGTCCAGAGCAGGCCTAGAAGAATCAGTTTACTGGTACCTTGGTGTAGAAACAGACAGATGGATGATGGGCGGGTGGATAAGCAGATGTGGGGCGGGAATGGGTAGGTGGATGGTGGATGACAGCAGATGTGTCAGTGGATATGGGCGCTGGAGAGTGAATAGGTGGGAGGATGGAGATGGGTGGGTGAAGGGTGGAGAGGAGGGCAGGGAGGGAAGGAGGAAGGGTGATGATGGATGGATGGATGGATGGATGGATGGATGGATGGATGGATGATGGATGGATGGATGATGGATGGATGGATAGATGGATGTGTGGGTGGATGAATGGATGGGTGGGTGTGTGGATGAATGGATGGATGAGTGGGTGGGTAGGTGGATGGATGGGTAGATGGGTGGATGTGTGGATAGGTGAGTAGATGGGTGGGTGAGTAGATGGGTGGGTGGGTGGATGGGTAGATGGGTGGATGGATGAATGGGTGGGTAGGTAGGTGAATGGATGGGTGGATGGGTGGGTGGATGGGTAGATGGGTGGATGGGTGGATGGATGGATGTATGTATGTATGGGTAGATGGGTGGATGGGTGAGTAGATGGGTGGGTGAGTAGATGGTTGGGTGGGTGGATGGGTAGATGGATGAGTGGGTGGGTGGGTGGGTGGGTGGGTAGGTGGGTAGACGGATGGATGGGTGAGTAGATGGGTGGATGGGTGGGTGGGTGGATGGGTAGATGGGTGGATGGATGAATGGGTGGGTAGGTAGGTGAATGGATGGGTGGATGGGTGGCATGGGTGGATGGATGGATGGATGGATGGATGGATGGATGGATGGATGGATGGATGGATGGATAGATGGGTGGATGGGTGAGTAGATGGGTGGGTGAGTAGATGGTTGGGTGGGTGGATGGGTAGATGGATGAGTGGGTGGGTGGGTGGGTAGGTGGGTAGATGGATGGATGGGTGAGTAGATGGGTGGGTGGGTGGGTGGATGGGTAGATGGATGGGTGGGTGGGTGGATGGATGGGTGGATGATAGGGACATGTGTACAGGTAGATGGATAGCTGGCTATACGGGTAGGCAAAGAGAGGGAGGGAGGGTTGGTGAATGTATAGGCAGATGTATATGTACAGACAGATGTGGGGCAGATGGGTAGGATGTGAGTGAATGTTGGGTAAGCAGATGGAAGGAAGGTGCATGATAGATGGGTGGGCAGATGATGACAGAGGGAGGGAGAGAAGGAGAGAGGGAGGGAAAGCAGAAGGGAGGGAGGGAGGGAGGGAGGGAGGGAGGGAGGGAGGGAGGGAGGGAGGGATGAACGGAGGGTGGGTGAGTAGATGCAGGGCGAATGGGTCAGAAGGGAGATAGCTACATGGCTTGAATGTGTGAAGGGGAGGATCAGGGATGCTCATCTTCCCCCTCCCCACTCAGTCTGATGCCAGGAAGGCCTTAGCACGGCTTTCCCTCAGGAATCCCTCTCAAGGGCGCTCTGAGCAGGCACCGGGACCAACATGTGCCGAAGACGGTTTTGGTGTTGTCTCCGTCTCATCTGTGGCTTTGATTTGTTGTTAAGGAGTGACATGCCGTGCTGGTCTTTCAACTACACGGAGCTTAATGTGGTACTCATGAAACTAAGTTTCTAATAGGAGAGTTTAGTCTTTAAGTTACATCAGCAATAAAACTGACCATAAGTGAAAATGATTCACGCTCTGATGTGCATGGACTCTGTGAGTCAGGCTCAGGGAGGACAGCTCAGGGACTGAGATCATGCTCCAGGCTGTCCTCCTGCCTCACCCCATAGGCCCAGGAAAAAAAGAAAACAACATTCCAGGCTCAGTCTGAACGAACACAGGAGTGACCAGCCCTGGCTCACAGGCTGGAACTGTTGGAACCAAGACCGTCCCATAGCTGTCCTGCAGCAGAGGGACAGAGACCTGTGTGTGCCCATGTCCTTTAGAGTCCCCTCACCTTGCCAGCTGTGCTCCATGGGGAAATGCCTGGTCTCCTCAAACGCCCTGCTCATCACAGGCCCCTTGAGCAGGGCATGGATGGAATCCACCTAGGGACAAAAAGCTCCCTTGATTACAGACAGGAAGGGCCTGCCACCCACAGCATACCTCCCACCCCAGTGCGATCAGAGCCATCCAGGGTACAGTGGGGGAAAGGCCCTACCTGGTTAAAGAGATGTTCCAGGCAGCCGTGAAGTTTGTCCTGCTTGTCGGATGGGATGCGTATGTCACAGGGCAGCTCATCCCCTGGCACAAAGAAGGAACCATAGCTGTCAGCCATGCTGTCCCACCTCACACCTCCCCGAGAACTGCTATGGCTACAGAAGCACACGAGGACCCACAGGGGATGTGGATGTGACAAGCTCAGGCCCCAGCCGAGCCCTGGATAGAGCCGTTTACCTTGTGAGTCTCAGTTTTGTCACGGGCATCAAAGCCTTGCAGGATTAGCAGCAGGTGACAGCCAGGGAGAGGACTGATCCAGCCAGTCCTTCCTTCCTGGATTTTCTTTCTTTTTGCAGAAAATATTTAATGACATCCTACTTATTTTGCTAGGGTTGGCTGTGGTGCTCATGTGGAGGTCAAAGGACAACCTGTGGGCGTCTGTTTTCTCCTTCCACCACGTACGTCCAAGAAATCAAACTCGGGTTATCAGACTGGACAGTACATACCTTCTCGCACTGAGACACCGCACTGGCCTCTCTTGATTTTCAAGTTAATCTCTTTACACCCAGGCTGGCCTCTTAACTCAGTATGTAGCCCAGGCTAGCCTCGAATTTCCAGCAACGCTTCTACCTCATCCTCCCAAGTGCTAGGATTATGAGCAAGAGTCAGCAAGCTTACGCTCCCTCACGTGAGCATCCCCCTGCAGTGCTACCGGGACAGCCTTCCCATCCATCACATGGCTCATGGGCTACAGTCTGTAAAGTCTGCTCTGACCTCTGTTCCCCTTCCTCTTCCCTCCCTTCCATTAAACAGATGTAGAATTATGCATCGACTCTGTTGGACAGACTCACGGAAGGATGAGAACAGACACAACAGCTTGAGACCTACAAGGCTGGGAACTCACGGGGGACAGGATACCTTAAACTCTTGAGGGAATTTTCAGTAATGTACTCTGTGGTCACAAAATGAATTCTTCCATTCTTGTGGTGGGGGGAGCAGGGCTGGGGGCAGACCCAGTGCCCTGCACATGCTGGGCAAACATTCCACCACTAAGTATGTATACCCATAGTGTACAATGATTATTATTTTTAGTCTGAAGCATTCATGTGTGTGTGTATATGTGTGCGTGTGCACGTTTGTGTGTGTGCATGTATGTGTGCATGTGTGTGTATGTGTGCATGCGCCTGTGTTTGCGTATATGTGTCTGTGTGTGTGTGTGCATGTGTATGTATTTGTGCATGTGCGTATGTGTGTGTACATGTGTGCATGTGTATGTGTGTGTGACACTGGTAATGGCTGGTTCTTCTCTTTGTTTTACTGGATGCTATGTCCCCAGCACCTGGCTGATCTTGGGTATATAGTAAATATTTTCTGAAAACTTGTCCCATGCTATGATGTTGAAGAGTGTGATAAGATACAGCAGAACAGAGCCAGATGTAGCACTGCACGTCCTTTAATCCCAGCACTCAGGAATGAGAGGCAGGTAGATCTCTATGAGTTCAAGGACAGCCTAGTCTACAAAATGACAGCCAGGACTGTTATACAGAGAATCTCTAACTCAAACAAACAAAGCACAAGACCCAAACAAACAACCCCACCCCTAACAGAACCGCCACAATCCTCACCATGGCAACCTTGCCATCCCATATCCCCCAGCAGCCTCTTCGCCTGAGGTCATGCTCACCTGAGCCTGTCTCATCACTGCCCAGGTACGAACTGTTGCTTCTCACGCTGGTGTAGGACAGGACAGAGTCACGATTGCTGTTACACTCACTGCAAGGGGACAAGAGACAGCCTGAGTCACCCTCATGCCAGCCCTGGAATCCACCATCTGGGGTGTAGACAAACCTCCTGGCCTTGGGCGGACACCTAGCTAGAGGCAGCGCAAGGCCAGCCCAGCTTGGTGTCTGAGGTGGGGGAAGCTTGCTCAGGCCCCAGCTCAGAAGCACTGGGGGACTTTCTTCACTCAGGGGTCTTAGTGTCACCCAGGTTTCTGAGCACTTCAAGCTCTCATGAGCTCGGAAACGCCTGCCCACACGGCACTTGGCCGAAAGGAACTCAACAGGATGAGGAACGGGAAGCTAGCCACCGTGCCAACAGCTTTTTGGACAAGGAAAAATCAGAGAGCCAAAGACATAAGGGGGAAGAGGGGGACCTGAGACAATGCTCCAAGGACTCAGAGTGAAAAGCAGCCGGAAAATCCTGCCGCAGAGACACTGGAAGGTGGCCACGGGGATCAGGCAGATCTGGGGAACACAGGTAGGCTGGCAACACCACCCCCTCAATCTTGTGGCTTCAGACTTTGCCCACACTACTACGGACTGAGACAGACTCTGAGTCAGACCCACCCTGTGATTTTTCCACTGGGGACCCCCACTTCTCTGTGGTAATGAGGGTGACCTGTCACAGCACAAAAGTCCTGGTTTTGTCTGGTTACGAATTAACACCCCGCTGGTATTTTCAAAATAAATTTAACAATTGCAGAAATGCCACTCCCATCCTCGGAGGCAGGAAAACAAGAAAACGTCTGACTCCTCCGATCTACAGAAGCCCCACACACCACAGAAGCCAGACTCTCGTCCAGCCTGTGAGCATGTGGAGTAACACGGAATGAATGGGGTCCATCTGCCAGGATCGGAGGCCTCAGCTCAAGGCAAGAGAGCCAAGCAGGCATTCTGGAATGTTCTCCTAGAGGATCAGATGCCCCTAGCCCTGCACCTCCGCCCCACCAAACACACATTCTTAGCTCCAGAGACCGATGCCCTTCCCCTTGGGAAATGCCAGTCTTGACTTTCCCACAGGTTAGAAGCCTCGACTGTCTGGTGACCTCCAGTGGGTCGCACGCACCTATAGGAGTCTCGGTAGCTCATGGTGTCGTGGCCCGAGTCTTCCTGCTCGTCCTCTGACACCTTGAAGCACACCTTCTTGATGCCGCCATGGTCAGTCCTGTCCACTTCGCTCTCTTCACTGGCCGGTGGGGAAGATGAGGTCTCCTCCACCAAGGGTGGGTCACAGGGTGCAGCTGACGTGGGCTCTGTGATGGTTGACAGCAGCCTGCCAGAACAAGGTAACGGCCTTGAGGGCGAGGACGAAGGCCAAGGCCGGCAGGGTAACGCCACACAGGCTCACACAGTGAGAGAGAAGGGAAGCTACCCAGCAGTCTTTTTCCCCTCCAGAAGTCCCACCAGCAACTCCATGGATACCCAGTGCTGCCCCCTGCTGGACCCAGCTAGAAGCACTTCATACAGACTGAGGATGTGGTACTTTGTAGTCCAAGCACTCTGGAGTCTGGAGAATAAGATCAAGAGTTCAAGGCTAGCCTCAGCTACATAGCAAGTTCTAGGCCAGCCTCAGCTACATGAGACTTTGACTCAAAAGAACAAACAGACAGAGAAGAAAGTAAATATGAACAAGAAGCCCAGAGTCTGCAGGTCAGAGCACCTCAGTTACAGGCAGCAGCTCTGCCCCTGGAGCACGCCATGAGCAGGAAAGTCTACAATAAAACTTCAGTTAAAAAGTAAAGTGGGGAGCGGACAGATTCCAGCCTCTGGGGTGGCTACAGTAAGCATCAGTTAACAGCTCAGGCTCTGCGGCTACGCAGGCCCTGCTCACACCGGCCCTCTCGCACTGACATTTCCTAGGTGAGAGGCAAGTTATTCCCTTCGGAGCCTCTGTTCCTCCTCTGGGAAGTGGGGGGGCATCAGGATCCCCACGGGAGGCTGCTGTGAAGATAAGAGTTGAAGGACGCAGGGCATCGCCGGGTCCCTGTACGTGACAGGCCATTAAGTCTGTATTTTAAATAAATGTGCCCACTAGGGGGCACTGGGCAGTGTCTGGAGACAACTTAGGCTGTCAACTGGAGGAGGACACCATAGCCCTGAGCAAGCAGAGGTCCAGCATGCTGCAAGCATCCTACATGCCCAGGAGCTCCACAGCAGAGACCGAGCAAAGTAGGAGCCTTTCTTAGGCTTGACTGCATCGCTCTCACTGCAACAACAACAACGACAACAGCAGCAGCAGTAATAATAATAATAATAATCATCATCATCATCATCATCATCATCATCATCATCATCATCACAGTAATAATATTCCCTTTAGCATTATCTGGTTCCAGGCCATGCACAAATGGTCCCGATTGACCGGCTCTAAAATGTTCCTTCCAGACAGCAGACAGAGAGCAAAAGCAGCCCTTACATCGGTCCAGACACTGTGCTTTTCGGGCCTCTCGATCCACAATGGCTCCTGCTCCTTCTCCTGACCCTCTTCCTCTACCTCCTTCTACTGCTACTGCTGCTCCTCCTCCTGTTCCTCCTCTTGCTGTGCCTTCACCTCTTCCTCCTCCTCCTCCTGTCCTCTCGTCTCCTCTTCCTCTTCCTCCTCCTCTTCCTCCTCCTCCTCTTCTTCCTCCTCTTCCTCCTCTCCCTCCTCCTCTTCCTCCTCCTGTCCTCTCCTCGTCTCCTCCTCCTCTCCCCTCCTCGTCTCCTCCTCCTCTCCCTCCTCCTCTTCTTCCTCCTCCTCCTGTCCTCTCGTCTCCTCCTCCTCTTCCTCCTCCTCTTCCTCTTCCTCCTCCTGTCCTCTCGTCTCCTCTTCCTCCTCCTCCTCCTCTTCTTCCTCCTCCTGTCCTCTTCCTTCTCCTCTTCCTCCTCTTCTTCCTCCTCCTCTTCCTCCTCCTCACCCTCCTCTTCTTCCCTGCATCCGCAGCCTGGACATTTATTATTACATGTTGTAGAGAACTGCCTGCCCCTGGCTTTAGCCAATGTCAACTTAAGGAGCTGTTTAACCTGTGTCCCCCTCTTGAGGCTGAATAGTGAGTGAGTGGGGTCTATTTCTGTCCAGAGCCGACAGCTGTTGTAGGCCCCACAATGTCCTGTGGTGACAGGGACACCTTGTCAGCGGCCCACTGTGCTGCAACGCCAACACAGGGAATCTCACAGGCTTTAGCCTCATAAGGACACTGCCTACCTGCCTCACTTCCTTAGAGCCTGCTCTCCCTAGGGAATTAGGGGCTTCCTGTTGTCTGGATGCTCTGGGCACCTGGCAGGGATAGCCCAGGGCATGCTGCACAGGACCTGAGGTGCTCAAGAGGGCCGCTATGAGCAGTAATGTCCAGGATGCTCTGGGCACCTGGCAGGGATAGCCCAGGGCATGCTGCACAGGACCTGAGGTGCTCAAGAGGGCCGCTATGAGCAGTGACGTCCAGGATGCTCTGGGCACCTGGCAGGGACAGCCCAGAGCATGCTGCACAGGACCTGAGGTGCTCAAGATGGCCGCTATGAGCAGTGATGTCCAGAGGGGGGCACCCGGGCCAGGCCTCACCTGTTGATCTGGGTGACATACTGCTTCATCTCCTTGAGGGCCACATCCAGCTTAGTGAAGAGCTGCAGATACGCGTCCTGGATCTCCCGGTCCTCCTGCTTGAGCAGAAAGCTCAGGCCCCGTTCTTGCTGGCTCAGGGCACCACTGGCTGACACGAAGATACTGTCAATGAGACCTTGGCTTTGAGAGTCCCCATCTACAGCAGGCGCGCACTTCCAGGACGGGGCAGCCATGGTGGTGATACAGTGCTGGGTGTAAGCCATGGGGTTCAGGTGGCCTGTAACAAAGGAGGGGGAGCCTACTCAGAAACAGGACAAAACCCACACAGAGGAGACCCTGCCTGAACCTCTGGACAGAAAAATAGAAGGAGCAACGTTGACCTTATGATGCCTCAGAGCACTAGGGCACCCGAGAAGGCAGCTGCCTTTGTTGAAAATACATTTTAATTACTGAGGTATTTTTCCCCTACCTGGAGTGCAGACGTGATGGCAGGTACTCTAGCAGCCATAGTCTACCACGAGAGGCATCTTGAAACTCAAACTAAAGACGGTAACACAGAAAGACGGGAACCACCAACCCCGCCCTGGACAGCGGCCTTCGGACATTTCTCTGTTTCCTCATCTGTATGGTGAGCTCTACTAAGAGATCTAATAGACACACGCAAGTACCTTGTTCTGGGTCAAGGCCGATGAGGGAGGGTTTGCGCCCAAAGCGGATGCTGAAGGACCTGCCCACTGAAGGGGTGGTCTTGGGGTAGGACACCTCCATGAAGTTGATGTGGCAGTTGGTAGGGCAGAAGTCCAGGCCACACAGCGGGTGGTCCTCCAGGGGTGCCTGCTTGAAGGGGGGGCTGACCCTGCTCTTCAGCTGGGCTGCAAACTGAGAGGGAGAGGGGACAAAGGAGTGTGAGCTGGCTTCGGCGAGTCTTTGAATACCCTGGAGCCACTTTGTGGTCCCGGACATTCCCAAATGGGAGAAAGCGTTAATGGTTGTGAATGAAGCTGTTCCCCCTGAGTGTCTCTCACAAGGACACGCTCCCAGAAGCTGTGGGGCTCGGCACTGACGTGGAGTCTTTTCTCTCTTTCAGCCGCAGTAACGTCTTAGAAACCAGGTCTCCTGGCCCTCACTTATGAGGTTCAGGGAGGGCCACCTCCTTATTCTACAATGCTTGGGGCAGGTCAAGGCAAGGGGCATGGGCAGAGCCAGGAGTGCCCTGTGAGTCCATCTTGACAGGGATGCTACAGCGAGAGCCGCAGGTCATCTGGTCACCACAGGCGAAGGCCCAGCCTCAGAGGGAGGCTGATGTGGGCAAACAGATTGCTGTGGGGTCCGATCAGACACCTGGATACAGTTGTACCTGAAGTCCACCCGTGGCCTGCCCAGCGACTGAGCCCGTCACGTTTAGGTGGAACTTAGCCGAGGGGGCCGTAACCAGAGTGTGGACGCCGGGAACCCACCTCCTGGTAGCAGGCGATTCTCTGGCCGATGCTCTCCAGCTTGGTGTCACAGATGTTGTGGAACTCGTAGTGGGACATGGTGATGATAGCGCTGCCCATGGCCATGAGCCGCCCACAGTTCTGCACGAAGAGGCTGTCGTCCTCGGCAAAGGCCTCAAGGATCTACAGGAGGGAGGGAGGACAAGTCCCGAGAGCGTGAGTACCTCGGCGACAGAGTTCTTACCTGTGGGCGGCCTTTTTACAGCGTGACACCCTAAGAGACTGGGGCTGTGACGTGCCCATTTTGGAGAAAGGTAAAGTGAGGCTAAAAGAACAGTAACCATCCTCACTGGTCCTGCAGCTGACGAGAGTTGGGATAAAGACTAGATGCCAGGGCTCCAGGGCAAAGGATCAGCTTCCCTGACCTCAAGGCAGAACAGCGCAGGTCAGGGTCTGAGTGGGCAGGGCTGGGGGTGGGATGACTGGGTACGGAGTGGGGAGGAGTGGGATGACTGGGGTCGGACTAGGGAACAAGGTGAGACCTTGGCAGCCAGGCGGAAACAGCCTCGGGGCTCCACGATCTTTTCCAGCACGTGACACTTGGCTCCTGCTGTGCTCACGTATTCGTAAACCACACCGTGCTCCAAGTGAACATTGTCCAGCGTCAGGCTGACCACAGCGCTGTCCTCGTGCAGGCTCAGCTGGGGACCCAGGGACAGCAGGGGCAGGACTAGAAGCCAGAGGGGCAAACCACACTGAGAACAGCACTGGGCCCTAGGCACTAGGCTGCAGCCAGCACCCCTGACACCAAGTCACATTGTACACCCATGGCTGTTTCACGATCCCACCCACAGGGGAGCCCCTCCTGAATGGAGTTGACCCAAGACTCATTAGAGGCTGACCCCACCTGCTCCCCTCAGTTCCACAGACAGCACTGCCAGTCTGGACCCCACTGGATTCACAGAAGGGAGGAGACATTCTCTCAGGTGGACTCAAAAGTTGCCAGGGCCACCATGTAAAAAGCCAACTGAACGGCTGAGAGTGAGAGATACTGGATTGAGCCAGCCCTGAAGCTTATCTGACCATACTCAGATCTCAGTTGGCCGAGCCCACACTTTTCTGTGAGCCAGCGCGCCAGCTCCAGGAAGGATTAAGTACTTAGGGCACACAGGGTGACCTCTGAGGCGGTGGTGACATTTGAGTGAAGGGAAGAGGGCAGTGGTCCAGGCAGTGCACACAAGGGTGAAGCCAGGGCAGAAACACATTCAGTCAGATGCAGAGCAGAGGGCAGGAAGCATTGAGAAGGGAGGTGGTACTGGGAGCCAGGCTAGCCGGACCCCTGGCGTTGAAGGTTGTGTTTCTGTTTTCTTCTTTTCCCTGAGCAGCGAGGAGGCCACCAGAAGGCTCTGCTCTCGCTTTGGGAGAACACTGTGTGGGACTTGGGGTGGGGATCAACCAGGGAGAGGACAGTGGGCAAGCGGCTGCCATAACTCTGGTAAAAACCAGGTGCAGAACAAACAAGTGCCAGTTAAGGTGGTGGGAACTGGTCAGACCCTGGCTGTGGAAAGGAAGAACGCTAGGGTGGACAGCGTGTTGCAGGAATCACATGGGCAGAAGGAAGGACTAAAGAGGCTTGAGAATCCAGGATAAAGACCGACCAGGGGCAGGCTCAGGTTCTGGGGGAAACCATTGTCAATCTGGGCCATAGTAAGTTTCTGACGCCTATCAACAGACAGCAGAGGAAGTGAACTGACTGGTAAGAGGCCAAGGGTGACTCCAGAGGGGACCATGGAAGGTTGGGATAGAACGGTGGTCTGCAGAAGATGCGCACGCACTTCTGGTTCCATAACCCAGGAGTCTGTCACACTGTCAGCAAGGGAGAATTTGGGCTGTAACTAAGTAACCAACTCTTGGTGAGCCAATGAAAAGAAAGTGGGAGGAGCTGGAGAGATGGCTCAGCAGTTAAGAGCACTGACTGATCTTCCAGAGGACCTGAGTTCAATTCCCAGCAACCACATGGTGGCTCACAACTGTCTGTAATTCTAGTATCTGACACCCCCAAAACGCCCCACACACAGACGTACATACAGACAAAACTCCAATGCACATAAATAAAAATAAATAAATTGTTAAAGAAAAAAAAAAAAAGTAACTGGGAACCATCCCGGGCTCACGGGCAGACAGAGGCAGAGTCACAAAGATATCGAGCTAGGACTTGGGTGAGCTGTGCTAGGCCATCCGCCAGCAAGAGAATAGGGAGCCAAGGCGTGCGGGAAGCTTCTAGAAGCTCAAACAGACAGGTCAGTCCACGGCCCAGCGAGATTCACGTCTGGGCTGCAAGGACTACATTGTGAACTACTAAAGACAGAGTCCTGCTCTGAGCTGTTGCAGCACCAAAGGGCCAACACAGCTGCAGTCCCAAGGACCAGCTGGGATGGAACCCTGGGGACACAGAAGACCAGCCATCACAGTTGGCCCAAAGCTCCTCCCACTCCCTGTCCCTTACCTGAGTCATCCTCCTGGGGGTCCTCATCCGGGGCACCCTGGCTGGCTCTCGCCTGCTGGGCGTCCTCGTGGCTGTGGTAGACCCACTGGTAAAGGCCCTGAAAAGAACCACTGTCAGAGGACCAGTCGCATGGTGAGTGCCTGGAGAGGAAGGGATGAGGCCACCCCTGAAGAGACCTCCAAAATGTCACTCCGGACCCCGAGGGACCACTGGCCACACTGGTGTGGAGCATCAGCTCCAGGTAGGAGCACTGAAGCGGGGCTTCAAAAACACGTAAAATCCTCATCTCCCCTGACTCTCCAAAGTCAGGAAGCTCATCTGGTGTGAGACAGGCACTCAATGACCACACTTGCCAAGAGAAGGCGTGTGGACGGAAGAGTGACTGTACCCTCCACCAGAACTCAGGACCCCAGCCCTGCAAGTGATTTCTACGGTCAACGTGCACACACCAGAGTTACAACACTCCTGTTTGTAAAAGGGCCCTTCACACCCCCGGCTCAGCTCAGTGCCCCTAAGGGGCCCTCCAAGATGGGGCCCAGCCTCCCGCCTCCTGCCGAGTGCTCACCAGGGCCTCCTCCCTGCGGCTGCGGAAAGCCTGGAAGTGCTCCAGAACTTCAAGGGCGCCATCATTTGCCACGCTGTTGCCGTTGACTTTCAGGATGCATTGGCCTGCGCAGAGCCCGGCAGCCACAGCCTCAGAACCTGGGGGACAGGAACACTTGAGGCTAGAGCCGGGCCAAAGGAGCCAGGTTCCAGTTGCCCCTGGCAACAACTGCATCCAGAGCTGTGCCTCCTCCCAGCTGCCAATCAGAGAGCTGCGGCTGACACTGCAGAGGCAGCTGGCCCAATGTGGCATCTCGGGCCCCTGTCATTTGGAACCCTGCATGCCCGCATAGTGACGGACTGAAGCCAGGTGACAGAGAAACACCAAAGGTACCCTCAGGGGACAGACTCAGAAAATCCAGGGCAAAATATAGCCGCCGAGCTCAACTCCATCCCTCTCAATTCTACCACAAGGCCAAGCAGTGGGCCATCACCCTGAGCATCTGTAGGTCAACGGACAGGTCTAGAAATAGAATCGAATGGCCAGCTGCCTCCAGCCTAAGAGACACACAGGCCTTGAGGACCTTGGCCAGTGCAGGTCCCAGCCTCAGGGGCTTCCAACTTTACCGCTGCCCTACGGTCTACAACAAACTACTTCACCTCTCTGGGCCTCAACGTTCTCATCTGTGAAGTTGGTCAACAGAGCATCTCTTCAAAGGGCTCTAGAGACTCTGAAAGATTTGGCATGGGGGATGGCTGGCCCTCACTAAGTATTCAGCAAATGTAAGCCCCTTTCTTAGTTCTAGCTGGCCTGCTTAAGGCTCTACCCGAGGTCTCACACACAGGCAGCTGGATGCTGGCATTGGGGCTGCTATGGAAACCTGCATTGAGGATGTGCGTGGCTCTCCACGCCCACGATGCAGCCCTGAGAGGCTCTGCACACCAGACTCCAGCTCACCTCTGCCCACGGCAAAGACACACGGCGGGGCTGTTCCTCGAATCTGGAAGGACAGGGCCTCTGGGTGGTCAGGGATTTTGATGGTCCTAGAGGGCACAGGGGCAGAGACAAGCCATGAGAAAAAAGAGGGTGGCTCCTCAAGGAGTCCCTTCCTGCCACTACCCTGCCCTGTCTCCAAGGCTTCTTGGAAATCAACCCCGAAAAGACTGGCACTGATAAACACCGTCAGTCACCCAGGTCCCCAAAGCATGTGGTAAAGAACCAAAGGCCATCACCAAAGCAGACAGAGGCTGAGAGGGTGGCGGATACCAACGGGAGGCACAGTTTGGGGGTTGTGGGTGCCAAGGGAAGGTACCAGCCTCAGGGAGTGGCAGGTGTCATTCATTTTGAGTTGCTAGGCAGTCGTCCCCAACACACAGCAAGATCCCGTCCATGTCTACCGGGCAGGCAGAGCAACCCTGAGAGCCCGTCCTCAGAGATTAAACCCTGGTGACTTCCGTCTCTGGCATCTAATAGCTAAGCCTTGCCTGCCACCTTTCCCCTAAATCTTCTGTCCTTACAGAAGCAGAGTCTAAACCAGCGGTTCTCAACCTCCCCAGTGCTGCGACCCTTTAATATAGTTCTGGTGACCCCCAACCATAAAGTTATTTTCATAGCTAGTTTATAACTGTAACTTTCCTATTATTAGGATTCATAACGTAGATATCTGTGTTTTCGGATGGTCTTAGGCGATCCCTGTGAAAGGGTCACTTGACCCCCAAAGGGGTTGATGCCCATAGGTTGAGTCTCTGAAAACTCTCCATAGTTGATGGCCAATGTTTGCCTCACGTAATTGGCACCAAATACTTTTTTTTTTAATTTTTTTTTCTTTTTTTTCCCGGAGCTGGGGACTGAACCCAGGGCCTTGCGCTTCCTAGGCAAGCGCTCTACCACTGACCTAAATCCCCAACCCCACCAAATACTTCTTAACATAGAAGTATACCAGGGCTGGAGAGATGGCTCAGCGGTTAAGAGCACCGGCTGCTCTTAACCATCTGTAATGGGATCCGATGCCCTCTTCTGGCCTGCAGGTGTGCATGCATATAGAGCACTCATATACAAATAAACAGAAGTACACCCACTGCACCTATGTCTGCACATGGCCCACCCTGACCCTGTATGCTGGGCAGCTGCCGACTTCCTCCTGCAGCCCCAGGAAAGCCCTTCCTCTCCTACACTGCTCCAACCCCCTCACTGTCTCTCTCTGTCATGCCATCAACAACGCTTCATCTTTCTGGAGACCCCATCCTCCAGAAGCCTCCTCAAGAAGTCGTCTCTGAGAGCCATCACTCCATCCCTAGTCTCTGGCCACTGTATCTCTGCTTAGTCTGGCTTCCTTCTCCAACCTCATGTATCCACCTCCACCTGACTGACGACCACCAACTCAGCCCACACCTCACACACACCTGCCCAGTGTATATCTGCCCCGTCCCCCACCCTGTTCCCTCCCCAATGTCATCAGAATCCATGGACGGTGGGAACTGTATCCACCCCGACGGGGCTGGGTTCCAAGCCTGAGCTCACAAAGGTAACAGGCCCACCCAAGAGGAAGACCTCCTGGCCCAGGGAGACCTGCTGAGTCAGCCTGAGGCTCACACTCACTCTTTGGCCTTGGTGGCCACCAGGAGGCGCAGCGGGCGGCGGGAGCAGAAGGACTGGTTAAGGATGGTCTCCACCTCAGAGAAGGGCCGTAGGAACACCAGGTCCTCGTTGATGGAGTAAATCTTCCTCCCCGCCTGCAGGCCAGCCATCTGGAGGGACAAGCACAGGTGTCACTGGCCTTCTCCCTCTCCACCGAGGAAGCTGGGATGTTCTAGAAGCACCAGGAAGATGGGCTCTGAGCTGTAAATGAGGAAGCAAGGGTGGGTGGCAGTTCCCTTGGGTGCCAGCCTGTGTTGTGACAGCACAGGGGTCAGTGTAGTGGCCACTTTGTAACCATGAGAATGTGAACAAGAATGTGCAATGAGATACCATAAATGGGTTGAGAGAAAAGAAATCCTTCACGGAGTCTTCCGCTTTCCCTGCACGTCCCCATAGGCCCAGCAGGTGGCGCTGGTGGACTGTGCCAGGAAAGCAGACCTCATTCCCAGCTACCCTGCACCTCAGAACCTGCTAAGCTGGTCCACCTCGAGACACGAAGACACTCCCAGGAGGGGTACCGCCCCGCCTGAGTCTCCACCGGTGGTCTCACCTCAGCCAGCGAACCCCTCTGCACGGACTTCACCACCACTGCCTTGTTCTTCTCCTCAAGATCGAAGCCATAGTCATCCTCCTGCGGCGGGATCTGAAAGCCCAAGATGCACTTAGGGCAACCAGATGAGAGCAGCACCACCCTGCACCCCAGCGACTAGGATCCTACAGCTGGGGCCCCAAGTCTACACGGCAGGGGCAGGTGTGCAGACAGGGTCTGCAGAGCCAGGCCACAGGAACGTAGTAAACAGAGTGTTGTGGGACAGTAGGTACAACTGTGTCAAGTGTGGATGTTACCCTCTCCTCCCACAAGCCAGGGCTAATCACCTGTCTGCCCACTGCCCTGCCCACTGCCCTCCCCACAGCCCAGAGACCATCACAGCAAGTGCTTTGACAGAAAGGAAAGGGATCCTGAGTGCCAAGCAACAGGAAACTGGGGTATAGGGAGTTGTGGGTTGGGGGAAAACTTTCCCCAGGGCAGGATGGCCAGAAGAAGAACTGGGGAACTCCACGGCACTGGGAACGCTACTAAGCTGCCCCCACTTGTGCGGCTGACAGTGTTTGAAAGGAGCAATCTGCAGTGTGACTGGAAATGTGCTCAGGCTAAGGTAGAACAGAGCGGGTGACCTCTGAGAACTTCGTAGATGGGGAAAGGGCTCCAGGCAGCAGGCACAGCAGCACGTGAGAAGGCCCTGAGGCAGTCCCAGGGTGAAAGACTGGGGGGGTGGGGAGGGCGCTGAGGCAGTGAGGAAAGCGGTGCCCAAGAGACTAATTTGGAGAGGCGGGATAGATGCTAAATCTTATTCAGGTGTGATGGGGTACACCGGAGGGCTTTGGGGTACCAGAGGGAACTCAGTCCCCAGGATTACCATAGACCAGAGAGGTTAGAGTGGCTATGGAAAGACCTCTCCCAGTCAACTCAAGCCCAGCCTAAGAAATCAGGCTAGGTGGGATAGGGTGCCAACATTCCTGTCCTGGGCTAGTATTTTTTTTTCTTTTTTTTTTTTTTCCGGGGCTGGGGACCGAACCCAAGACCTTGTGCTTCCTAGGTAAGTGCTCTACCACTGAGCCAAATCCCCAACCCCTGTCCTGGGCTAGTAAATGTTCCCAACTGCAGACACTCAAGGCTCCTGGATATGAGCAGGACACAAGCTCCTGAGACCTATAGTGCTGTAGGAGGTGACTCGGGAGGCATGGTGAAGCCATAGCTGCGTAGTAGATGAAAGGGTAGGAGCTCCTGCAACCCCCGTGCTTCATGAGGAGTGTAGCCCTGGCTGGCACAGTGACCTGGCTTTTCAGTCCTGAGACTCGTGCTCAGAGCCGCATGCCCTGCTCTGGTTACTGTCGGACGCTGCCGAGAGGCAGGGACGGAAGGCACAGCAGCCCTCCTGTGCTCCTACCAGCAGCCGCTTGGCCAGGATGTTCTCCACTAGCTTGAAGTCGTTGCGAAGCTGTTTGTTCTTGCTGCTGGTCCCTTCCATCTCCTCGTCCGCATGGAAGCGGAAGTACTGAGACTCGTCCTTGAATTCGCTCTTCTCCAGAACTGCAAGCCACAGACACAGCCGCGGTCAGACGGCAGCGGCTCAGCCGCCTTGGCCAACCAGTAGCCACAGGCTAGAAGTGGCTCCTGGACAAGGATAGCTTGGCCGAGAGACCATTGTAGGGATGTAGAATTGTGAGCCAACGCTAGCATGTGAACTCCACAGGAAGGCCTGGCTGTCTGACTCCTCTAAAAACCTGGCATGGCTGGGTGGGTACAGTGCCTGCCGTGCAAGTAGTAAGGCCTGCACTCGGATCCGCGGCGTCCAGAGAGATGCCAGGGGCAGCACATGTCTCTAACCCCAGCTCTGGGAAGACAGGGACCAGCAGATCTTCAGAGCTTGCTGGTCAGAGGCTCTACCCAGTTGGGGGAGCTCTGGGTTCAGATAGAGACCCCGTCTCAAAAATTCAAGTGGAAAGTAGCTGAGAAAGATAGCCAGAGCCCACTATGGCCTCCACGTTTACATGAGTGAGTGGATCCACGTGTTACACACACACACTCACATACATTAATACACACCCACATGTTACAAACACACACACACATGCACCCACATGTTACACGCGCACACACTCACATCACATGCACACACATGTACCCACATGTTACACACACACTTACACACACTCACATCACATGCACACACATGTACCCACATGTTACACACACTTACACACACATTCACATGCACCAACATGTTACACCACACACACTCATGCACCCACGTTACACCACACACACACTCACACTCACATGCACACACACATGCACCCACATGTTACACACACACACTCACACTCACACACATACACACACGCACACGCATCTGTTCCCAGCAGCCACATTGAGCAGTTCACAACCATTTATAATTCCAGCTCCAGGGGGTCTGATGCTCTTTCTGACTTCTATGGGTAACTATACACAAGTGTGCACACACACCAAGAAATCTTAAGGAAAGAAGGAAGGAAGGAAGGAAGGAAGGAAGGAAGGAAGGAAGGAAGGAAGAAAGGAAGGAAGGGAGGGAGGGAGGGTACATCAAAGCCGAGAGTTGGCAGCTGCTGAAGGCCTGTGAGAGCCTGCAACGAGAGCCCATCCAGATTCCTCCAGACCCCACTCTAGTCAAGCGGGGCATTCTTCTTCCTGCAGGGGAATTACCTGTATGTGAGTGTGTAGCTGGGCAACCCCTTTTCCTGCTTTGGAACACACAGACCCGCAAATTGCTACTCTCCACAGAGCAGGGCACAGCCAGGCTCCAAGCACCCTGCTTATTTAGCCTCCATTGTAAACATGGGGTTAGAAGACTCCAGAGCTGGAGCAAGAGTCACGGTGCCGTCTCTGAGCAGTGATGTCCAGGGAGACAGAGAGGAACTCTCGAGTCACCAGCCCAGCTCGGTGAGGCCCCGCTTCCCCCTCCCAGCCAAGGCTGCTAGTCCAGTGTTGAGAGGTGCACACAGACCTGGGTTCAAACCCCTCCTTCTGATACTTTAACCCTTTGTTTGCAGCTTGGCTTTCCCTTCCAATAGAAGACCAAGAGCATCGAATCCCTGGGATGGTTCTAGGCTGCAGCGGCCTCGGTTTCCCCCTGCCTAAGTCCCTCCCAGAAGACATCAGGACTGAGGATCAGTTCAGACGTGGCAGAAGGTGCTGTCCCCTCCTCCACTCTGTGTCCACACTGCCCTTTGCCACTCCCCAGTGTTTGGTCCTTTCTTATTTTAGCAGATATGTGAGTTTGGGTGGGGGGGAAGCTATACAGCCTGCAATTTCCCCATGAAGGGCCCTAAGGGCATGAGGCCGCCCAATTACCCCTCCTTATGCAGTCTACCCAGATAGCTGCCTTCCGGGAACGAGGCTGAGTGGACCACAATTATCCTCACCCACAAATGAGAGGCTCCTGCCCAGAACAGGCAGGGCCAGCACTACTGCATGGTGCAAAGGGCCTCTGGGAAGGAGACGGGACCAATGGGAGGTCAAGCCTGGTCCCTTCAGCTGAAGGAGTGAGCAGTAGAGGGGACAAGACAGCCAAGTCTCTGGAGAAACCAGAGAAACTGAGGCCACAGGGGAGCTAAGTCTGGAGGGAGCATAGGGCTGGGCCATGGGCACAGAGAGGCAAATCACCTTCGGAATGCTATGGCCCCCGGCCAGTTTTCCTAAATAAAGTTTTATTGGCACCTAGCCACACAGTGTCGTGGCGGCTGCTTGGCCCTTTTGCAGAGCAAGGGAAGAGACTGGAGGACACGGTTTCTCTGAGAGAGGGGCAGACAAAGGTAACGGGGAGGTGGCATGGGAGGACACCATGCTGCCTAGGAGCACGGTTGGGGGAAGACTGAAGCATAAGCCTTCAATGCTGAGACACTGTGCACACAAAGCTGGCTATCAAGGCCCTAAGCGGAGCTCCAGGCCCCGCACTTACCATGGTGCATGAAACCGTTGTTGCACAGGCCCACACCCAGCGCCACCGCCTCCTCCCGTGTCTGGCAGTCCCCCTGAAATGGAAATAGAAGGGGACACTGTGAGGGGAGCCAGCATGGAATTGTCAAGCTATGACAGGCCACCATCGAGAAACACAAGTTGCATGGGGACAGAGATTTGTCATGTTGTGTACCAAGGTCCCGAAACATGTTGGGGACTATTCCCAATAAACTCCTAACATGTTACTTTATTAGATGATGCTGGTTGCCTAGCAACAGTCCTTTCCTGATCCCTCCCCGATAAGGAAACTCTCCCCCCATTTCACAACCACCCTGGCAGAGAAGGTGGAAAATGAGACACAGCAAAGCCCTCCACCAGTAAGGGCACACAGACTAACCCTTTCTTCCTAACTCCCTACCTGGAACTAGGGTGTGATGCCTGGTGCTTCTGCAATCACAATGTGACCACAGGGTAAAACACTGTAATGGTGGCAGAGTAGAAAAACACAGAGACTGGGATCCTCAAAGACATCATGAGACTGCCCTAGTTGCTCTGGGCCACCAACCTCTGTGCTGCTCTCACAAGAGACACAAATCCCAAATTGCTATGGCTCTGCACGTCTGTAGACATGTCCCCTGATGTTAGAAATGAAGTCCACAGTGCTTAGAAAGCCTGCAGGGGCTTCTGCAAACCTCAGGAAAGGGGACACCACTGACCCACCAGGGACAAGGCCATGTGAGGAAGTGACGGTGAGGCTGTGGTGGTCTGACCTGAGAGAGGACAATGGCCAGATGACCAACTGTCCCAAAGGCCACCTGGTTCTACACATCTGGACATGCGGCCTCTGGCCAAGTCATCTTTCACTTAGGTTTTTCTGTCTTTACGACATGTCATCAGAACTAGGGACCTGACTGATCTCTAGGGATGGGGACCAGAGCTGACTTCTGGTGTCTGCTCCCTTAGTGGCCTGGCTGCAGGGCTCCCCTCGCCAGCCCAGAGCAGCATGTTTCCCAAGTCATCTGCAGATCAGGGAAGTTTTAGCTTTGGAATCCCCCTGTCTCAGCCTGCTTGGAGGACAGGTGTATGTCACCACAACCATCTTGGAACCCCCAAATCTCCCTGCTACCCAGGCAGAGAGAGGCTAGAATCTTCAGGGTGGGAGCAGGGCTGGCAGACTCAGTCCCAGCTGCTGACTGGATCAAGGGCTGCCACCAGGGGAACCTCAGCTAGGGCCAGGTTCCTAGGCTTCCAGACACACAGGCAGCCAGCCCTGCACACAACTGTGACAGTACACAAGGGGAAAGGAGGCCAGACACCCAGCCAGCCAGGCCTGGCCCTCTTTCTGGAGGGTGGAAGAGGTTACTCCCAGCCAAAGAGACATGATTGCTTTTCCAGTGGCCATGAGCACCAGGTGTAGGGATTCTAGCAGGGGCTGCAGGGCAGGCTGAGGACGCTAGGGAGGGGCTGAGGGATCACTGGCCTTGGTCCTCAAGGCATGACTAGGTGAGGATCACAAAGAAAGCAAACAACGCCTAAGGGACCCTAAGTCAGAGGCAGGGGAATGGCAAGATTGGAGCTAGGACAGAGGAGGCAACAGGGAGGGACACACACATCCAGAGCAGCTGCCCACAGAGCTGCCACAGAGTTGGAAGACAGTGACAGCCAGCCCTAGTGGCTTTGGCTGGGTGCTTGGTCTAAGAAGACCAGCCAGCCTCTGGAGTCTACTCGATTTGCAAAGAGCTCAGAACCGGCCTAGCCTGTCTGTCCTATCCCCAGAGGCAGAGGCCAAGGAGGCTCCTGAGGACACAAGACAAGCCCAGGTCATGGTGACAGACCTGAGTGTCCCAGAGGACAAGTCAGGAGGGGGGAGGGGAGCAGTTTGGCCAGGGCTCTCTAACTCCTTTCTGGTTGCTTCTGTCTCTCAATCAAGTCATGGCGTCCCCACAGGCCCCTGGGAAGGAGGCCGGCTCACCCCTGCCTGACATAAAGGAGCGCCTCTATCTTGCGACCTTACTTCCTCAGGGACCAATGGGAGCACACAGGGAGAGCATGAGTGACCAAAGGCCACAGACACACCATGGGATACCTCTGCCCACCACACCTATCATGCTCTATCTCTCCACAGACTGAATCCTTGTCAGCAGGGGAAACTGAGGCATAGGCAGGCGGGCGGACCCAGGCTTCCCAATGACAAGGAGGCCTTCTGAGTTAGGCTTTCCCAGCCACCACATCACAGACGGAAAAACCGAGATTCCAAGGGGTAGTCAGTCACTGGCCCCGGGCTGTGGTTCTGCCGAGCTGTGTTTATACACGGCCCCTCCCTGCATGGTTCATGCGGCCTCCCCTGTGACTTGTGTGCCCAGGCCCTCAGCAGCCATCTGCTGGGCCCTGGTAGCTGTTGCAAAGGGTTCTCAGGGTACCCCAACTGCCCATCTTCCCTGCCCCAAGTGCTCTTGCTGGCCCTGGGGTCCAGGAGACAGGGAGGAGGAAGGCCAGAGCATTTCATCTCCGCTCACAATCATCCGACAGCTGGGTCATCATCAAGGTGGTGCAGCCCCCGCCCAGCATTCCCTACCTGGCCCTGCGCTCTGAACGAGTCACATGACCTGTGCCTCAGGCTTCCATCTGTAACACTGGGACGGCCACCACACCACCCCAGCTTGTCCTGAAGGTCAGACCGGATGGAACGCCACGATCTGAGACCTCACACAGCAAGGCTGGTTCGTTTCTCTAAGCCTAGATATATCTGACCTTCAGTGTCTCAACTCACAGCCCAAGCCTGTGAGCCTGTCTCCAAGCACCTAGGGGGTGGATCCTGAGACATTCAGTGCCCCTCTCTACGCTCCTGGTCTCCTCCATACAGATTGGTTTAAGGATTTAAATGGGGCTCACCCAGCCAATGACACCTAAGGGGGAAACCACTTGGATAGGAGAGCACGTTGAGGCGTCCCCTCCCTTGATGTTACAGGAAAGGAAAAGGCTCAGCTCTCCCTGCTGCTTGTCTTTGTCTGTGGTTATATGCAATGGCTGGAGCTGTGGCTGCCACGCTGTGACTGTGAAGCTACCAATCAGGAGATTACATAGCAGGATGGCAGAAAGGGAGAAGGCTGGGTATGTAATTCAGCATCAGGGACATCCAAGGACGACACACCACGTGACAGAAAGCTGCTGCACAGGGACAGCTACTGCACGTTCCCTTTCTGCCGGGCTCCCTGTGTGGTCATACTGTAGACACAGAGAGCAGAAAAGAGCCGGGTCTGTCCCCAGCTAGAGTCCGGACCACGCACGCTCACCTGTGCCAGGAGCCAGTCGACCAGCTTGCTCCCGGGGACCACGGACTTGTAGGTCTTCAGGTGGTAATCACGGTCCCTGGAGGAGAGGTGGACAATGAGTGCATTGGAGGGGGTGGGGGGCACGTTGGTTTCTGGAGCCTGTTCCAGTTGGAAGAGCCTCAACAGACATGGGGAAGAGGTTGATCCGCTCCTGACTTATGGGTCAGCTGCACCCCCAGCAGCAGATGGGGAAGCCTCAGGCTGCAGACACTCTCCAGCCCAGGGGAACCTCTTTGAGATGCCATGTCTCTTGAGGTAGCTTTGCCTGCATGTAGAGAAGATTTGTCTCGGGGTGGAGTGCCACACTGGTGACTGTGGGCATCCCACAGAGCTGTGCATCCCCACAGCAAGGACCTTCCCTGGCCGGACATCCGCACTCCACAGCCAAGGGGCCCTGGGTCTCTAAGGAGGGGAGAACAAGGCTCCCACCCTTCTGCCTTATTTTGGTGCTGACACACACGTTTCAAAGACACACAGCTGAACTGCAGGCCAGGCCCAGAGCAAAACCCAAGGCTGGAGGGTGCAGGGGAGCCTCAGTGAGATGTGCACTCCACCTTGCTAGCCTTAGGGGCTGTGGGCCCTGAATGGCCATAGTGCAGCAAGCTCAGCCTGAAGCTGATAGACACCGAGTTCTACAACCTTGGGTGGGGCCGCTGAAGTATGCTCAGGATTGGGTGTGGTCGTTTCTGAGAACTAGTCTCGCCTAAGCAAGGACCCTAGGTACACCCCCACCACCACCTAAAAAAGAAAAGTCATACCAGCGGGCTGAAAGGCCCAGGGAAGGCCACTAGGAAACAGGCAGAAGCCATGGGGGCCCAGGAGGCTGCTGGGCACAGGCAGAGGCCACGGGAGCCCAGGAGGAGGCTGGGTCCTTTGCCACTACCTCCTAGAACTGGCACAGAGCAGCAAATGAGGGTGACTGAGGAGGCAGGGTGAAGGGTTCCCAGGGGCCTGACTTCACAGCCCACAGACTGGACGAAGTCCCCAGAACAAGTCATGTCCCCCTGTCCCTGTCCCTCCACCCACAACAAGCTTCATAATAAACACTGAACCACTGTTTTTGCCTCCTGTGGGCATAACTTTACATGACTTTAACCCCCAGGGCACCAGGAGATGCCAGGGGCTGCAAGGCCCATTTGGCAGGAAGAGAACTATTCACTCAACAAACTCTGGTCCTGGTGGAACACCCGACAAAACCATTTGAATTTAGATTCGAACAGCCAATAAAATCAAAAATCAAAAGATTCATTAAATTTTTAAAAATAAATAAATAAAAGGAGACTCCACAACCCGGAGCATCTGAAAACCTTAGGACAGGAGGTTTCTGGGAGGGGCAATATAGACACAGAGGATAAGGAAGCATGGCTCTGACAGGAAGTATGGAGAGCCCCTGGGGCGGGTGTCAGGAAGGTGGTCAAGGGCAAGATGGAACTCGGTGGTAGGTAGACTGCTTGTCCCGTCCCAGGGAAAATAAGGAAGGGGGAAATGGGAGCTGGTATGTAGGAGAGAGCATCCCATAGCAGCAGCAAGTGCACAGGTCCTGAGGTACGTCCTGCTTTATAACCTGCCTCAGACAGAATCGGTGAGTAGAAGAAAGGCTGAGTGACTGTCCAAGGTCACACAGCTGGGGACCAGCAGGCAGATCCACTCAGCCTGTCCCTTCCTACGCTCTGGCACTTCCCATGGATTCACTCACTTATCCTGACAGTCTGATGGAAGAGGTCGGTTATTAACCATGTCTGATGGACAAGGGGGCAGAGGCTCAGAGAGATGGGGATGTGGGTGGGGCCGTTCTGCTAGTGTCAGGCAGGGAGGCCAGGGGGACTTACTTGATCACGGGGGCGTACAGGCTGTGAAGCCGGCAATAGAGTCTCACGCCCTGCAAGCAAGAGCAGGGTCTGAATCAGCCATGCCCTCTGGGCGGGGCAGGCTGCAGGGCCCTCCAGCTGGATGGGCGCCACAGGCTGCAAGGAGACGTCCTACCTTGGACATGATGTCCTCCAGCTCGCTGCGGGCTTTGTAGGTGCCGTCGTCGTAGCGGAAGCGATACATCACCTGCTCGTTCTTGAACTGATGCTTGTCGGAGACTGGAAGGACCCAGGGACTGGTAAGGCTGGGGAAACCCGCCCTCCGTCTCCACCCTTTGCTCCCCCAGTACATCAAGGGACGTGAGGCCCACGGCTCGTACAAGCCTGGCAGAGACTGGCGACCTAGCTAGACATCTGTGGGCGCCTCTGATTTGTCCTGCCCTTGGAAAGAACAGGAAGCAAGAACTCCGGGGTAAGGACCATACTGCTGGCCTCTTGACGGCTACCTTTCAATTCTGCTGGAGACCTAGACCCCAAAGCAGGCTCTGTACAGCCAAGAGTCCCAGACTCTAAAAACAGACTCTTCCCCCGACCTGGACACTCAGTGGCTCCTGGCTAGCTCAATGGGCCCACGCAGACTCCATAGCCAAGTCCCTTCCCTAGCTCCAAGACTTCTGACCTCAGTGGCTTCCTAACAAGCCACTGTCCACTCAGGAGGCAGCCTCACTGCCTTCTCTGGTGCTCCCTGTAGAGCACTCGGCATCCCCCCTGTGCCTTGGTTGTCCCCCATTCCTAGAGTCATAGCACCTATCTGCCTCCTTCACTTCCAGGGGAGACGTCCCAAACCCCTGTCCAGAACTGACCCCCTACGGCATGACTGCCACTCCCTCCTCTCCCCAGCACAACTAACTCTTGCTGTGATGGCACCATCTACCACCTTCATTTCCCCTCCAAGCACAACGTCAGCTCTGTGAGGACAGGGCTTTTCTCCTGTCCCACCCACGGCTGTGCAAGCAAGTGCCCAACTGCAAGAAATACCCAATAAACATCCTCAAATTAGCTCTCCCTGGAGGGGCAAGTGGAAAATTCTACTTCCCAGCCATCTGCTTTTCTGAGGAGTCCCCCCTTGCTGGTACTCAAGTGAATACCAGTTCTGTCACCCCAGAGAAGTGTCATGGGGCAGCCATGGTCCTGAGCCTGTGTTGAAGCGCAGGTACAGGTTTGCTTCCCTGACACGCAGCCTACCTCGCCATACCCGCTCCCACTCACCGTGGTGGATGATGCCATTCTCCAACAGGGCCTGGCCCAAGTTGACCCCTTCTTCTGTCTTGCTGATCTCACCAATTTCCAGGAGCCAGGCGACAAACTCACTGCCAGAAACAGAAGATGCAGGGAGATGGCTCCCAGCCCCGGAACCAGAACAAATGGGCCTGGCCCCACCCACCCCAGGAATAGCAGGCAAATCTTTCCCTTGCACACAAAACCATAGCCCCAGAAATCATGGTAAGGCTTGTTTGTGCCTAATAATTCTGGGCTAGCCTCAGTCACCCAGGAAAGGGGTAGGAGGTGGATGGACAGTTGGGTGCATGATTAGATGGACAGTGGATGTTTGGTAAATAGTGGAAGAGGTGTGTGGATGAGTGATTGACAGAATAGATGTGTGGATGAGTGATTGACAGAATAGGTGTGTGGATGAGTGATTGACAGAATAGGTGTGTGGATGAGTGATTGACAGAATAGGTGTGTGGATGAGTGATTGATAGAATAGGTGTGTGGATGAGTGATTGACAGAATAGGTGTGTGGATGAGTGATTGACAGAATAGGTGTGTGGATGAGTGATTGACAGAATAGGTGTGTGGATGAATGATTGACAGAATAGGTGTGTGCATAGCTTGTGAGTGGGTGCATGGATGGGTGGATGAGAGGACAGATGAGTAGATGTGGGTAGGTGATGGATGGATGGATGATAGATGGACGGATGGACAGATGATGGCTAGATAGATGCATGAATGGAGGATGGATGGACTGACAGATGGATGATGGATGGATGATGTATGGACGAATCAACAGACTGATGACAGATGGCTGGATGAACAGATGATGGATGGATGATGAATGGACAGATGATGGACAGATGATGGATGGGTGGATAGATGGATGATGGATGGACCAACAGACAGAGGGATGACAAGTGGGTGGATGGATGAGTAGGCAGAAGATGAATCATGGACAGATGGACGGACAGATGATGGATGGACAAACAGATGGACGGATGATGGATGGATGATGGACGAACTGACAGATAGAGGAATGACAAGATGGATGAGTAGGCGGGAGATGAATGATGGACAGACAGAGAATAGATGGATGTGGAAAGTAACCTGAGTTATCCACATGGACAGAGGCATAAGCCAATAGATACATGGCCATGTGGTACACAGGTAAATAAGAAGAACGGGCAGATGGATAAACCATCAGAGAGAACAATGCTGGGTAGACGGGCAGGTGTGGAGGTTGAGGGGGGATGCTGGGTGGATGGTGGAGGTACACCATAGATAGCTGGGGGGGGATGGCTAGATGGCATGGATATTAAATGAGCGTGTCTGTTTGTATAGATGTATGTATGCAGGTGTGCAGTTCAGATGAAATTCACAAAATAAGGAGAAGGCCATACCAAGGCCCAGAAAGCTGACTGGAAAGTTAGGAAGGCCCAGGTGTCTCAAATCACACCTTGTCTGTCCTCAGAGTGCTCCACCACACCGTGTCTGTCCATCCTCACAGTGCTCCCATCACACCCTCTCTGTCCTCACAGTGCTCCCATCACACCCTCTCTGTCCTCACAGTGCTCCCATCACACCCTCTCTGTCCTCACAGTGCTCCCATCACACCCTCTGTCCTCACAGTCCTCACAGTCCTCACAGTGCTCCCATCACACCCTCTCTGTCCTCACAGTGCTCCCATCACACCCTCTCTGTCCTCACAGTGCTCCCATCACACCCTCTCTGTCCTCACAGTGCTCCCATCACACCCTCTCTGTCCTCACAGTGCTCCCATCACACCCTCTCTGTCCTCACAGTGCTCCCATCACACCCTCTGTCCTCACAGTCCTCACAGTCCTCACAGTGCTCCCATCACACCCTCTCTGTCCTCACAGTGCTCCCATCACACCCTCTCTGTCCTCACAGTGCTCCCATCACACCCTCTCTGTCCTCACAGTGCTCCCATAACACCCTCTCTGTCCTCACAGTGCTCCCATCACACCCTCTGTCCTCACAGTCCTCACAGTCCTCACAGTGCTCCCATCACACCCTCTCTGTCCTCACAGTGCTCCCATCCCACCCTCTCTGTCCTCACAGTGCTCCCATCACACCCTCTCTGTCCTCACAGTGCTCCCATCATACCCTCTCCGTCCTCACAGTGCTCCCATCACCCTCTCTGTCCTCACAGTGTTCCTATCACACCCTCTCCGTCCTCACAGTGCTCCCATCACACCCTCTGTCCTCACAGTGCTCCCATCACACCCTCTGTCCTCACAGTGTTCCCATCACACCCTCTCCGCCCTCAGAGTGCTCCCATCACACCTTCTCTGACCTCACAGTGCTCCCATCACACCCTCTCCGTCCTCACAGTGCTCCCATCACCCTCTCCGTCCTCACAGTGCTCCCATCACCCTCTCTGTCCTCACAGTGCTCCCATCACACCCTCTCCGTCCTCACAGTGCTCCCATCACACCCTCTGTCCTCACAGTGCTCCTATCACACCCTCTCCGCCCTCACAGTGCTCCCATCACACCCTCTGTCCTCACAGTGCTCCCATCACACCCTCTGTCCTCACAGTGCTCCCATCACACCCTCTGTCCTCACAGTGCTCCTATCACACCCTCTCCGCCCTCACAGTGCTCCCATCACACCCTCTGTCCTCACAGTGCTCCCATCACACCCTCTGTCCTCACAGTGCTCCCATCACACCCTCTCCGCCCTCACAGTGCTCCCATCACACCCTCTGTCCTCACAGTGTTCCTATCACACCCTCTCTGTCCTCACAGTGCTCCCATAGCTTTTGCCTCACTCAGAAAGTAGTTCAACTCTGCCTCAACTGTCTCACACATCTGCCCAGAAGTATGTGTACCAACCCTGGCCACCGCCTCCACTCCTAGAACGTCGTTCCTAGCCCAGTCTCCTCTCCTGTGTCCCCTTCTCCCATCCCTGGCCTTGGCTCACTCATCCTTGTTCCCTTCTTTAAAAACAAAATCCTAGACCCCATCATGCCTCTGGGCCTATGAAATTGCTGCTCCATCTTCCTAGAAATGTCCTTCCCTGGGTCCTTTCATGTCACCTCTTCAAGGGGCAACAGTCCACATCACCGCCAGGGAGCCCTGTACACAGCAGCCTGCCGGCCTGACTATGCCTCCTCTTTGTACAAGCACTGTCTGCAGATCTGCCTGTGCTTACCAGCCCCCTCCCTGAGCACAGACACCCAGGATGTAAGCCCTCGCTGATAGGTGTTGACCTTGTCCGTTGACCTTTGAGACTCCAAGTCCGTTGACTTGGAGACTCAAGAGTCCTCCACACAGCAAGTGGGGAATGAGCAAGAAGGAATGTTCTGGTACCGGCAGGCAGGAAGGTTGGGGACACAGATGCGACAGGTAGCTGTTCTGCCTCCACGTACCAAGCCTCTGACTGAGGTCCCAGCCCCTGTGGCCTCTTGGGCTCAGCAGAGATTTTCAGCCCACTGGAGCCAGCGGAACAGGGTGAGCCTGGAGCAAGCAGCACCCACAGCGTGGGCAGCAGTGCCCAGCCCCCTCTATGGAAACCAGCTGCCCCACCTCCGGTTACAGCAGGGGACGCTATTTTTAGCTTTTAGTGCTGGCAGAGGAAGGACCTGCTCTTCTGTAGGTAGCAGTATTATGAGGCATTCAGAAAGCCCAGGAGACACCCAGGGATGTGGGAAAGACAAAGGTACATTTCCGGCACCCTGGGTGGGAACTTTCCAAGTTCTGAGTCCCTCTAACCGCCCCCCACGCCACCCCCTTCACACTCCACTCCATTGTTCTCCAAGTCCCAGCTCTTGGGGCAAGGCGAAGACTGCCAGCAACCCCAGAAGGCAAACAGATGCCGGTGCGAGCACTCTCAGAGGCTGGAGGCCGGAGAACCAGAGCAAGGTTCCTCACCGGCTGTCCTATCCGGGGTCACCTCTGATAGGGACGAACAGCCCTGTGGCCACAGGAGGGCCAGGAGGCATTCCCAAAGGGACTTCAGGGGGCAGAAGACAGACTCAGGAGAGCAACTGAGCAGTGACTATGCCCACACTGGGTCTCGCTACCAGTTGGGAAACCAAGCCGGGTCTTCAGCGTGTTGGGACAACTAAAGCAAAGTTGTCCCAAGCTGGACGCTACTCAACAGGATGTGGCTGGCAAGTGGTTTGCCTAGGGACATCTGGAATTAGCGGGTGGACTTTTTAATCCTGTGAAACTTTAAGCTGGAACTCAGAGGGGAAACCAGATAAAGTTAATCTCTTATGCAGGAACCTCGAACTCTGAACGGGGGGTGGGGGGGGTGCTGGCCAAGTGGAGACTGCCAAGCCAGCCAAAGCTGAAGGCGTTCCTCAAAGGGCCCACCACAACCTCGTGGATCCAACTCGTTGGGAGAGAGGGGAGGGGCAGAGAAGGAAATTTGCTATTTCCTACGAAGCTCCCAGTTGTTCAATGCTGTCCCCAGGCTTCCACTTGTACCGGGCCAGCAGGGAAGGGAGTGTCCAAGCTGGACATCAGAGTGCACAGCAGCTCTGAGTGACAGGCAGGGGCAGGGAGCTGGGTTCTTACAGGAGCTCTGGGTGGGATTATGAACAAGGCCCAGGCATTCAGAAAGATGTCCCCACAGCAGTGGGAGGCACTGAGACAGGTTGGGGGTACAAGGTGGAGGTGAGATCAAGTGGCAGAGTCCACTGACAGCTAGGCTGTGCCAACTTCTGTTCTCCCTCAGCCCTGCCCAATGGGCACCGTTCAGCCTGCTGCAGGTCAAGGCCAAGGCTGGGCGCAGAGGACACAGGGGCACATATCTGCCATCCTTCCATGAGCACCGTCTGATCAGAGACTCCGTGTACCACACACGCCCCAGAATGATCACTTGTTTCCTGCCTGGAGCCTGCGGTGGAGATGCTATCTGGGAGTCCCAGGCACAAAGTCCCTGCCGATGTCCCTGGTGATGTCTGTCAGGCCCTGTGTGTGTTTATGTGGAGGCCAAAGGTGAATATTGGGGTGTCTTCCTCTATCACTCCCCATATTATTTTGACACAAGGTCTCCATTGCTACTGACAAGCCCCACTTATCTTGGCCCTCTCCCTAGCACCGGGATTGCAGATTTTTACATGGGTGCTAGGAATTGAAGCTCAGCCCTTCCTGCTTGCACATTTACCTGCTATATCATCTCCCAGTCCCCGACAAGTCTTTAACGGTTGTCTGTGGTCGATCGGTCAGTTTTTGAGACAGGATCTTGCTATGATGCCCAGATCTGCCTTGAATGCTTACTGTTCATACCTCAGCTTCCTCAGTGCCAAGAGTGCGGGTGTGTGCCGCCACGCTATGCCCAGTTTGGTCTCTGTTGCTTGCAGCTATGCACACAGAGCTGCTGCAGCAAAGCCACCTACCTCAGAGCCCCCAGTGTGTGGATGTCAACAACGAGACATCTAAGCACCATTGAGGGAGGCAGCAGATGCTTCTGCCTTCCACATAACCTTCCCAAACTGCCCAACTGGCACACCTTGTCCTGACTGGTCCTGAGCTCTCACAATTCACCTCTCTACCCCACTGAGCCTCCCTGAACACCTGAAGTAAAGCCTGACCCCTGAGGCGGTGCCACCAGATGCCGCCTTGCTGACTCCTGGGCTTTGTGCCAAGAGTTACCAACTCAGTTCTCCTGCCACTCCAGTGCCACGGCTCACGAAAGCCACCAGACTCCTGCATCTGCCACGCCATGCCCAGAACAGCTGTTCCTCTTGGCCTTGTTGTGGCCGACACTTGTCACTCAGACCTTGGTTGGAATGTAACCTCCGATAGGAAGCTATCTCACCCACCCTGGCTGAGTCCGCTCCACAGCTCTCCCTCTACATCAGTGCACAACTGCCTGTGGGGTTCGCTGGCCCGGGGACCCTTTATTAATCTGTGTACTCCTCTGTGACGATTGATTCCTGGAGGGACAGTCATCTCCCTGTGGGCAGAAGTCTGCCTGCTCAGTTCCTGCTGCTGGCTGGCAACAGGGAGAGAGTAAGGGAAGGAGAGAGGGAGGGGAGTAAGGGAAGGAGAGAGGGAGGGAGGGAGAGAGGGAGGGAGGGAGAGAGGGAAGGAAGGAGAGAGGGAGGGAGAGAGGGAAGGAGGGAGAGAGGGAGGGAGGGAGAGAGGGAGGGAGGGAGAGAGGGAGGGAAGGAGAGAGGGAGGGAGAGAGGGAGGGAAGGAGAGAGGGAGGGAAGGAGAGAGGGAGGGAAGGAGAGAGGGAGGGAAGGAGAGAGGGAGGGAAGGAGAGAGGGAGGGAGGGAGAGAGGGAGGGAGGGAAGGAATTAATTTTTGTCTCTCTAATCTGAGGATGCTGGAAGGCAGGTGCACACGCACACGCACACACATGCACACGCACACACCTACGCACGCGCGCGCACACACACACACACACACACACACAATGTTCTCCCACAGTACACAGATTTTACCACTGAAATGTGAAGTCTGTTCATTTCTGAGTGGGGCACAAACTGGCCACTTCTTCACACCTGTCCCTGTAACATGATGATGTGAATGGAGGCCATAGCACGTGTTCTCAGTGCTCTGGCCAGTGCAGTGCTATGTGCCACTGTGTCCCCACTGCATCCCCACTGCGTCCCCACTGCATCCCCACTGCGTCCCCACTGCGTCCCCACTGTATCTCCACTGTGTTCCCCATTACATTCCCACTGCATCCCCACTGCGTCCCCACTGCGTCCCCACTGTATCTCCACTGTGTTCCCCATTACATTCCCACTGCATTCCCACTGCATCCCCACTGCGTCCCCACTGCGTCCCCACTGTATCTCCACTGTGTTCCCCATTACATTCCCACTGTATTACCACTGTGTCCCCCACTGAATCCCCCACTGCATCCCCACTGTGTCCCTATTACATCCCCACTACACCCCCACTGTGTTCCCATTGCATCCCCACTGTGTTCCCATTGCATCCCCACTGTGTTCCCATTGCATCCCCACTGCGTCCCCACTGCATCTCCACTGTGTTCCCACTGCATCCCCACTGCATCCCCACTGTGTTCCCACTGCATCCCCACTGCATCCCCACTGCATTCCCACTGTGTTCCAATCGCATCCTCACTGCGTTCCCACTGCACCCCTACTGTGTTCCCACTGCAATCCCATTGCTCTCCCACTGCATCCTCCAGTCTTTCTCCTTCCTTAATTATCACTCATGGAGACCCAGTGCCCAAAGTCATGCAGCAAGAAGGCACAGGGAGTAAGACGCAGACCCAGTCTGACTGAAAGGCTTAAAAGGCTATGAGGGTAAGTCCACAGCCAGGTTGTCGCCCTCCAGTAGCTGACAGGAGAGAAAGCAATGACTGGGGAAGACTGAAGATGCTGAAGAGAGATTGAAATGAATGCCGTAGATCAGATTAAGGGCTGGAGGGCCTGTGTTGCAGCCACCTATTTATTCTCCTTACAGGAGGGACCAGGGGCTCCTGGAGCTGCACACTGGCTGGGAAGGGGTGTTGGAAGCTCAGGCAGGTGCAGAGGGAAGCCAAGCCTGAAGAAGCTGCCTCTTAATGGGGAGTCAGTTCCTCTGGGCCCTGTGGTTACATGAGCTGTAGTGCTGGCTAGGGTTCAAATGGGCAGCAAGAGAAATCTCTAATCCTTCCTGAGGAGTCAGGCCTCAGAAGCCTTAATCACAGACAGGTTATCCCATCCGGCTGGGCTGGCAGGAAGGCTCTCCCATATAAATACCCCGGGGCAGAAGCGGGGCGGGCCACTGCTAGAGAAAAGGCTCCTTCCAGGCCCTTCCCACCATCTCCAGCTAGCTCCCACAGAACTCCTGGGCCCAGTGTTCTCCTTTTCACAGAGCCTCAGAGAGGCAGAGCCAGGACTCTTAGCCCCCAAGGACAATGGATGAAAAGTGTTGGTTCCCCCAACACCCAGCCCTGGCATGTTTAATGCCAGGCCTCAGGCCTACCCTGGGCTATTTCTTAACTCCAAAGGCTCCAATGGGCAACATGGACACCCAGTAGGGCTTTCTGTTTTCATACATCTAAACCCAAGTCCCTGACATTCCGGCTCCTGCCCTCCACGGGCTCCATCAGGTCGTCTTGCTTCTGCAAACTGTTCCCTACCGAGGGACACACACCTTGCTGGCCACTGTCCACAGAGGCCTCGACTTGTCCCTTCCCCAATACTATCGGCTCAGCCTCTTCTGTGTACACGGTGGCCCGCGGGGCAGGTCTCCTGACTCAGACTATCTAAACGCCTGCCCCACACATGGGTCTCCAATCTCATCTTTTCCTCCCAGGACAACCGACATTATTCCTCCTCAGTGCCCTGGCCACCGAGCTCCAGCCTGCCTCAGACCCACATCAGACCCACCCGACCTCATCTCCCTCATCTTCTAAACATAGCCCCAGTGACCTACGCCTACACCGTGGCAGAACAGAACACAGATGGAAAGAGTGTGGCTAGCCCACTGAGTCAGGAAGATCTCGGCCTCTACCCTGTACTTAGGAATCAGATTGCACAGCAGGTCAGGAGCAAATGCAGCGGACAGACCTGGCAGAGCGCTGCCAGCCTTGACCCTCATCTGAGCCTGCTCCACAGGCCTGAGGGGCATTAGGTGGCTGTGTGAGGAGGTCTCGGGCAAAAGAAAGGGCGTGTGGGGCAGGGTGGGATGGGAAGGTGGCCAGCTGGGGATAAGGGCACACAAGCCACTCACTTGCCAAGGAAGCACTTGGGGACGGTGCTCAGCTTCCGTCGGCGGTCCTTGATCAAGTTCACCTTCTTGCTCATCATCATGTGATACAGCTTCTCCCCCTTCTCCGCAATCATGACGTATGCGTCGCGCTCCATGCCCAGCTTCAGGCCTGCATGGGGACATGATTGCCATGGGGACACAGGAGGCAGCCAGGGGGCCTCTGGCATTCATGGCTCCCGCCTTCAACCTAGCATAGCTGCGGAGCACTTCCTGACCCCTGGTTACTGCCACACACACCTGTCAGGGACTGCTAGACTAGATGGGGACCCACGGAGGTTAAGTCCTGGTTAACTGGTGGTGCCTTAATTCAGAGCTAAGCTCCAAAGCCTTGTCCTGTCCCTCCACACTACACACACACACAGCTCTGCCCCCCATGCCATATCCCCATCCCCAACTCTACTCATGCGCTCTCTGATCCCCACCATCTAGACAATAACAGTATCAGTGAATAAGTGCTTCCCAGTCCCAGACACATGTCCCATGCCCCAGAGAAAAGAGACACAATGACTCCCAGTTTACAAACAAGAAATTGGGGCCCGGGGAACTATGCCATCTGAACAGAAAACGTGGTACCAAAATTTTGCCCCAAAATGTTTTGCTCAGGATTCCAATCTGAAACTCTGACCACAGACCACAGTGTGAGCCCAGCCCTGTGCGCCCAGCCCTGAGGTTGAACTTTAGACAGCACTCACTTCTAAGGACAAGGCCCCCCTTGGACCACACACACCTCTTAAGGACATAAACCCTGTGCTAACCCCAGCTCTTGATTATAACCACAAAAGTACTGCTCAGTCCCACCCAGTCAGGCCAACTCCCTGCCCCTACCCCAGGACTGACCCCGCCCAGGCCTGAGCAGTTTCAGAGGTTCAGCCCTTGACCATCCAAAGGCCAAAGCCAAAAGCCTATCTGGCCTCCCGGCATTTTAATACATTCTGGCTTGATATTTAAGTGCCCCATTTTCTCTAGAAAATAGGCAGGGACACCGTGCTAGGGACAGTGACTTGGGAGGTATGGAGCAGGGTGAGAGGCAGTTGGCCTAGATGACCGTGTTAAAGGGCAGGCCTGAGACTATGGTGAACTCCTGAACAGAGAGCAGCGATGAGGGGTTCAGGGGTGGCACCAAGGGTGTGCTTCAGCACTGGTTGGAGGAGAGCCTGCGACACGGGCTCAGAGGGTGATGGAACTGTGGCAAACATGAGGTGTCTGTGATCCATAGAACAGCTGGGATTTCAGGTCGGCGGGATGTGCATGGGGGAAACTGAGGCCCTGTTTGCTTCTGTGTAAACCCGGGGGACAGGGGTGACTGTGGGGGTAGAAACATGTTGAGTTTGCAAGGATGGCCATTCCACAGCCTTGGGCAACATAGTCAGAATCTGCAGCAAGAGAGTGAATCCACCTCAGCTCAGGTCACTGAAGTAACTTGTCCCAAGTCCCAGGCTCTCAAGTTAGTTCCCAGACTGCACATCTTAGGGCCCAGTCATGGCTCAGAGAGCATCCAAGCCTGGCCTCTCACCTCAACCCCTGCGCTGTCTTTCTGTGAACCACCTTAGTGACTGTGTCCTAAGGGGCTCTCCACTGTGACAAGGACCATCCCCCAGATTCCTATTCAGTGACAGCATACAAATGCTTGGGCAAGCACCTGAGTAGTGGGGGTGAGGGGGAGAACATGATGTTTCCAGAGGCTCAGGGTGACCAGGAAGCCACCTCCGGACCGTAGTGCAATTGACTGTTGCTACCAGGTCCCAACGTAGTCGCAGAGGTCCCCGCCCAACAAAATACCCTTCTGCAAGGGACCTAGACCTCCACATACACAGTTCTCCTCCTGGGAGAGGAGAGGCCCCCCACCCTCTGCGGCAGCCCAGGGCCAGTCTAGGCACCCACTCTCTCGCTGCTCCCGCTCTCGGATCAGGGCGTCCAGCCACTTCTGCTTCTCCTCTGCTGTCTTGGCCATACACACAAACCACTTGTTTTTGGCTGTATTGTGGATCTTCCAGCCATTGGTGACGGTGTAGCCATTGCTGTGGTAATCGGCTGGTAGGGGCAGGAGGCAAACATGGGTCAGTACACAGATGGCAACAATCAAAAACCCACAGAACGATGGCCACCACCAGGGCCAGGCCTGGGGAGCTAAACAAGTGCTCTTCCTGCCTTTCCCCCAGCAAGTGCTCTTCCTGCCTTTCCCCAGCAAGTGCTCCCTCCTGGCTTCTCTCTCATGGACAAAGAAGACCTGCACAGACCACCTTCCGACAGCACAGTGACACAGGTGTCCTGACCCCTTATGTGGGCATAAGCATAGTGGCGGGAGATTCTTGCCCAGAGCTCAGGAAAGCAGCCCTCTCTGAAAGCATGATGTCAAACGGTACCTAGGAATATGGAGTCCTGCCACACCCTGAACCTAAGGAGAGGGCCTACGGGTGTGCCATGGCCCAGAACCACTCAGAATCTTCCCCAGATAGGCTCACAGAACATCTACTGAGATGTAGTATCTCTCGTCCCAGTACTGAATGGCTGAAACTATCCTAAGTTGGTCGCCTGCCTGTGGATTGTTCCTGCAGTGCGTGCTATCCAACCACAGGAAACAGGGTCTGTCCAGCACTATGTGAGACATGAATGCAACCCAGGGTCAGTACCCTGAGCACGAGAGCCAGGTATAACACGTAAGACCACATGACTATTTGCTTACAAAAGCATGTCCATATAGCCACCATACATCTAAAGCCACTTTAATATGCATAAGTTTAAAAGCCAGAGGAATTTAAAGAAAAATACCTGGTAAGGGAGGCTGAGGAGGTAATGACTTGTTTTTAGTCAGTGTCTCACTAAATAGCGCTGGCTGGCCTGGAACTCACGAGGTAAACCAGATGGTCTCAAACTCACAGAGACCAGCCTGCCTCTGCCCCAGGTGCTGGGGATTAAAGGTGTACACTACTGTACCAAACACAGTAAAAATATTTTTAAGCAGGAAAAAAAAAAGGACTGTATTATAAAGCACAGACAGTGTAGGTCTGGAGAAATGGCTCAGTGGTTAAGAGCACTGGCTGCTCTTCCAGAGGACCGGGGTTCAATTCCCAGCACCCACATGGTGGCTCACAACCATCTGCCACTCGAGTTCCACAGCATCCACCCTCCTCTGGCCTCCATGGGCACTGCACCCATGGTGCACATAGGCATAAAGGCAGGCAAAACATGCATCCACATAAAGGAAGAACAAAATGGTGGAAACACTCAATGAAGACATCGTCACTTATGGGGCAGAAGGGCTGGGTTGCCCTGTGCTGAGTTCTCAGCTCCAGGACTGTACTTTGCTAAGTTCTAGTGCTTTTCTTCAGGTAAGTTACATTCAACAATACAGGAGACGTACATCACAGACAGCGCCAGGGAGGGCAGGGAGAGAGAGGTTTAGAGGAGAGGGCAGGGCCCACCTGTCCCGTCTTCCACATTCTCCACTTCCATGACCTCAGTGTTGATCCGACCCCTGAAGATGTACAGGGAGCCGTTGATGGACTTGGTCCTCTTGGTAGATTTCTTGCTCCCAGTGACCCTGAAAGACAATGGTAAGTCAGCATTCCCTACAAGGGGCAGCATCATAGAGGGGCGTGCCCAGGGCAGGGAGGAGCTCCGGGCTAGGGTGAAGCACATGGGGTGTCTGCTGGTGGGCAGGCGACTTGGGTGAGTCTCTTCTCTGCTGGCCATTGTTTCTCATCTGGAAATCGGTTGATTGCTCTGTTGACCTCGCAGATCCATTCTTCAGTTAATGGGGACCTCGTGGAAGACCAACAGGAAGTACAGAAACCCAGTCCCCTGGGCTAGCAAGTGGGAGCGGGCACTGATTTCTAACAGATGGTACCTCTCAAATTGAAACCAGAATAGAGAAGACAAGCGTATATCCACCTGCTCACCCATCCATCTATAACCATCTCCCTACCGTCCATACGCCAGCATCCACTCACCTACCATCTGTATATCCACCATCCATATAACCATCACACACACACACACACACACACACACACACACACACACACACAGAGACACACACACAGACACACACAGAGACACACACACAGAGACACACACAGACACAGACACACAGACACACAGACACACACACAGACACACACACAGAGACACACACACACAGACACACAAACACATACACACACAGACACACACAGAGACACACACACACAGACACACACACAGACACACACACAGACACACACACACAGACACACACACAGACACACACACACAGACACACACACAGACACACACACACAGACACACACAGACACACACACAGACACACACGCGCGCGCACACACACACAGACACAGACACACACGCGCGCGCACACACACACACAGACACACACACACAGAGACACACACAGACACAGACACACAGACACACAGACACACACACAGACACACACACAGAGACACACACACACAGACACACAAACACATACACACACAGACACACACAGAGACACACACACACAGACACACAAACACATACACACACACATAAACACACACATATACACAGACACACACACATAAACACACACATATACACAGACACACACACAGGCACAAACACACACACACATGCACACACACACTCCATTTATCCATAATCCAGCCAGGACTCACCTGCCCACTCAGCTCTAACCATCTACTGATGTTACCTGTAATCCACCCACCCATTCATTCACCCACCCGCAAATCCGTTCATCCATCTATTCATTTCATTGACCACCTATCCATATGCTATCATCCCCATTCATCCATCTACTTACCTTCCAACCACCCGTCTATGTTATCCATTCATTCACCTACCCATCTCCCACCTACCCCCAACTCATGCTTTCACTTGGGGGGACCCTGTAGCCCACACATTCAGTCACTACAGCCTGAATGTGGCACCCTTCACATCCATCTGCTGACTTCCAAACTCTGATATTAAGAGTGGGGGGGGGATAAGGCCTTGAGAGGAGAGGTGGGCAGACGGCAGAGGTTGGTGGCATCTCATGAATGGGATGAGTCTCTTTACAAAGAGACCTCGAAGAGGTACTTCAACCCCTTGCACCAGGCCAGGACGCAGCAGAAGCCTTGCTGGACACTGGTCTCCTGGTGCCTTAAACCCTTAGGCTTCTCACGTGGCAGACACTTGAAGACATGTGTCCTTTAAGATACCGGTTACAGTCACCCAAACAAATTAAGACACCAAACAAAAGAACGCCTGGCCAGGGCTTCCCATGGACAGGGTACCAAGTGGGGCCGCATATTCAGTGCTCACAAATGGCCGGTGGGTGCCAGGCACTCTGCTCAGTGCTGGCCCAGCAGGGAAACACGAGAAATCTTGGAGAGCTTGTCTTCTGTTGGGAGAGGTGGTATAGAGCACAGAGAGAGACACCAGTCGGAGCAAGACCCCTCTGTGCCTCCTTGATCCACTGGGTGGACCTTCTTTACCCATAGCCAGCTAGGGCTATGGCCAGACCTCTCTTCTCTACCTGAGGCCAAGTCACCGCAGCTGGGTAAGTCACGCAGGGTGTGCAGAGTAGGCTGAGGACCCTGGACCACAATGTGGCTAGACACCCCTGAGAACGCAGCTATATTGGGGGAGACCTGGGCTCCTGCTGGATGTGCAAGTCAAGTGGTGAGGGTTGCAGCAGTGGGGGATGAGTGTGGCTTTCAGACCCAGGCTCCAAGGGTCTGTGATGAGTGAGGAACAGATGCTGTGAGAGTTAGAGGGACCCTGTGCTTCCTCAGGGACTGGCTGCCTGAACTCTGCTTTATTATAAAGTTACAAGCATGGGTGTGTCTGTGTACACCCCAAAGTCCACCCTTCTGCTTCCATGTATGAACAGGTATGCATGCATGTACACGTATGTGTGTGCATCTGAAGTGTATGCAGGTACACTGATATCTGGGAATACATGCAAGTATGTAGATGTTGTATACGCCCGAGTACGTATGTTTGCATATGCAGGACAAACATGTGTGAATGCATGGGTGTACGTGTGTATGGATATGCATCAATTCATATGTGGTTATCTGCCTGTGTACATGAGTGTGCTTCAGTCTGTGAGCATGCAGGTCCTATGTACACACACATACATCCTGCTGGTCTGTTCTCAGAGAATCCTAAGTGACAGAGACCTTAATGTCACCTACTGGGAATGAGGAAGAACTAAGGGATAAGTTTGGGACAGGAGTGTTGTCCAGAAGACAAGACGAGCTCAGACGCATGTGAGCTGCGTGCAAAACATCCAAGGGAAGCGGAAGGGGAATGGTCTCCTCAGCCTCACCCATGAGCCTTCACCACCCCAGCCACTTCCCAGTGGTGCCTGGACGCGTCTTGTTCGCTCTGTAAAGCATGCCCTCCGGGACGACAGTGCTTCAGCCCCACATAACAGACACAAGAACAGCGTTCGCCCAGAGTCACACGGCGGCAGCAGAGCCTGGTGCTAACTCTGGCCTCTCAGAACAGAGTGGGCAGCAACGGGATATGAGACTTAGCTCTTCCGGGCCTCAGTTTCCCCTACTGTAACTGAGAAGGTCGACTTTTAAAACACCCCCTTCCTCCTTTGGTGGCCGAAGGGAGGCCTCTGCTTCTAAATCAGCAAGGATACTCCGTGCCACTGTTGATGGAGACTGCTCCACCCACATCCCAGACAGGGACCAACTGAGCCAGCAGCTGCCTGGCCACGTCAGGTACTTCCTATGGTCACTCCTTCTGGCTGTTAATCTAGAGGCAGGACACTGGCCTCATGCCTGGTCCTTTCGGGAGACAAGTGTACCCTTTCCCTAGGGCCAGTTCCCTGTGTCACTAAGAAGAGAGTGGCCATTAGAGGATGTAGCCTGGCCACAGGAAAGCCGGCGACAGTCCCAGCAGAAGCCAAGATGGAGGAAGTCACTGCTATTCCTCCCAGGACAGGTGACAGAGAAAGAAGGGCCTGGCAAGGAAGCCAGGGGCTGAGCAAGCCCAGCTCAGCCAGCAGCTGGGAGCTGTCCATGGAGTGCTAAAGGGATATTCTGTTTCCCAAACCCCAGTACGCTCCGGGAAAAGCACCTGCCTCTAGCAGCCAGGGCAAGGAAGGGTTACAGGGTGACATTTCATAGTAGCCTTAGGATTGTCTAAGGAGGCCTCTAGGGGTGGTCGCAGCAGGACAGGAGACACAAGACAGCAATGGAGATGTGCACAAAGCAAGCAGGAGAACACCTGGGAAAGAGGCAGGTGAACATGTCTACACTGGGAGATGGCACAAAGGGAGACTGAGGCCCGTGGCAGGAAGGACCAACCCCCAGAACAAAAAAGAGGGGCAGAAGGAGGGGCTCTGTGTCCTAGGGCTGCCCACAGGTGACACCAAGTACCCAGGGGTGAGTGTGGGGTCCATAGGGGTGGCACCAGCAGCCAGCCCTAACTTCACCCTTCACCTTCGCAATGACCCTGTGAGGTGCACTCAGTAGCATCCCGTTTTACAAGCAAGGAAACTGAGGCACAGGCAGGAGAAGTCATGGAGCTTGAGAAGTGGCCGAACTCTAAATCAAACACAGAGGACAGATGTGGGTCCTGCGGCATAAGAGGAGACTGAGCCTGCGTGGAGCACGCGGAACAGCCACCAGTGCCTCGTGGCCAGCTTTCTCACACAGTGAGGCTCTAAGGCTACAGTCCTTAAGACCACGATGCCGTGCGTGCGATCCAGCCTGGGCGCAGAGAAGCCCCTGGAAGGCCACCGTTTCACTCTCAGGACAGGCGCCCTCTGCCCAGTACCCTTCTCCCCAACCTCCTTTCTCCCTCTCCCCATTCACAGTGCATTTGAAGAACCAGCCAATGACCCTGGCAGCCATCGTCCCAACCCTGCCCTCCAGGCACATGCTGCTCTGCTGACCACTATCTACTGAGCCTTGACCCATACCCTCCCTATTAGCAGACCGCTCAGTCACCCACCAGCCACCAACACTCCTATGCTCAGGCCCCACTCCATCATCTCCATCATCTACCAAGCAAGTCTATGCCCGCCTCCACAGCCCATCTTCCTCTCAACAGCCGTGCTTGCCCCAACTCACCAACCCGCACTCTAGCTAACCACCTCCTAACCAACCTCTCTTCTCCCTGCGCCCCCTCCCCCATCTCTTCTCATTCTCTCTTCATCTCCAGCTCTCAACCCCTCATCCCCAGGAGCAACAGACTCCTCATCCACCATTCATCCTTTCCAACCTCCCTCGTCTATCCCCTCCCGCCTTCGCCCCCACATCACCAGGCTCAAGGGGTCACTCATCCACTCCCTCACCTTCTTCATTCATTCCCTCCTTTACCGATCATCTGCTCCCCACTCCTTCATCCCCAGGTTAAACAGATCCCTCATCACCTTCTTCCTTCCTCCTCCTCCAACCCCACAGGTACCACATTCTTCCCTCTCCCTTCTGAACCCACTATCCATCCACCATCCGAGCCTCCAGGGGTCTCTCCATCCCTCTTCCCACTGCCCCACACCCCACTTGACACTTCCAACCACACACAACTGTACCTGCCACCCGTCCCTCACGCCTGGTCCCCACAGAGGGCGAGCGAGAGGTGAAGGTGCTGACAAGCTGGTTGTTTCTCCCCCTGCCCAACGGGGAGAGCTTTCTCCCCTCCCACTCTGCACCCTGGAGACATTAGGATCTCAGGATGCTGGTGAACTTCCACAACCATCTAGAGCTGCTGTATGATGCTGTGTTCCGGGGGCACAAGGAAAATATGACTGGGACCCACGGAAGCATAATGCTAATACATGAACCACTTCACATATTAAAAACATATGGCAAGATACCTCCTTACTACTTTCCCAAACTTGTCTTAGAATATCTCCAGGAATACTCAGAAGGAAAAGCAAAGCCCAGAGAGGGACACTGACAAGCCTGAGGTGTCACCTGGAGAAAGGGCCATCCATCTGGCATTGCCCTTTTCTATCTGTTTCTATCACCATGGTGGCCAGCCTCAGCCACAGCAGATCCCCTGGGCAGCCAGACCCTGCCCCAGCCTCCTGGACAGCCTGGTCCTGTCCCACCAGCTCACCTAGATTTCCGCTTGCAGTAGACGAGCAAGTTGTCGAAGAGGAAGAAGGCTCTCTCTTGGATGTTGCCTGCAGAGATCTTCAGCAGAGTGCCCTGAAGGAGAAGCTGGGTGCAGATGTCTGTGAGGTTCGAGCCCTGAGGGGGCAATGGAGGGTAGCCGTGAGCAGCAAGAACACGTCACCTGAAGTTTCTTCCCTTGCTGCAGAGGGGACACCCTGACACCCTGACAAAAGCAACTCAAGGGAGAAAGGGTTTATTTCAGCCCCGCAGTTCAGGGTTACAGTCCATCACGGCTGGGTAGTCTGGGTAGCTGGCTGCATCCCATCCACAATCAGGAAGCAGAGAGCCATGAATGGCCCCTGCTGCTCAGCTCTCTCTGTATCACACAGCCCAGGATCCCAACCAGGGAATGGTCCTGCCACAACTACAGTGGATCTTTCCAGACTCATCCCTCACTGACATACCTGGAGGCTGAGAGACATGCCTGTCTCCGAGGTGATTTTAGACCCCGTCAGACCGACAATAACATCGAGCACCTTTCCCTCCATACCCCCTAAATCCCTATCGGTCTCCACAGGCAAAGCTCTCAGCAGACCGACAGCCAACGCAATGTGATGGAGGACCGAGTGGGCCATCAGTGGACTGCGCGTCCCTTTACAGGAGACACTCGGAGGTGCAGGGAGCTGACAAACTCCTGTGGCTAACGGCAGGCCCTAGGGCTCAGCATCTGGTCCCATGAGGGATTGTCTGGGTTCTGTCTGGGTGTCCTGTGGTCTGTCTTTCCCTGCGATCTATTGGCAATCTGCCACGTTAAGCCTTCCCCACAGATATGCACTTTTGTAAGATCAGGAGATTATTAGCACCTACCGACCTTCCCCGGGATGCAGGAGGAGCTCGGCAGATGCTGAGTGGGAATGTTAGGGCAGGACTATGGGAGTGATGGATCCAGAGAAGGCTGTGTGCAGCTTCGGGCACTACCAAGGGCTGTGGGATGGGTGTCACACAAACTAACATAGCTGGTATGCTGAGCGGCAATGACAAGATTGGGGCAGAAGACCAGGAGAGGTGTTAAGGAGGAGCACAGACAGGAAGTAGGAAAGTCCTGCTAGCAGGAGTCCACAGAGCCAGCACCTAGTAGGTCTATGTGGAGTCCTGGGAGGGTCGGGCCAGGTCATACAGATTTCAAGAGCTGAGGAGAGGGAAGTGAATGGAATCATGGCGAGCTCAGAACCCCTCGCTCAGATAGCCCAGATCCTTGCTCCCCTCAGTTCATCCTGGGCACCGAGTTTCGCAGGCATTGGTTGTCTGACCAATGACCTACATTCCCCAGCTTCTCTGGCACCAAGCATGGTCCAAATGACCAAATCACACCAAGGAGCCGGCGACACGTGACTAACTTGAAGTAGGTCTCTAGCCCCTCTCCCCACTTCCTTATCTCTTTCCAGAGATGCAAGATAGCCATCGGGGTTAGGGAAGGGCACTGGTGACAGACGTGTCCAAGGCACAGGAAGGAAATAGTGCTGTTGGAGCAAAGCCACCCACCCAGCCCGGTTGGCCACACATCCTGCTCTGAAATGCACTGTGAGCTCCTTGGAGTCACCCCCTCGGTCCCATGGCAACCAGGACATGCCAGTGTGTGTCTAGAGGCTGGGAAGAGCTGAGGACATTGGCCTGTGACACAGTAGGAAGGTAGGCCACATGGCACTTGCTTCGAAAGCCATGAGTGGTCCCTACAGCCAAAGGAGCCAGATGCCAGGTTGGCTGCCTTACCGGTCATCTTGCCTGCTGAACACACCATCCTACCAACTCAGGGAAGGCAGAGGGCTGTACTGCTAATGCCACAGAAAACCAGGCCCTCCTGTGGTCGCCGGTCTCTCGCTCACACAAGTGGGAACATTTTCTCTCCCACCTTCCACTGTGATCAAGGCCAAACCTCAATGCCCCTTCCAAAGTCCATCTGCAAGGGACTCTGGGAGCTAGAGGGCTCTCCTGGAGAAGATGACCAGTGAGGGAGAGTTCAGGGGACATGTCACCCCCTATTCTCTGAACAAAGCCCCAGTCTTCTCTGCAGCTAGGCCTTCCATCCAGGGTCAGGAGGCGGGTACAAGAAAGGAATATTAAATCCAGGGCCACCCAGGGCCTGGTGGGCGGGGGTGGGGTCGGTGTGGGGATGAGGGTGTCAGACAGCAATGTCTGTCCCAGAACCTTTCATCTCAGCTCTTAATCTCTCCCTCCAGCTGAGCTGGCCTTTCCTGTCTGTTGTATTTTCTGCCCTCTTTCTAGAGACACACAGGAAACTTTCAATAGTGTAGGAGGTGGGGGTTAGGAAAGTTGAGTTGGATACAGGCTGAAGAGATGGCTCAGTGGGTAAAGGGGCTTGCTGCTAAACCAGATGAATGTGAGTTCAATGCCTAGGTCCCACCCAGTAGAAGGAAAGAGCTGACTCCTATTGGGTGTCCTCTGACCTCTGACCATGCTCACACGCGCGTGCGCACACACACAAGTAAGTGTGATAAAGAAAAGTCAGTTACATATACTGTGGGGGCTACATATACCCAGGGTGGTGTGAAAGTCTGAGCCCATCAACCTGTCAGGACCTAGAATCACCTTTTAGACTTCTGGCTGTGAGGAGGGAAGATCACCTTAAACGTGGGTGGTATCATCATCTGAGTACAAAGGAGGAGAGAGCTATCTCGTCTCTGCTGGCTTCCTCTGAGTGTGCTTTGACCCGCTGTGTGAAGACACTGCTCCTCTCTACCATGACAGGCTGCACCCCCAACTGTGAGGCACAACAAACCTTCCTTCCTTCCTTCCGTGGTTTTCATCTGGCATTTTGTCACGGTGACAGGAAAATAAACTAATACAGCGAGATATGCAAATGCTGCCCTCGATGCTGGCACAAGAAGCACAAAGGCTTGTAGGTAGCAGGAAGGCGAGGCGGTACACAGTTACCGAGGGGGGAGAGGGGGGGTTGGCATGGCCCGCAGTGACAGAAGCTAAGGAAACGGGAGTCTCAGTGGCAGCTACTGTGAGGCGCGGCAGTGTTATCAAGTTTTCTACAGGAACTTGAAATCTTGGATTTTATGTTTCACTGAAAATCAGCTCAAGCCACTTGTAAGCCACCACTTGGCCAAACAAAGGCACCAGCCTGTGAGCTACAGCTGCCGCTGGGGGCCCAGCCGCCTCAGGCCAGGGCCCTGACCACACACCTCCCAGCCTTCGATGTGAGACTGCAGCTGCTCCAGGGCCTCCAGCTTCTCCATCTGCCTCTTGGTCTCATTGATGTTGGAGCAGACGGTCTTCATGGCTTGCAGGGCGCTCTGTACCGCGGAATGGTCAGGGTGTTTGCCCGGGGTCCTCTTAGATAACTCCTAGTGTGGGAAGCGGCAGAAAAGAGGGTGATCAGTCCAGGGGCATAGGCCCCCGGCAGAGGGAGAGTCATGCCGAACCAGTGTGCCAAAGGGCTGGGGAGCAAAGCCCACACTTGCCGGCTCGTTCTTGTGAGTGCCGGTCTGCACGGAGAACCAACTAGATTTGGGGTCACCTAGAAGATACATCTCTGGGTGTCTAGGAGGACGCTTCCAGAGAGGTTTGACAGGATGAGCCAGCCTTGAATATGGGCGGGGCTTCCAGACGGAACGAAGTGGAGAACAGTAGCTGAGCACCAGCATTCACCCCTGTCTGCTCCCTGACTGCGTGCACAGAGACCATCTATGCCCCTACCTGCTCCTCCCTCAAGGACCGTACCCAAAATCCATGAACTGCAATAAACCCTCCCTCCCTTACGCTGATTTTGTGAGATATTTTATTTCATCGATAGGAAGGTAACCGAGACATTCACTTGTCTCCTCCCTCATTCATTAACTCGCTATACGAGTGGCATCTTGAGCGTCCTCAAAGGTAGACTCAGTATACAAGAAAACAGACAAAAACACTGCCTGGTGGGTATCGTGGCCCAATACAGAGGCCAAAAAGCAAAGAAAAAAATCAGTGGGCAGCAGTAAGAAATGCCCGGAGAAGTTGGAATAGACCACATATGAGCATTGAACAGGGAGGTTGGGTGGGAACAGGCAGAGGGCAGGCAGCCGGGAGAGCAGGCGCAAAGGGCGAGAGGTAGGAAACATGGTGAATGACAAGAGATGGCAGGTGACTGGGGTCGGGGGTGGTCACAGAACAGGGAGATGGGCAGGCCACAGAGGTGGCCACAGACCCTGGTTGCCCCAGCTTTCTTAGTGAAATGGACAGGGGGAAATGCCCCCTGGGGCTCGTGCATGGCTCAGTGATAACCACTTGTCTTACATATGTGTTCAAGGCTCACCCTGAATAAACGAACAGGCCTCTCGCCCAGAGGACACAAGACAGAGTGCATAAAGCATCCAGCCCAGCTGCCATCAGTTGACCCTTGTCTCAGACACAGGCAGGAACGTTATCAGGGCTGGACAGTGTTTTCCAGGGACGTGGCTCCATGAAGACCAGGCTAGCCTCACACTTGTCATTGAAGAATCCTAAACTCCTGACCCTCCGGCCCCTGCATCCTGAGAGCTGGGATTAAAGGCGTGTGTCACCACGGTCAGTTTGTGCAGTGCCGAGGGCAGAAGTCAGGGCTTCCTGCATCCTAGTCTATCACTCTACCAACTCACCTCCTGGCCGATCTCAACCAAAAGATCCCAGTCAGCCATCACCAGGTGTGGTAGGTGAGCCGTGGAGGAGGCTCAGGGGCCAGCAGCGGTGGTGATGATGCTGAGGTGACAGTGCCTGTGCCAGGCCCTCGACTTCCTCAGTCAGGGCACTAGGACAGCATCAGAGAAGTTTCCTGAACCAGACCCCCACCCACCAGACAGCCCCGGCTTTGCCACCATACCCTTCTCTATTTCCTGTGTTCACAGTCAATGTCCCCTGCCTCTCCTGCACGGGTACCAGCGTGGCTCTGGCCACTAACTGGATAAGCACGGGTCAGTCCCTCCTCAGCCTCAGCCTCACCCTGAGTCCCCTGGCTTGGCTTGAAAGACAGGTCATAGGCTATCTAGCAAAGGAAACTGGTGGCAGCCAAAGCCACTGGGGGGGAGGGGCTGGGATCTAAACTCAGAGCCACCAGCTTGCTCAGGACAACAAGGGATCAACCAAGCACCAGCCACACTTTGGTCATCCCCCACCCCACCCCCCGCAAAAGTCCCAGGGGGCCAGAATGGCCGGCAGCTTATTCACAGACAGCACCTGTCTCCTATCCCTTACGGCCTGAGCTGGAAGTTCAGCCACTCTCAGAGCGGTCCCCACAGGCAGCCAATGCTGGGCACTCAGAAGGAGGAAAGGCTCAGTTCCCTTTCCCAGCTGACTGCCCCTACCCCTATTTCTGCCTGAGGTCAGCAATGAGGGTGGGAACAGAAACTAAGCATAAAGGACAAGCTGGTAACGGGCCAAGCTGCAGGGGAAGTGCAGACTTTGGTGTCTCTGGCCACAGGGGAGTGTTGGCCCCACGCCACGAAGTTCCAAGAACCAAGAGCCACCCTTGTGCGTGCTTCCTCTAGGTACTCTCGTCAAGCTCTTAGGGGTGCGGAGTGCGGCAGAAGAGAACTGAGCAGCGGAGAGAACCCCACGATGTATAGACTTGTTCACTTTCAACCGTGAAGGGCGCTCCTGGGAAAGGAGGCCCGGGCGATGCATCGGAGTGCAACATCAAACCAGGCCACTTCCTTACCAAGTGCTAACTCAGTGGGCTGAATTCCAAATGGAAGAACCAAGACCGTACAACCGAGGGAAGAGAACAGAGAAGGAAGCCCTTGTGATCTAGGTCAGGCGATGTGGTCTCAGACACACTCACACGTAAAGCAGCCTGGATCATGACTGGATCAGAGCCATCATGTCCCCAAGGACACGTCCCAAAGGCAGGAAGGAGAGATGGCGGAACCATGTCCAAACTAGCCAAAAAAAAAAAAAAAAAAAAAAAAAAGACAATCCAGGGCTGAGGGGCAGGCAGCTCAGTGGGTAAAGCATTTGCCTTGCAAGAGAGAGAACCTGATTGTGGACCCTCAGAGCCCATCTAAAAAACCAGGCATAGCATATGCACCTATAAGCCCGGAGATGGTGAGGTGGGAGGCAGAGACAGGTAGATCCCTAGAAGAAGGACCAGTGAGAGTTCTGTCTCAAACAAAAGACAGAAGGTACCTAATGACAGACACAAGGGCCTTTTGACCTCCATACATACACCATGCATGCATGGTACATGCATATGCATACATGAATGAATGAATGAATGAATGAATGAATGAATGATAAGGAAGTGAAGTGTGGGGGCGGGAGAGGGTCCAAATGTGCAGTTTAACAACTGCTGCTCTTCCAAAGAACCTGAGTTCACTTCCAAGTGACTCCAGCTCCCAGGAATCTGGCCCCTCTGGCAACCACATTCACGTGCATGTGGACTCACACACACAGACACACACACACACACACACACACACACACACACACACACACACACACAGAAGTAAAATAAAATAATTCTTTAAAAAATAAAATTGGTTTAGAGAGGCAGTCAGAGGGATGTCTCATCAAAGGAGGCGGCTTCTGCACCCAACCCCGTTTGATCCCTGGGACCTACGACCTACATGGTAAATGGTGAGAAATCCCTGTTGAATTCAGAACTCAGCCGAACTCAGGTTTCTCTGGGTAAAGGCAGAACAGAACCAGGGTCCAAGGAGACAGACTGCCATCCTGAAAACTCAGGGACCCACACCCAAAGTGACATTGCTGTGTGAACCTACGGGGCCCAAAGAGGTATTTCTGAGAGGAACTCCGAGCTGTTTGCTAAGCACCTCGGGAGAATGGTGACCACTGGGTCTCACTAGAGTTCCAGGGGTCCAGGAGTCAGATGCAGGGGACAGCAGCTGGGTGGAGTTAATTACATCCTTACGCTGGCCAGAGTTTTCCATGAGGAAGAGGTCTGCCTTATAAAGCACCCCATCACTAGAGGCATCGAGAAGAGATTCAGGCCTCATGCACACCACGCTGCTCAAACCACTTCCTAGGCCCTGCTGCCGAGACAGAGGCAGCCCACTTCCTTAACAAGTGAACTGACCTCTCTGAAGCAAAACATGCTCACAGTGAAACCAGGTAGCATCCCCTGACGACCGACCGACGGATGCAGAAGTGAACAGAAGCTTCTCGGCAAACAGCACAATGTTTATCACAGTTACCACTGTTTCCATGGTAACTCGGTTCTTGCTGTCTCTATACAGAGTAACGACAAGGGCTGTTCAGGTGGGGATCATGCAACGGCAGCAGCTCGGAGCACTGTACACACCAGCACCGGAACCAGCATAACCAAGCATTGCCATCCCAGTGAGGAAACTGAGGCACGATCGACAGAGCCTCTAGTCCAAGACCACGGACAGGAAGTGGGGCCATGGTAGCTGCTAGCTACAGGTCTCCTCCTACTGTTCTTGTGAACTGTTTGGAAGAGGCCAGCCCTGGGCAAGGCGGGGCGGTGAGGGGTAGTAGGCCACCACACAAGCCAGGGTGTGAACCTCCCCAGCGTCGCTCTACCCCGTGTGGTTTCACAGGTGGCATGGGGTTCCAGGAAGGAAGGAAACAGGGCTTCTGCAAGCCACCTCGTGCCTCTACCTCTTGCAATCACTTATACCAAGGTGATGTCCGCAGGTACGACTCTGGGCGACTCCATCCTGTCCCCAAAGTAGGGGTGGTCCTGCCACAGTGCAGCCACAGAGTACAACGCAGGACATGAGTTTCTGATGCCAGATCCAGCCAGGCAAGAAACAAAGGTCAGGTATGGTATGCAACTGCTTGCTTGCCCGGTCTCATTGGGCTCCAACAAGGGCTTATGGGAAAACAGGACGAGAATGACTGGAGGGCAGATGTGCCATCCCAGCCACCATTCCTGACCCTCTCCTGGGCTACGGGTCCCAGAGAGGGTCCTACAGCCCAGCTTCCTGTGTAGGGTCATCTCACAGCCTGGGTCTTCCAGCCTCCACCTCAGGAAGGGAGCCTGAGACCCGCTCAGCAAGGGCTTCAGCCAGGACTCAGGTTGAGGACTCAGAGGGATAAGCCCTCTTCTCCCTGACGAAGTAAGCCCAAGGCTGCTGGTGCCTGATGGCGGAGTCACCTGAGGGGAGGGCCCACTGAGCCGGAAAGTTCAGAGAAGCACAGCTGGAGACACCGGCCTGGGCGGCCCCGATAACATTTTTTGACTGAAACGGGCCTGAGTCCTGGCTGTTTTCCACTCTTTTCTGGAAAAGCAAGTTTAAGTTAGGTTTCCCAGGTGTGGAGGTGGCTAACGATATAGGATGATAAATTAGGTTTTCAGTCACCAGTGGAATGTGTCCATCGAACTAGCGTAAAGACAACATTGGGCTTGTTACTGGGAGATTCGATGAAACCCATCACTTCCTGTACCCTGGCCTTGTCAGATGCCTGAAAGTCAACACAAGGCTAGGAGGCCATGCCAGCCTCTCCACAGAGAAAAGGGGGGCCTAGAAAGGAAGGGGTGACAACCACAAGCTAGACCAAACAGAGCAACACCCCTACTTTCTGGGGCTGAGTATAGATTGGGCTTCCTATGCAAGCTCTGCTCACAAAGGCCGCTGCACCAGGCTTCTCTACCTAGCTCAGAGGGCACAGTCCTGTTCTGGTGTCCCCTCTAGTAACGCTGAGGATAACAGTGCAGTACAAGCAGAGAGAAAGGTGTGCCCCCCATTTGGCTCATGTGCTTGAATGCTTAGTCACCAGGAAGCAGAACTGTTTGGGAAGAATTAGGAGGTGTGGCCTTGGGGGAGATGTGTCCATGTGGGTCCGGCTTTGCGGTTGTAAAAAGCCTGCTGCAGGCTCTCCCCCACCCCTCAGCCTTCTCTCTCTGACTGTTACCCTGAATCAGGATGTGAAGCTCTCAGCTACTTCTCCATGTTGGCCACCGCACTTTCCACCGTGCTGATGAGCTAACCCTCAGAAGCTGGGAGCAAGCCCCCCCACCCCCCGTTAATGCTTTCTTTCATAATTTCCCTTGGCTACAGTGTCTGTTCATAGCAATAGAACAGTGACTAAGACAAAGGGGATCAATCAAGAAAAGGGGGGCTGGGGAAGTGGCTCAGTTGTACACGTGAGGACCTATGTAAGCTTGGATCCTTAGCCTTGTGTAACAAAGGCAGAGATGGTGTGGTGATGTGAGCCTGTATTCCCAGCACTTAGGAGGCAGAGGCAGGCAAGTCTATGAGTTTGAGGCCAGCCTGGTCTACAAAATAAAAATGGGGATCAATAGATGAAGACATTCGATATTGACCTTTGACCTCCATGCACATGTACATGAATACATACATGCACACCTCTACACTTGAGTATATAACAGACATACACACACACACCATACACACAACATACACACACCATACACACACACACCATACACACATATACAATATACACACATACAACATACACACATACACACACACATACACACACACACACACACACACACACACACACAACATACACACACGCCAAAGAAAGAAAAATGAAGTAAGAAAACAGGAAGTGAAAACTTGTACAAGAATTTGAAAAGATGTCTACCACAGCAGAGAAATCGAACTCCATGCAAATATCTTGAGCAATTCTACCCTGTGTGGATCCAAGGACCCAAGTCTCCAAGAGGAGCAGAGAGACAAAAATGGTGATATCTTGCAGACTTGCAGCTCCTGGGCCCTCTGGTGCAGGAGCAAGGGATGTTGGCCGCTCAGGTCCAGTGGGGAGGACTCTGCCCAGTGCAAACACAGCTGGACTTTCCCAGCGTCCTCCCAAGCCATCCTCCTGTGGCCAGCTGTGGCTTTGCCTGTGCAGGCCTGGGTCTTCACCTGACAGTGACCACTGGTGGGGTGCAGGTTGGCTACCCCTTAGTAGGATCAGCTGTGCCAAGATCCATGCTGCCCTAACTCATGGTGGGGGGCGGGGAGCTGCTGTACATGTGGCCCGGGTCTGTGATGCATGGTCAGGAGATCTCCACAACCCTCAGAGGACTAGAGTGCCAGCCTCCCAAGGAAGCCACCACAAGGGTGACACCCCCAGGCTCTACAGAGATGACAACAGGAAAACTGCAGATACTTAGGACACTCCCTTGGACAGCTGCAGCAGGAGAAGGGGGACTGAGCCCCAACACCAGCAAGCAAACCATCCTAGAGATGGACTGGAAGAAACAGCAACAAGGGGATGGATGGACAGGACAGGACAGCACCAGCTACGCAGGGGGCTGAGGAGGAAGGAGGGTGGAGAGTTCAAGGCCAACCTGGGCAACTTTACTGAGACTCTGTCTCAAAGTAAAAGAGGGTAAGGTGTAGCTCAACAATCTGGTGTTTATCTAGGGATATGACAGGCCTTGGGTGCCATTCCCAGGAAAGACAGAGAGGCAGAGAGAGACATATATGCAGATGGACAGAGTTCACAGCAATCTATACAATAAACAGAAGCAACTGAGCTAGGGTAATGCTATCATGTCAGACTGCAAACATGGCCTTCCCAGTGCTTCTAGAAGCTTCTTAAACCGAAGGACAAAGACAGCTCAACCGTACGAGGGTGAGACGCAGGCCAGAATAAGTATGTGGCTGATCAGGGTTGAAGCCGACCTGTGTCACTCAAAATAGCTCGTGTCATGAAGGATCTTAGAGGATCTTAGAGGTCCCTCTACTCGTTCTTTATCCGGCCACGTAGAATAACCATAACTAACACACTACCAACACTAGGAAACTGAGGCACAGAGCTTCAGTCACGTCTCAAAGAGATACCCAGCAGGAGCTGGGAGGAAATAAAAATCCCACACCAGCCTCCTCCATGACAGCATCGGAGAATACTCCCCAGGTAAGTTTGTGGCACTGAAGTGTCAGCACAAGTCCCTCCCCCTAAACTGTTCAATCCACACAGAGAATCAGGGTGGTAAGCACCATCCCCACTGGGGAAGCAAACACAGCAAACTCCCTGGTCACGAGGCTAAAGGAAGGCAGAAGCAGAATGAAGCAGGACCCTGGAAAGGGTGATCTGGGCACACCCCAGGGAAGGTGCTATAAGAGAACACAGGGAGATGCTTTCAGAGTAGGAGGGCCGGGGTGAAGGCAGACAGCAGAGGCTAGAGCTGGTGCAGCCTAGGGCAAGGCAGAGGGCAGGACTAGTAAGCAGCCAACCCTTGGCAGGCTCCACAGGGAGCCAATAGGGCTTCTTCCCCAACTGGAATGGAGGGAGGAAGAGTTGGGAGACATGGATAACCCAAGGTTTGGCCTGAGAAACCACCAGGATGAAGTGGCTGATTCCTGAAATGGAGAAGGGAGGTAGGATAGGAGGAGAGCCATTCTGGGGAAAATGAGAGCCAGCATGCAGGGAAGCGGGGGTGTTAAGAGCTGTGGAAGGTCAGAGCAGTGTTGCTCCTAAATGCCCACCAGACAATGAATGGACAGTAAGGCATAGCACTGCTCACAGGGGAGTACTATTCAGTCATGAAAAGGGAAGGAGTATGAACCCAGACTATAATGTGAAGTATGTCATACCAAGTGGAAAATGCCAGACACACAGGGATAAGGACTGTGACTCCAAGATCCTTGTAGACCCACCAGTGGGAGGCGCAAGCCCCAGGTTGGAGTCTGTTAGACCACCTGTAGATCCAAGGCTGTATCAGAGCCACGGCAAGGGCCAGGTACCATCAGCAGACAATCAAAAGGTCCAGCATCAGCCCGGGTTCCCATTAGGGACCTGCTTGCTACATAGCAAGGCATCACCCCAACTCTGGATCGTCTCCTTGGAAACCCTGATGGAAAACTCAATAACGCTTGAAAATGCCAACTGTCTATCCTGAGCCCGGGCTGAAGAGCCAAAATAGAATGTTCCGGCTATTCTTAGGCAGTGTTCAAGTTCAGCTTTTGGGGCTGTTCCCAAAAGGCTTTCACTCTTGCCTACTCCTCCCCTACCCCGGGCTCCCCAACCCTGCAGCCTGTCCCACTGGGAGTTCAGTGGGAACAAGGAGCCTCTTAGAACGGGGGACATCTGCGGGTACATGTTTGCAGGGCTGAGGGGACAGGCTGGGGTTGGAGTCAGCTGCTGTGCTCACAAGGTCATCTTTTAGAATGCCCTGGAAACTGTGAGCAGAGGAGGCCCCCCACAAGGGTGTAAAAGGCCCTCGGCCCTGCTGCTTGCTGATACAAATGTTCCAGGGGTAAGTGCCAAGGACGGGACACTGAGCAGTTGTCTGTCACAGAGCACACATGTTCCCGGAGGAATCTTAGGCCCTGATGGCTGGTCCCCAGCAGCCTCCAGGCTCCCAATACATGCAGCAGCAGGAGAGAGCAGCAGCGTGCACAGCTGTCAAGAGGGCAAGGCCAGACCTCCGCCACTTCCTGTGGGTGCTTCCTGCAGTAGCAGCCAGTGGTTTGCCCCAGCTGCCTCCACCTTCCTGGGGCAAGAGCCGTGTGGGACTAAACCCCAGGCTCTAGAGAAAGAAGGACAGGCCTCAGGTCCGCCAAGCTCCGAGGCCACACAGGTCTTCCCACACGGGTTATTGACACAGAACCTGCTTCTCTGCAAGCTCCTGTGACCCCAGACTTGGTCAAGACTCAGAAACCTGCTTGGCTCAGCTCTTGAGGCTGCAAGTAAGGATTTTTCCTCAAGGGTCAAATGTTCAAGGCTTAGAACCCAGAAGAGCCATGAAAGCCATCAGTGTTCTCAGGCCTCATTTAGGGAACTGACGAGGCCTACAGACTTCACCCCCAAGCATGGGGCCAACTGAGCTCCCAAGGATGCTTCTTCAACAGATGTACGACTTCAGAGCCGGGGTAAGTGAGGTTCTAGAACGAGACTGGTCAGCAGCAGCTCATGGGCTCTGGGGCGGCCATTTTCTTCCCCTCTCTGTGTCCTGAAGGCCTCGTCTGCCCTCCTGTCCATGATGCACAGGGTATACACTCACTTCATAACAAACCCGGAAGCCCTACTGTTACACCTTCTGCACCTCAAAGGAGAAACGGAGGCATAAGGAGTGGCATGACTTACTCAAGAGCTGGGGCTAATAAACTGCAGAGCTGTGACTTAGACACGGGCAGCCATGGGCTACAAAGCCCAGCACTAACCACTGAGCTGCCTGACAGGGCCAGAAAGCGCACAGCCAGGCTTGCCAGCAGCACCAGATCCTCCTGTTAACTTTGGTTTGCCTTGCAGGTAGGGGGTTTGGGATCCCCCTCTCTGTTTCGAAGCTTTGCAAAAGTACAAGCCCCTCCCCAGTTCTCAGCTCATGAGTTACAAGAGCAAACCACTTGCTGGATTTGGCCCTGGTCTCACCAATCTCTCTGGAAACCCCACAGCATGAGTCTGCCTGAGAACTAGGAACTAGTGTGAATGCCAAACAAAAGAGGAGGGAACAGGCGAGGGTCACCGCCTCCAAGGGATAGCTCAGATAGCTCGGGCTCCACAGCCAGACCAACCTGCAGCTCCTGACTGCCCACCACCCGTGCACTCATGAAACCACGGGAGGATGCAGCTGAGCTTCCCCCGGACTCCCTCAGAGGTCCAAATGGCCATGGCTGAAGGAGGCACAGGGAGAGCTAAGCCCCATGCCCACAGTTTCTTGTGTTAGTACAGTGTCCTGAGAGAGGTGGAGAGATGGCTCAGTCCTGCTGTGCAAGCAGAAGGATCTAAACTCGGGATCTGAGTTCTACCCTCGGCACTCACATAAAGGCCATGTGTGGTGACACTCGGCGGGAATCACAATGCTGGGGAAACAGAGACAGGAACACAGGTTCCTGGAGCTCGAAAGCCAGCCAGTCTAGCACAACAGGGAGACCAAGGTCCCTCTAAGGTGCTCTATCTCAAATGCAGGTACGTGGCTCCTTAAGGACTATACCCAAGTTTAGCCTCCAGTGTCCACAAATACATACCCTAACACACACCCACAAGAACCATGACCCCAGCAGTGCTGACAGCTCCAGGATCCTGTCAGCTCAGACACTCAAGGTCATGCACCTTCTCCAGCACAAACTGAAGGTCAAGGTTTGCCCCAGCACCTTCCTTACCCTCCCTCCAGTTCACAGAACAAAGACAGAGGTGGTCCTGTGAGCAGGTTCCTGCATGAGCATGGACGGTCAGTTGGATTAGCCTGCAAGCAGGAAACCCAAGAGCCAGCTATCATCAGACAGGCCCCGGCCGGACAGAGTCGGGGTTGGCACTGGCCAACAGCCATCATTTGTAAAGGCCCAGGAAAGCAGGACCAAGCAGCAGATGGGGACAGGACCGTCCATGCAGTTCAGGACCTGCCCAACTGTCAATTCTGAGGCTGAGGATGAAGCAGTCAAGGGTTGGATCTGCCCTGGACTGCTCAGCCAACACCAGGCCACAGTGGCTAGCAGGGAAGGTGACAGCAGGTGCATGAATGGCTATGCCAAGTCATTCCATGCCCCCCTAAAAGAGCCCAGGCTTTGGTGCCAGCCTGTCTGTCCCTCCTTGGGGCTGTGGCATGTGGGTTCCAGTAACTGGCTTAAGGTTCAAGTCTGAGTAAAAAGATTGGTTCAGGAGCAGAGCACCTGACCCAGATCCCAGCCAATCAGAACACAGCCCTGCTTTGGACCCTGTCATTGGAGTAGAACAGAATGTGGGGGGCCCATCTCAGCCAATCAGAGCATAGCACTACCCAGTGGCTAATGACCAATTTAAGGGAAAAGCAATGGTCTAAGTAGGTTGGAAGATGATCAGAGTCTAAACCAAAGGTTCTTGTGATTAGCTAATGTCAAACCACGTGACTCGAATCCAAACTGTTTGGAATACACCATTCCTTAGCCACAGATGGCTGGCCACAGCCAGACTGACTCTCGGGCTGTCCGTCAGAACTCCAAGAGAGAAACTCACTGTCTCCTACTGACTTTAAACTTGACAGGGTGTGAGTCCAGATGCCTACAGCCATCTGCTGCCTCGTTGGAGATGAAGTTGGTTGTGGAAGCCCAGAGAACACAGAAAGAGGCAGGAGCTGGTCCAGCCTGGCCCAGGGCCAGCTCTGCCACTAGACACCACAGCTCCTAAAAACTAACAGCTTCTCTTGTCAGTGGCAGCCTGACAGAGCCCGCCACTTTTGCCTGGGGACAGGTCCAAGGGGGTCTCACCTTGAGCAGGAGTGGGTACTTGCAGATCCTCTGGATGGGGGACAGCAGGTAGCCCTCCAGAGGGATGTCCGTGGTCTTCCGGCCTCCCAGAAGCATGCAGTTCTACAAAGAGACATGAGACCATCATTAATAGAATCAAATAACGACACGGGAGCATGGGACCTCTCAGAACATAGTGCAGATAAGTGTGCAGGAGAAGCTCGGTGACCCTAAGAGAGGGACAAATTCTAGGACCTCTGCAGAGGTCTTTATGGGGCCACATGCCATGGCCTGGGGCCTGATCTCATCCGTACCACAGTCAGTGCTGCTGCACGGGGTCACCCCACGCACGGTACGTCAGCAGTTAAGACAGACCATAGAACTGCAAGTCCAAAAACATTGACTATGAGGATTTTTACAATTTCACCATTCTGGTCTAGAGAAATCACACACACACACACACACACACACACACACACACACACACACACACACACACACACACACACACACAGAGTCAAACCGCTGACCAAACCTGAGAAGCCCTAAATAGCCAGCCATCTGCTAGAGAGGGAAAGCATCTGTATTTCTGCCTAAATTGATTTGTAGCAGATTCATACAACAGCACCCAAACATCAGGGAACGTGGCAGAACCAGGGCCACATGCAGTAACACAGATAACCCCCAAACCTACGGAACAAGAAAGACAAACAGAAAGTTATGTACAAGACAACCCCATTCATATTTTTTAAGGCATGAAAAAGAGACCCAACTGTTGTCTGGTTTTTGTTGTTTTGTTAGTTTTATTTTCATGTGTGTACAAGTTTGCCTGCATGAATATTCCATGTGGATGCCCCTGGAGGCTTGAAAAGAACCTCAGATTCCCTTGAACCCAGAGTCACGGGCAGTTGAGAGCCCCAAACGCTGGTCCTCCGGGAGACCAGTATGAACTCTGAACTGTGCCTCCATCCCAAAACGGCAATGTATGAAACGAGAAGCAGGATTAAGATAAGACACCTCAGATTCCGACAGGCTCGGGACTGAGAATCTTACCTCTGAAGCGAGGTTATGGTGGTGGCCTGGGAATGCCTATAAACTGGTAGTCCAGAACTCTACAATGCTTAGCAGAGCTCCCACACACCCAGCTCAGTCCAGACTGATCCACCCACGACCACTACCAGCAGCAGCGGCCCTGCCTCCAAGCAGCACCCTTGGCCTCTGCTCATCCTGGGCCCAGCCCACAAAGCCTTCTCCTGCCCCAGCATGTGACAACAACCAGAGCCTGACCTCCAACCAGCCAAGAACTGGAAACTGTTACTATTTCGGTTCACACAGTTCAGGCGCTGGAGTTTGGGGTGTCCAGTCCTTAACTTCAGAACTAGTAAACCACAGATGGGGGGCTACGGGGGTGCATGCTCTGGCAACGTGTGTACGAAGGTCAGAGGCCATGTCAAGTAGTTGTCTTGTGTTGTATTTACTTATTGATTTTTGAGACAGATTCTTACTATGTGGCCCTGGCTGTCCTGGAACTCACTATGTACACCAGGCTGGCCTTGAACTCAGAGATCTGACTGCTTCTGCTTCTGCCTCTGCCTCTGCCTCTGCCTCTGCCTCTGCCTCTCTGCCTCTCTGCCTCTCTACACCTGCCCCTGCCCCTGCCCTTGCCCCTGCCCCTGCCCCTGCCTCTGCCCCCTAGGAAACAGGAACCCCCTCCTATGGTTTGCCATGATCCCAGCATGGTTAGAGGCACAGGCACACAGCCTCTAAGGAGTGTGCCTACCATCTCCCATTTCCCGTGGGGAAACCATGCACCCTGAGTTGGCCTGAGGATCAGGGAAGCCCAAGCGCCCTTTAGACATCACCACAGGCTCCCTTCTCTGAAAAGCGCGATTTTGCACCCTGGATCCCGGCTGTGGCTGCCCACACATCCTCAGCCTCTACATCTGTCCCTGGCACGGGCGAGGGGTCCCGTGCAGCAGCTGGGTGATGCCAGACCCCACACTGCGCACACTCAGGCCTTTGTCCTCACCACAAGCTGCCTGGGTGAAGTCAGCTCCAGGCAAAGGAGACCAGAGAGTGAGGATGAGAGGACTTTCCAGAAGCCCTCAGTTTCAAACGGGATGACTGCAGCCACCGCCTGTCCCAGTGCTCCAAGACCCACATTTTGTCTTGCTTTTCCTTTTCTTCTTTGAGACAGGGTCTCAGGTATGCCAGGCTAGCTGGGAACTCACTGTCAGGAAAGGGTGACTTTGAACATTCTAATCCTCCTGCCTCCACCTCCTGAATCCTGGGACTATAGGCATACAACAGTATGCCCAGTGTCTTTGGTGCTACATAGGGAACTCAGGGTTGAATGCTTTCTGGGCAAGGACTCTCCTGACTGGGCTACATCCCGGCCCTCTTTTTACTTTCATTTGAAAGAAAAGCGAGCAAACGCCCAGGCCGTCCACTGCTCTCCTGACTCTTCCAGGCCCAGAGACAGAATTCCTCAAAACCCTTGCTGACACGTGACCCTCAGATGAGTATCATCCCATGGCCGCCCTAGTCTTCTGTTCTACCCACGCTCACTTCCTGGGTGTAGATCACAGTTAGACCCACGCCTTTAGAGAGCACCTTTGACTGAAGAGACTCCAGTTCCCTCCTCCAGCACTGCTCCTTCCCTGAACCCCAGGCTCCAGGCTACCCTGACGCCTTGCCTTTCTCCTACAAGGCCATTCCTACTCACTTGGCCTGCCTGCTCCCTCGCCGTCTGAGGACAAACTACTCCAGTCGGCCAATTGACGGAGCCCTGTGATACTTTGAATTGTCAACTCGGCACATCCTAGAATCACCTGAGGAGACTGTCTAGATCAGAACAGCGTGAGGACACGTATGTGGGGGATTGTCTTGGCTTTGCTAATTGATGTGGAAAGACCCAGCCCAGGGTGGGCACACCACTCCCTGAATTGTGCCCCGGACTGTATGAGAGTGCATATGAGCTGAGAGGTACGCATGCGTCCTGCCGTCCTCAGTGCCCTGTCTCGTTCAGGAAGCTTAAAGCTACATAACATACATTTTAGGTGTGCCTGGACCGCCTCCACGAGGACAAGGACATCTGCCCTGTCCACTACTGTACCTACCCAATACCGAGCCTCTCAAGATAACAGGCCCCCCACACAGAGCCACCGACCGGGTTCATGAGCTGACCGTTTAATAGACACAGAAACATAGGAAGCCAAAGTCCTCCAAGATCTTCCGCAAGTGAACAGCCATCTCAGAGAGCCAGCCTGTCTGTTCCCAGCACAGTCACCTCCCGTGGCATCCATGACAGCTCTTTTGCAGGTGGCCAGAAGCTGTGAGATGCCAACAAGGAGGGAGACAGATGGTACCCGTACAACACCCCACACTCCTCCCTGTCTACACAGCCCCCGGGCAGCTGCTGCCGGAGTGTGACAGCCTGGCCCACCAGAAAGGCTGCGTGAGAAGGAAGTGGAGGGCTCTTCCCTTACAATGCCCTCCTCGTTTCCCTGGCTCCTTCCTGCCCCCATTCCCCCAGGACCCCAGCAGAGGCCAGGGGTGGATCCTGGGCAGCAGAGAATAGAGAAGAACAGTGTTGCTGAAAGGCAGAGACCAGGCAGAGGGACCTCCTTGTCTCTGTGTTCTGCCATGGCTGTTTTATGAACACAAGAACAAGGAGCAAAGTTCGAAGGTCGGGATGGCAGGAGTAAGGGAGGAGACTGGCCACGAAGGCTTGACGGAATGGAGACAAGAATGGAAAAAGGCTTGGCCGGTTCGCCTCCCTTGGATGCTCACTGGCCCTGGACGCAGTACGAACGTGCCAGAGAGGGAACCCCGTGCGACGTTGGCATCAAAGGCCTGGGGACGTTTGGCAGGAGGTTGTGCAGAAGGGATGCTGGCTCGGGGGGTGGAGGGTGGGGAGCCCTGTGGTGCAGGTTAGATGCCTGTGAGCTTGGCTAAAGCTCCTCGGCTACACCCCTGAACCGTCCCACTCCATGCGCTGAGATCCATCTCCATGGGAAAATGGCAACATGGAGCATGGAGTGGGGTGTCCCCGGCCAAATGTGCAGGAGCTCAAAGGTCAGAGTTCGGGATGGATGCCCTGACGAGCTCTCTTTCCAAGCACAGGTCCTGAGAGGCATTTGGCATCAGGGAGTCCTCAAATCTACTGTTGATAAAAGGATGGGGGCAGTACCCTAACATTGTCTTAGACAATAAAACCTACATTCTACCAAGCACTGTGGCACCTATCTGTCACCCCAAGACCACGGAGGCTGAGGCAGGAATTATCCCAGTGTGGGCTACAGAATAAGATTAAGTCTCAGTAAGTGGGAGGCGGGGCAGGCGAGATGGCTCAGCCGGTGGAGGGCTTGGCGTGCCAGCCTGAGGACCCGAGTTCCATCCTCAGAATCCACTTTGATCCCTTACCTTTACTTTGCCAGAAGCTGGACGCTGACTCTAAGCTGGCCGCTGCTTGCTTTTGTAAGTAGCCCAGGGGGATCTCCAGATGGGAACTCGGCCAGCAGCTCAGGTGGGCTGGAGGTGAACAGAGTGGGTAAGGGCGGGCGGGGCACTCACCAGGAGGAAGGCGCGAGCGGCAGGGACCTTGTTGAGCTCCACCAACAGACGCAGGGCCTTCTCGTGGTTACTGCAGTACTCCTCATACACACAGAACTTGTCCTTCTGCAAGACAAGAGCAGGGCTGTGAGGTGATGCAGGACACAGCCCGAGGGAGGCGGGGGCAGGCACATGGGGCTCCCCGGGGTCTTGCACGGGATACAGGCTCAGGCCTGGAGATGAAGTGGTTCAGAAACTCTAACTTGCTTCAGGACCGCAGTCCATTTGTTTCTGACAGCCTGCGTGACCTTCTGGGAATAGGGAGAAGCACATTTAGGACATGCACTGAGCAAGGGGACCCAGACCTGGACACCAGCTCTGCATTCCCTGCTGTGAATCTGGGCTCCTCACAGGAGCCCCATACCTCAGTGTCCCCAGTAGTGAGGTGGTAAATGTCAGGAACTTATTGCAACAGGAGACTACCTCTGTTGACCTCTAGGTGACTCTGAACCCAAAACTGGATTCCTTCCAGCCCAGAGGTCGCCTGAAGGTCACCAGGTCCCTACCCATGAGTCACATTTCAGACCTGGACAGAACAGAGCCCTCTCGGCAGGAAGTTAAGCAGTCCCTATTCCAAAGGGTCCCAGAATCAGTAAAACCCCAAACCAGGATGTCCTGAGGAGGCCCCTCAGGGATGGAGGCCTCCATAGCCCAGACCTCAGATGGAGGATAGACCAGAGACCCCAGGAAACTCAGGAAGGAAGACGTGGGTGTGGAGGGCAAGCTGCTCATCCTGTGTCTAAAGCGGCTCTGAGGTCCATGCTTCCTAAAGAGGGTACAGGAAAGAGGAAGCCAGAGGAGGAAGATGGGGGAGGGAGACAAAAGGAGCAAGAGGGGGACTGTTTCCTCCACAGGCGCCTGGGAGGGAAACAGAAAAGGGAAATGAAGGAAGGATGGGGTTTTCCAACAGAAGTCCCAACCTGCCACACTCACCCTGCGCCCCACAGATCTGAGCGCACATCCTGAGGGACAGCACCCACGACCGGCGAGTGGTAACGGCCACATCAGGTATGGGCCAAGCACTGGGTTAAGATCATTGTGCTCTCGGTGGGCGTGGACAGTCAGTCACTCTCCACCAGAACCTCACAAGGTCCATACTGACCCAACTGCCCAAAAAGCAAAGAAAAAAACTCTCATCTCACAGCTCCTGGTGGGACAGACAAGTACCCTTTGCCAATGCCCTCTAAAGGTCATGGCATGAGAAGGATGGCAGCTGGGGGCAATCAATGCCTAAGGTAGAAGGCTCAAACCACAAATTCACGGGCTAAGCTCCGAGGGACCCTGGGGCATCATGAGGTACAGTCAGCACAATGAGCAGCTGAGACCCTGACCAGGGAGCTCTGCTTCCCTAAACCTTGGTTTCTAGGAATAACAGGTCCTTGAGACCTGTGTGAGCAGAGGGAAACAGCCTGACACACGGTATACACACAGGGCCCTCGGGTACCCTCCAAGAAGAAGCTACAAACACACACACACACACACACACACACACACACACACACACACACACACCAAGAACACAAAAACAAGCAATAAACACACACTGGTGGGAAAGTACCAACATTAAAAAAAAAAAATCCTGCCATGATTACCTAGCATGCACACATACGTACACCATGGGGTGAATCCCAACCATCTGAGCATTACAATAATCAAGCTACACACTCGAAGCACCTACTGGGCACAGAACCACGTGGATTTCAGGGGACCCAACATCTACCTGCAACCTATGCAGCCCATTGAGAAACAGGGGTCGGGGAGGTTTAATGCGAAATGTTCCCCCATAGGATCGTATGTTTAAATGTTTGGTCTCTGGCTGGTGTATTTGGACACTGTGGAACCTTTAAAAGGCAGGGTCTGGCCAGAGGAATCAAGTGGCCAGGGGTGGGCCTTGTTGCCTATAACCTCCCAGGCAGAGCTCTGCTTCCTGATCTACAAAGCACTTTTCACCAACGGTGGGCCTCTCCCCCTGACAGTGAACCAAAATAAAAGTTTCTCCTTAAATTGCTTTCCTCTGGTCATCTCTCGGCACTGTGAAAAGTTGCCAGTAGGCAGCCAATCAGAGAACTCCCTGTCCTAGCAATGGTGGCCAACAGAGCCCTGAAGAAGGTGTGGTGTTCTGGGAGAGAGAGAGATAGACTACCCCAACCATTGTAAGAGATACACCTGTGTACTGCCACCACTACCCTCTAAGGATGAAAACAACATCTGAGAAACAGACAGGGGACAGAGAAAAATGATCCTAAAAATGTCATAGGGACACCTGGATCTAGTCACACCCGAATCCAATGCATACCTCAGAAGTGCCACTCTCGGGCACCAACGAAAGGTGCTTTCCTCACTGAAGCTGAGCTATGGCTTTTGTTGTGACAATAAAGATCTTCTTGAACAGTCCTGTTCTCTGTGTGTGTGTGTGTGTGTGTGTGTGTGTGTGTGTGTGTGTGTGTGTAGTGTGAGGTATGTGTGTATGTATATGTGTGTGAGGTGTGTGTGTGTGTGTGTGGTGTGTGAGGTGTGTGTATGTGTGGTGTGTGAGGTGTATGAGTTGTGCATGTGTGTGAAGTGTGTGAGGTATGTGTATGTGTGGTGTGTGAGGTGTGTGAGGTGTGTGTGTGTGTGTGTGTGTGTGTGTGTGTGTGCATGCGTGTGCTTCATTCTCTGTGTAGCACATGAGGGCCACACTGCATCTGGAGAGGCCAGAAGACAGCATCAGATCCCCTAAAGCTGAAACTACAGGTGGCTGTGAGTTGCTGACTGGGTGCAACTAGTCATAGTCTAAGAAGAAAATGCAAAGCACAAGGCTCAAATATAATGAAGTAACACCTCCCTCTCTACCTCCACCTACACCACAAGGAGCCAGGCCAGAAGACAAGGAAAGGTCTGGCTCTTCCCACATGCCAACCCCAGCCAATGGCAATGAAACTGGAGCTTGCTGGCAAGCATTCTCAGGACCCCTAAGGACTCAAGAGATAGAACACTGATTGATTAGTAATGTCTGCCACAGGTGCAGAGAGGGAAGCAAAGGACAGGATACTCTACCTCTGACGATCTACAAGGTCACCCCTGCCTCAGCCTTCCAGAAGGGAAGGCCTCAAACTTTCTGCCTGGAGCAGCTAGGAGTAGCCAGTAACACTGTGGTAGTTTGATAAGAACATACCCCACAGGCTTACAAGATTTGAATATTTAGTCACCACTGAGTGGTACTACTTGAAAGGGTTAGGAGGTGTGGCCTTGTTGGAGGAAGTGTGTTGCTGGGGATGGGTTCTGAGGTTTCGAAAGCACAAGCCAATCCCTGTGTCACTCTCTTTCTGCTGTGGATCTGGATATTGAACTCTCAGCGACTTCTCCAGCCCCATGCCTGCCTGCATGCCACCATGCTTCCCGCCATAATGGAACTAGATTAAACCTCTGAAACTGTAAGCCAGCCCCAATTGAACACTTTCCTTTATGAGAGTTGCCATGGTCATGGGTCTTTGGAGCAAAGAACACTGACTAAGACAGCCATGCTGCCCTCCGCAAACCCAGCAAGTTCAGTCGCCCACCGTCCTCATATCAAGATGCTCAGCCCCAGCCTGGATCTTGGTCTGCGGATTCGGAAGCCCTGCTCTAAGTATCAAGTCCCCGTGTGTGGCTTGTTTCATCCCCCGGGTCAGAGGAGCTAAGTGTTCTGCCAAGAAGGAATGAACAGACACACGGCTGTACACACGGATGTGGTAGACGGGGACATACAGACGCAGGTTAAAGGAAAGACCCAGTCGCCAGGGGAGCCATGCACACTGTCACAGCTATGAGAATACCCAGGAGAAGGTACCATCGACTCCAAACCACAGCCAGGAAGACCTAGGACTGGAGAAGGGCAGGAAGCAGCTAGGCCATGAAGATGGGGAAAGGTCAGCTGCACCTGCAAGGGTCCCCAACCCTTCATACATTCTATAAGCAGAAACAGCCACACGATTCAAACTCACCAGCCCTCAGCTGACCACAACTCTCAGAACAAGACCCAACATCCTGGCCTTGGCTAAAAGCCCCACAGGGCCTGGTCCCATGCTGTCCCATCCTCCCCAGGGCTTGCTACACGGCAGCTTTAAGGTCTCCCTCTGCCGTTGGCCAACCAGAACATCTTCAAGACTACCCTACTCCACCCTGGAAGAGAGCCCCTCAGGGTGTCCATATAAACTCCAACATCACATGCACAACTGGGCACTATATAGTGTGCATCCCTAATACTGCATGGGTCACTATATCTGGATGCTTACCTGAAAAGCCACTCTATGCCCTGTGTTCCTGTTTGTGACATCCAATGGGCCTGACCCTGAGGGGCCCCCAGAAGGGTCCTAGTCACCTGATGACCCCAGTATCTTACACCCATCACCATCTATCCGGCCATCTATACAGCCATCTGAATCGATCTCGGTCACTCTTATGCCGACTGCCTAACAGGATGCTGGCAGAAGGGTGTGCAGGTCTGCCCTGCCTCCTGGCACAAACTTACACCACTGTGCCTGGCACTCAGACTTGTACCTGTATTTCAGGAGTAGGTGTCACTTTCGACAGTGACAGATTGCAGTATGTCTCGGGCCTAATCCCAGTTGTGACGCTGACTAGCTACCTAAACTCAAACTATAACTTAAGTCTCTCTGGGTCTCAGTTTCCCCATCTGTAAAATAGGTGGTGACAGTAACTACCGCCAAAGGCTACTGTCAGGTTTTGAGACACAGGGTTCCACTCTTTAGCCCAGGCTAGCTCTAAATTCACTTCATAGTCCAGGCTGGCCTCACACTCCACCTACCTCAGCTTTCCCAGTGCTGGGAAGACAGGTGTCCCGTGTCCCGTCCCATGCCCCCTGCGCCCAGCAATCCTGCAGTTTTAGTATATAATGTGTGGTACACTTAGAACAGCACCCTGAACAGAAAAGGGGGCCCCTTGGTGCTTGTCTATGTAAATTAAATACATGGTGGTTGGCTTGTGGGGTGTAGGTTCTTTCTAAAGACTGGGTATGTGGAAGGGGATGCGTAGTCTGGTCAGTTCCTCAGCCTAGGTGCTGCCTGGGGTCCCCAGGGACGTAGGGATGAGGAACAAAGCTACATTTGGCCTCTGGGGCTAGAGAGGACACCGTGTTGATACTGTGGGACCACCAGTCATTGCATGGTGCAGTTCCCTCACAACCAAATCCCTGCTAAGAGCCCCAGGTCTAAGGGGTTGGTTGCCTGCACCAAAGTGGGACCCCTTCACTGCCACTGTGCACGGCCCCCAAGGCCACCCCAACTCGGGCACCCTCCCAGCCGGGACCAGCTTAGGTCTAGACAGGTGTTAGCACTACATCACCCTCGTGCTCCTCTCCCCTCCCCATGAAGCCACCTGCACACCTGCCTCCAGCTACTGTCAAACTCCCCAGCCATGGTGACTCACCCCCTCCCTCCGTGAGCACAGGGATGGAGAGGGTGAAGGAGCTACATTTTAAATTAAAACACGATTTGAAATTAAAAACACTGACTCATCCCGAGCAGCCTGGAGGCTGCTCCGTCGGCTGCTGGCACTGCCTGGAGGAGGGGAATCAGCCAGGTGTGTGGGTAAGGCCTGTGCCCCCTCATCTCGCCTGCTCTAAGTCCTGAGACGCAGTCTAAGTAGCCCAGGCTGGCCGGGAACGTCCCACTCTCCCCACCTCAGCCTCCTAGACACTGTAATCTTTACAGACCTGCACCCCACACAGAATCTTCAGGGGGCCTTGGCCTGGGGCAGGTGGGTGAGTCTCTGGTAGGATTCGTGAACAGAAGCTTTCCTGTATACACTGTCACCTTCTGTGTGCAGCGGCAAGGACACCACACACCACGCTAAGTACGTCTATTCAAGTATTGAAATGATTTTCAAGGGTTTCACAGCAACCCCAGCAGGTGGATGCAGTTGAGAGCAGAGGCCTCAACCTCGGAGTCAGAGTCCATAACCTGAAATGCTCCGGGTCACTGTTCCTAGGTCCAGATCTGTGGTCACGTGTGGTAACATCCTTGGGCTTGCCCTACTGCCATTTGCTGGCCCATGGAGCAGGCAGGTGAGCGTGGGCTAGTCTCTTAATTCATTTCTCCTTTTTTTTTTAATAAAATGTATTTATAGCTGGATGTGGTGGCCCACACCTTTAATCCTAGCACTCAGGAGGCTGAGGTAGACAAACCACTGAGTTCAAAACCAGCCCGAGCTACATAGTGCGTTCCAGTCAGGCAGAGCTGCATGGTGAGACCCTGTCTCAAAAAAGAAAATACCATGAAGTAAATTCTTATGTACTTGCATAGGTGTGTCACTGGGCATAAGAGTACCACGCCATGTACATGGAGCTCAGAGAACAGTTTACTGGAGTCAGGTCCCTCCTTCCACCACCTGGGTCCTGGGCACCAGATGACAGTCACCAGGCCCCGCAGCAAACGTTTCAATCTGCTGGGCCATCTCACCTGCCACGAAGGGGACAGACCATCAAGCCACAAGGTCTCCACTCCTGTGTGGCCAGTATCATACAGGGAGGCCTGCCAAGGGGACAGCTTAGAGTGTTGTAGGTTCTTAACAGTCCTCGTGCTGTGACCCTTTATGGTTCCTCATGGGGTGGGGACCCCCATCCATGAACTTATGTCTGTTGCTACTTAGTACTATAACTTTGCTACTGCTACGAATCGTAGGTAAATATCTGTGGTGTTTCCCGATCGTCTTAGGTGACCCCTGAGAAAGGGTCGTTCTTTGGGTTACAATCCACGGGTTGAGAACTGCTTTTCTAGACCAACAGTGGAACTGGGGTGACTGGATGAGGAGTTGCGTTCCAGGAAGTGGAAGGCCTGCAGGGATGTGGGGATTTTTGTTTTCTGTTGACATGGAGCCATGGGAATTCTAGAAGAGAGAAGCAACCAAGTTTGTGTTTCCAGGGGAGTTTCTAGCAGCTCAGAGGAGATGGTTTCCAAGCTCTTCACCCAGGGTGGAAGAACAGGGCCCGGAGGCTCACAGTAAGTCACCAACTAATAGCTAGAATGAAGCCTAGCAGGCTGAGGCCGGGGATCTGTGTACAAGACCATGCCCCATAGACTCTTGGGAGGTCGTTGGGAGAACCAGACCACAGGAGTGGGCACGTGAAGGCTACAGCAGAGGCAGTGTTGACTGAATGTTCAAACTCGGGTCCTCATATTTACACAGCAAGCATTCTCACCCACTGACCATCTCTCTGGGCCGCATACTTACAAATTTCAAGAAAACATTCCCAAGTTCGTGCTGAGACTGGGGCTCCGGGTGTAGGCAGTATTCCAGGGCAGCCAAAAAATCCTTATGGACCTCCAAGATGTCCTCAATGTTGGAGAAGAGGATCTAGAATGGACCAAAAGGCCAGAGTCGGTCAGGAGTGGGGAGCAGGTCCATTCCCAGAATAGCTGCACCCCAGGGTGTATGAGCAGACATCAAAGGGTGAGGTTCCCCTGGGTCAGGCAGCTGCTATTGGCTGCAGTCCCAGCAGCAGCAGGTGTGAAGACCAGGGGCAGACCTGGGCTGGTTGTCGCACTCATCAGTAGCATCCAATTCCCATGACCAAGAAGCCATTCCTGGCTCCGATTCACCCCTGAGGACTGGAGGCTCAGAGGGCAGGAGTCGACATCCCAGCTGGCTGCAGAATAACAGAGCATCACAGTGTACACAAACACTGCCACACTCGGAAGCCTCAGGCATACAGGGCAATGTGCACCAACAAGCCTGCTCACACGGCCGGGCTCCCACAACAGTGGAAGGGGAGGGCCAGGGGCCAGCGCCTACACCTCAGCTACTGACAGGCCCAGGGCAGCCAGAAGCCCACTCCTCCTCCATCCCTGTGAGGGCTGCTTGTCACCACTGTTCACCTTCCCTTCTGCCTACCTCAACTTGCACCGTTGAACCTGATTATGCTGAAGGTACCCTAGACCCAGCCACTGTACTGACTGAGAAAGGGTTGCAATACTGTCTGTCCCTTGAGTGTACATCCAGAAGAGGCAAGGAATGCCTGCTCAGAAGGCATACTCAGAAATGGTAACAGGGCCAAAGTAGAAAAGGCTCAAATATTCATTCATAGGAGAATACTGTGTGAACTATTACAGAGCCAGGGAGAAGCATGGGCTGGATCTGCACACTGGAATACAAACAAACCCTGCAGATGTGGGATGACAAAAGACACCGGACACAAAAGAGCTCATTGTCACAAAGTGTAAAGACAAGACAGAAACAGGGCTGGGCGTGGCAGCGTACACCTTTGAGCCCTGTGCTTGGGAGGCAGAGGCAGGTGGAAATCTGAGTTCGAGGCTGGCCTGGTCTACAGAGTGAGTTCAAGGACAGCCAGGGCTACACAGAGAAACCCTGTCTTTAAAAAAAGACGAGGAGACAAAAACAATCACCAGCAGTGGAAGTTTCACTGGCTGGGAGGGGCTGTGAGCAGGCCCAGGCTGTGGATGTTCCTCTTCACAGCCACGCCCTCAGGACTCCCATCCCTTGTTGGATGGAGATTAAGACCTGATAAAAAAGCGATTTCTTAAAAACTACCAAGGCGGGCTGGAGAGATGGCTCAGTGGTTAAGAGCACTGACAGCTCTTCCAGAGGTCCTGAGTTTAAATCCCAGCAACCACATGGTGGCTCACAACCATCTGTAATGAGATCCAATGCTGTCTTCTGGTGTGTCTGAAGACAGCTACAGTGTACTCTATACATAAAATAAATAAATAAATCTTAAAAAAAAACTAACAAAGCTTAACTTTAGGTGATAACAAGGGCCTCTAAGCTCTAACAAGTGTGTAATAATGAATTGTAGGTGCTCGGTGATTATCTGTAGTGAATGAATGCATGGAATGAAGAACATAGGTCCCAGCAAACAGGCAAACGTTCACCACTCCTGCCATCCCATCCCCCAGGACCTGCTGTGCAGTGGCACTGCCTTCCAGCAGGGTGAAAGAGCGGGATCAGAATTATCAACATGCATGTGACCGCCACAAGCCAGGGCATCGGGCGAGGGTCATCCTTGACCACATATGTGGTAAATGCTAGGTACTGCAGAAACACATATATCCTTGTATCCATTTCCCCCTGGACCAGGCCAATCAGAGCACAAAGTAAAAGGTTTTTAGAAACATGAGGTCAGAATGCTGGCCAGCGTGGGCCTCAGAGGCACAGACGTTCCATTGATACTGCCCAGACTTCCCAGCGCCACAGCCAGAAGGGAGCTGGCCCAGTGACTTGTGGGCCTGTCCACTGCAGGAGCAGGAGGGCAGCAGGAGACATCAGGCTCCTGAGACATCTGGGAAGGATTTTCCAGAGGCACCAGGCTGGACAGAAGGAAGAGAGAGGGCGGAATGGCCACACTGTGTCTGAACTGGAGAGTGGGCCTGGGGCACAGCCTCCCTCTCTCCTGGTACAGGCCGACAGTGCCAGGGCTGCTGAGAGCAGGCTGGGGACCAGAGGCAGGCAGTGCTGGGGAGTGAGTTCAGAGCCTCCTAGAAGAAGTAGGGCCAGCAGTGTAGCAACAGGAGTCCTCACCTTGACATTCTCTTCCGTGAGGCCCTTGTCCACAGAGTCGGCCACATTCTGCCGGATCCGCTGTAGGAACGCCTAGGGAAACAAAAGCAGAGATGAGGGGTCATATCTCCCATCCCAGAGGCCCCTGCTAGTGGGACATGGGTTCAAATGCTGGCCGGGCCCTGAGAGGTTGCACAGTGCAACGATTTAAAAGCTCTCCTGCTGACAGGCTACTTCCCTGGGCTGCCCTACCCGCAACTGCTTCCTCAGCCAAAGGCTTATTATGGCTATCTACAATATCTGACCCTGTGTGGAGCTAATGACACGGAGCCCCGGCCCCCCCAGGAATCTACAGCCCAAAAAGACACATTAAGACTTGCTTCCTCACCCAAATACCTCTCAGACCACGCAACAATGACCACCTGTCCCTGGTGTTTTCCTTTTAAGCTTTAAGACGTTTATCTGACTCAAAGGAAAAACCATAAAATGTCAAGAACACGACTCATCTCTTCTGTACCCCAGCTCTACCCACTGAAGCCCTCACTTTCTCCCACGGGAACCTCAGCTCCAGATACCAGAGATGGCCGCACGCACAGTGAGTGTTCTTGTGCGTACACAACTGTTCTCACCGTCTCTTCCCTTCACACATCAAGACAGCAGCACCCGGGACACTCCAAGCCAACCAAGCACTCATGTGGGTGCAGAGACACTTGTCTGTCCCCCTTGCACATGGGGCCAAGTGAGAAGATGGCCAACCAATGTCACCAGATGGGATGACGGGTTTTGTGGGGTGCTGGGATGAAATTCCAGGCCCTTGGGCACACTAGATAGGTACCCTACTACTGGGCTGCATCTCTAGACCACCCCTCCTTTTTGAGAAAAACCGAAATTAAGAGTTTTCACGGCTCCCAATTCACTTTTCCTTCCTCCCCTCCCCCACCAACCGCTCCCTTCCCTCCTTCCTTATATTTGGCTGGCCTGAAACTCAGTCCTGTCTCCACATCCCTGGTGCTGGGACTGTAGATGTGTCCTTTGGCGTGCTAGAGAGACCCTGTTATCAAGAGAGCAGATGTCAGGATCCAGCGTAAGAGTGGAGGAAGTGCACTGTATGAAAAGTTGTGTCGGTGGCTGGAGAGCTGGGGTGTGGCAGAGTGGGCAGAGTGGGCAGAGGGCGAGCTACTGTGGAAGCCACAGAGGTGGCTAAGGATGTGAAGGGAAAGAGAGGGACCTAAGCCAGCACTTAAGGGAAACTGAGGCCAGTCTCCCACAAAGACTTCCGGCTCAGGATGTGAAGCCTGGCCCCGGTTAACTGGGCAGTGGTCACATAGAGACCCTTGAGAAAATGAGCCCATAGTCTTGTGCCAGTCCAGGGGACCAGTCAGCTATCAACATGTCTCACATCTTTGTGACAGCAAGGACGCAAGGGGACTGAGCCAGGAGAGAGTGTGTGGTCTCCCTGCCTTGGGTTAATTAAGACTGGGCCCCATCCTACCACGCTTGTCTAAGGAGATGTCTCCAGGAGATGGCAGGGAGTGTACTGGTGTGAGGAAGGCAGAAGCAGTGGCAGAGGGGTTGCTGGCCCTTCAATGCTGCTGTCAGATCCCTTTCTGTCACCTTGACTGACACCCACAGTGTCCCCGAATAAACAGGGCCTTCACGCAGCAGCACGGGCTGGTGCATGTGGACAGATTCTCTAGTTTCCACCTACGAGCCCCCGGGTGACCATGGGTAGTGATGGACTTCAAATGCTATCACTTCACTGGTCCACCTGGTTCCAGGGAGTGTGGACATCAAGAAACCCCATCTAACAGGCCAGGCCCGCATGTACCCAACCATTGTGTTCTCGGTCCTAGCTCCCCTTCAGTCAATGACACCTCTGCCTCCTTGGGGTTCAGCCTCTTCACCCCTCAAGGTCCCTTAAGATGCACAGACCAGACCAATCAACACTCAACTTAATTCTTCACGACTTCCCCACTATGAAGCTTAAGATCTTGACTTGAGGAGCTGGAGAGATGGCTCAGTGGTTAAAAGCACTGGCTGCTCTTCCAGAGGGTCTGGGTTCAAATCCCAGCACCCACATGGCAGTATACAGTCTGTAATTCCAGTTCTAGGAGATCTGACAGGCTCACATAGACATACATGGAGGTAAAACACCAATGTAAATAAAGTTTGCTTTAAAAGAAAAGATCTTGACTTAAAATCACCAAGGAGCCACATTCACACTGGTGCCTCGTGTGTGGGACAGGATCCACGGGCTGGGAGGCCAGACTGAGTAACAAGCAAAAAGCCAGCTGAGCACCAGGGTTATCTGTCTCTGGGTCCTAACATCAGGTGCAGAGTGATCGGTCCTCACACTCCTACACTACTCCCTATGGTGGGCTGCACAGACTCCTCCCACCATGCCACACACGCACGCACGCACGCACGCACGCACGCACGCACACATGCACGGCTTTTTGTCTCTTTTAAAGTCCAGATCTTCCATGGCACTCCATCCCCCCACACTGAAGCCACACTCTCAAGCCTGTCCCAGGACCTTTGCATAAGCTCTTCCTGCTGACTGTTCCCCTCCCATTCCGCCCTGAGCCAGCTCCATTTACCAGGCCTTAAGCACTACTCACCTCTTCCAAGAAGCCCTCCCTGACCCGAGGTCATTACCTTCCCACTTTGAATTTTTTTTTTAAATGAGCTCAAACAACATGCACCAGCTTTTAAGAGTCAAACCAGCGACAATAAAACAGGAGTGAGGCTAGGAAACCACTGGGTATGGGTTTAAACCACAGCTCTCCTCTAGCCTCCTGAGTGACCTCAGAAAAGTGAACCAGCTTCTCTGAATCTTAGCTTATTCTCCCCAGATATGGGAATCAGAGTGTGTTTGAGCACATGTGTGCGGTGTGTATGTATGTGAATGTATCAGTGTGTGTGTGTGTGTGTGTGTGTGTGTGTATGAGTACATATATATGTATGTATGATGTGTATCGGTGTGTGCCTATGTATGAGAGTGTGCATGTATCAGTGTGTGTTTGTCAGTATGTGTGTGTGCACGTCTGTGTGTCCGTGTGTATGTTGTATGTGTGTGAGTGCATCAGTGTATATGTGTGCAAGTGTGTGAGTAGTATCTATGTGTGGTGTGTGTATATGTGTGTGTATCTTTGTGTGTGGTGTATATCAGTATGTGTGTCTGTGTGAGAGTATCTGTATGTGTATCAGTGTGTTTGTGTGAGTTGGTGTGCATGTATGTGCTCATGTGTGAGTGTTAGTATCAGTGTGTATGTGTGTGTCAGTGTGCATGCATGTATGTGTGTGTCTGCGTGTGCGTGTGCATGTGTCTTATCAATGTAACAGGATAAAGAAACGGTAAGTCAGTAAGGAGGGACGTCACGTCTCTGCTCACAGTTGGACCCTCATGGCCAAGAGCAGAGCCTGGTCCACCGTAGACACTCGGAAGTCAAACGAAGGCGTGAGGGGCCTGACACAGGGCGGGAGCCTCAACTCAAGCCCCCAGAACAGTAGAACTTGCTTTTTGAAAGGACACAGTAGGAACGGTTGGGGGCGAAGTTTCCTAGAGGGTGCAGCAGCTAGGCCTGGGGTGCCCGTCTCCAGCCACCCAGACAGGCAGACAAAGGTAGCCCTGCCCAGCACAGGCGCCCAGGCAGGCGGGCAGGAAGCCTCAGTACCACTGGGCTGACCTAGATGGAGCTTCCTGTCCTGGTTTCTTCACACGAGCTGGGCTACTGCTATTGTGCTGGGACAATGGGAGGCTCAGGCCACCCACAGAGGACGTGCACACAAGCCAACTTGCCGAGCAATGGGCACCAAAAACAGCTCGTGACCCAGAAAGAATGTGCCAGCGGGGGGTTCTGGGCAGAGGCACAGCAGCCTCACAACCACTACCCTGCAGGCGGTGCTGGTATTGTCTGTATTTGCGAGGCTGCTGAGGGACCCTCTGAGTGTCTCTGCCCAAGGTCTGATGGCAGCGGAAGATGCGGTTCACATCTTAGGGACTTCCCTGAAACAAGACCCCATCCTAAGATGCTCCCTGTGGCTCCCCAGGGCCCTGTCCACTGCTGGTCCACCCGGTCCCTCAGCATCCACCTACTCCCCTCATCCCAATAATAACAGCAATTACGACGTACACCAAAGGTGCAGGAAATGGTAGGTTCATCACTACACAGCTTGGGCAAACTACAGCCAGGCAAGGGCTCTTGATAAGCTGACCAGCTATTTAGGGACCTGGGGCATTAGGAACAATTTGCATCCTGGTCTGAGCCACAGCCACGAGTGACTGAGAACACAGGGTCCCAGCAGCATGCACAAGGATGAGCCTGTGTTAGCCACGTTACGGTGTGAACAAAAACTCAAAAGCAGGGGCTGGGGATTTAGCTCAGTGGTAGAGCGCTTACCTAGGAAGCACAAGGCCCTGGGTTCGGTCCCCAGCTCCGAAAAAAAGAACCAAAAAAAAAAAAAAAAAAAAAAAAAAAAAAAAAAAAAAAAAAAAAACTCAAAAGCAGCAAAGGGCAGACCTGCTGCAGAAGTGAGCACCTGTCACGCGGACACCACGCTCTGCCATCCCACACAGGCTTCTTCCCTGCCCGTGCTCATATACTAGGTGACATCTCTGGGCCAGGAGGCCTCCTCGATGTGCAGGGCAGATGGGAACAGGTGTCAGCCACACCTGGCAGGAGCTGGCCCACAGACAGATGAAGAACAGGAGCAGGCCACACCCCAGGGAGGAAACTGCAAGCCCAGAGTCCGTCTCCTGCCCTCCTGCAGCTGTAGCAAGCATTGCTGATCAATCACACCTATTTTTCCTGCTCTGTCATAGTTCTGGGGGCCTCAAATACGTGTGCATCAAGAGCCCTGCTTCTAGAACCTCCACCTCTCGTCCTATCCCCTAATAGGTAAGGGGCCACCTCCCCCCACGGCTCGAGGCTCCACAAGGTGATTTGCTCCACAATGCAAACAATTGTCTCTCCCCACACTCCCAAGCTTTCTGGTGTGCCTTCCTAGCAAGGCCACTTCTCTGAGTGAGTCACGTGTGCTTATGGGGGACCCCCCCTGCTCCTTTCCTGGTTCAATCACAGACATGAGTGACTGCCAAACCACCAATACTGTACCAAGGTCAAGTGTCCCCCTGTCAGCGAGGCCTCTGAGAGCACATTCCCAAGGGGCAGGGTGAGTTATTCAGGGAGAATGGCTCCATCTGCCCAGCTCCGGTGTGAGTCTCTTTGGGGACAGAGAGGCTGCCTGACTCAGGTGGGCAAACTGCTCCAGGGTGAATTGGCTAGACAAAGATTAGGGACATAGACTCCTGACCCCATGGACCATCAGGTAGATCTACAGCTTGACTGAGCCAAGGTCAAGCAGTGGGAGAGCGCTCCCCTGACTCCACACTAAGGAGGAGGAAGAGGAGGAGGAGGAGGAAGAGGAAGAAGAGGAGGAAAAAGAGGAAGAGGAGGAGGCGGCTCATAAGCTCTCAATGGTTCACACAGCAAGGCCTCAGATTACAAGGCAGGCCTTCCTGTCTGCCCATTCTACAGATGGGACAAACTGACCCCCAGGGACAAAGAGCCAGCATGTCACCCAACCCAAAACCACAGAGCAAAAACCCAAACAGGGACAGCAGCCCCCATGGACTGTTGGGACAGACAGTGCATGTGTCTTCAAGGTCCCCAGAGGTGTCCGTACCCAGCAGGAAGATTGATATCTGCCACCGCTGCAGGGCCTAAGGAGGCTTTCTCAGAGGAGGCACCTATCACAAGCGAGACAGAAGCCCACCTGTCCATGTGACCCTGGAAAAATGATTGCTCTGCCCCAGCTTCATACCTTCCTCAAGCCCATTTTCCCCCAGGGTCTTGGCACTCACTGTCTGATGTGTCCTGCCTTTAAGATCCCCCCACGGTCAAGTGGATGGGAGACCCCCTCAGTGGTCTTCCATGAACACGCGCTATGAAGAGTGCTGTCCCTCCCGCCCAGCACGGACACCTGTGCTCCATGCTCCCACCCCACTTTACTTGAGGGAGCCACAGGGCATAGGTTCATTCATGGCTGTCTCTGCCTTCATTGTGCCTAGCCCATGGTGCGGCCTGAGGAAACTCCAGGCAAGGAGGAGGACTGGGAGGGAGGTGAGAAAGGAGGGAGCGAGCTGGGAACTTACTAACATTCGCACCTGGAGTCTACAGCCAGGAATTTGCTCTGATTTTATTTTTGCTTTTTTTTTTTTTGTTTTGAGAGCAGGTCCGATGGGTTGACTTCAAACTCCTGGGCTCAAGTGATTCTCCTGCCTCAGCTTCCTAAGCATCTGGGACTGCAGAGATGTGCCATCAAAAGTAGCATGTGTCTGAACCCTACAGCTCCAGGAGGGAGGCCCTCTCCTGTGTGCCCATTTTACAGAAGAGGGGAACTGAGGGTGCCCAGCTGTGAAGCATTCACTTAGAGCCCCGGGGCTAGGATGTGGTGGTCTGGCCTGACAGGGAGAACCCAGCCCAAATGTGCATCTCAAGTGAGTAACTGAGGGCCACAGATGGCCTCACAGATGGCAGCTGCCTGGGGACCCAAGCCATCTGTCTGGAACCATGGTCGCAGCCCAGGGAGGATAGAGCTCTCCCTGGAGATGCAGAGCAGAGCCCTGCACTCATTCCTGGAGAGAGACAATGGCAACTTGAGCTGCTGGGGGACAGGGACTGCTGTCCCCAAGGACACCCACACCTCAGCTGGGGTGACCTCACTCGACATATGGTGAAACCTGAGAGGGGTGGTGGGGGCGTCCCCACATCACACCAAGTACAAAGGAGGCGAGATGCCCATGGGGCTCCATCCCCACTGTGATCTGCTGGTCCAGGGTCTAAGGAAGCAGAGGATCATGGACCAATAGCGCCCTGGCAACAAAGTCAGAACAAACCACTCCTTTAACGATAATAAACCAGCCCTAGAAGACAGCAGAGGGGCTGCCACAGTGCCCCCAGCAGACCCCCGCAGCCAGACATGGGGAGGTCCCCCTAAGCACCAGTAAGTCCTGCAAAGACCCCAGTCCTATAAACCACCCCCTCACAAACCTGGTTTGGATATGATGAGGATCAGGAACCTCGAGCACAGCACAAAGATCTTACTTACAAATGACACACTATCCCATCACTCATGAGATAGTGACATCTCCTTCCTCCACCCCAGCCCAGGATAGCCATGCAGTGAGGATTTCATGACACAGAAGTCCGTTTAATGACCTGGAGGAGATCCACTGATGATCGCTTAGCCAGAGCAATGACCAGGGACAGGGGAGCACACAGGTCACATCTTATTTTTGGCTCAGTACGCTGCCCGGCCTCACACATGCAATGAAAAGGGCTAGACGGGGCCAGGAACAAATGCTGAGCAGTGCAGAGCGGGCCATCGAGGTCCAGCTCTGCCACTGAAACTTGGGGGGAGGGGGGTGAGCAGTGACTCACCCCCACCCCAGGTCTCAGTTTCCTCCTCTATGAATCAGGGAGCGTGAGTGCTCTATCTGCAGGGAGCGCTTCAGATGCTGTCACGTGACACACGCGTGACACACCGGAGTGGTGCGGGCACATAAAATACTCTCGAGCAACTGTAGGAGAACATCTACCCCTGTCACGCCCCCATCTGCAGATTACAGAGCTCTATGGGGAATGGAAGCTGGGTGTCCACAGGTTCCAGGCACCGTGCTTCCTGAGAAAGCGTCAGACATGTGTCAGTCACCATTAAGGAGCTGGATACCCAGTGTGATCACACACACACCCATCCTGTTTGTACTTGTGTGGGCTTAGGCTTGTTTGCAGTGCTGGAGACTGAGCCCAGGACCTCAACATGCTAGACAAGCACTCTACCACTGAGCTACTCCCCCGGCTCTCCATTCGGTTATCCGGTGGTAGTTGTGTAAAGGCTCCTATCAATACTATCCATTGTCTGACAGGATCTAGGTCACCTTAGGGACAAGTCACTAAGCATGCCCAGTGAGGGATTAGGTTAGGTTAGGGTGAGGTGGGAAGACCCATCCCCAATATGGGGGCCAGGCACCATTCCACGGGGCCTTGGACTGCATAAAAAAGAGAGAAAGCACTGTGTTCCTCTCCAAGTGTCCTGACAACAGATGCAACGTGAGTGGCTGCCTCGTGCCTCCGCCGCCATGACTGACTGTACCCTGGAATTGTGAGCCAGGGTAAACCCTCTCCTCCTTAAGGTTGCTGTTAGCAAGGTATGCTGCCATAGCAACCGTTGTTAAATAACTGAGATCCCACCAGGTTGTCTAGGCTAGCCTTGAACTCACTCTGTGGGCCACGCGGGCTTAGAACTTGTAATCTCCTGCCTCAGCCTATCAAAGAGCAGGGATGACCGGTCCATACCATTAGACCTGGATTAGTGGTACCTTTTGGGGTTTTCCAGCCTGAACTATCTCCCCTAGTCTCCTGCAGTGACAGAGGACAGTGTGACCTGTCACCAACAGCAAACCCTGCACCTCCTGCCCATACCGGGCAGACTGTCCCCAACCCCAGCCTTGGGAAGCACCCAGCACCTCTGACTCAACACTGTCTTCTTAGTAAAGGTGACCCGCTCACTACCACCAAAGCTTCCTGGAACCGGTGGGCTGGCTGTGCAAGCAGACGGTGCTCAGATGAGAGACAGGCTGTCTGAGGGGCTGTCTGGTGTTTGAGCAGGCACTGTGAACTGATAGGGAGCTCTCTGCAAGTATGGGGGTGGGGATTCTGGGTGGGGCAGAGGCCCTAGGGTTTCCTGGCCTGTCTGGTCTGAAGCACCTGCCCCTCCACTTCCTCCACAGCCATGCTGGTGGGCAGTTACACCCAGGGACTCTACTTGTGTTTGCCTATCAATTTATTGACTTGTCCATTCAGGGTGTTGTGGAATGCCAGAGCCAAGAGTGAAGCCCTCAGTACGAGTGTCAGGCCTCCCAGGTGATCACCTAACCCCAATACCCTTACCCCACCTCCCTTCCAGACCCTGATGGGGGACACCCACCCTGTGACCCACCAAAGAGGAACTTGAAGCCAAACCCAAGTTGCTACAACCTGCTGTGAGCCACGCAATGGTGGGGGAGGGGAGGCCGCAGAGGGGAAGCAACCTTTCCCCACGGAGCCCCGCCCATCCCTCCCCTGCCAAGGCCCACTCAGTGGATACCCAGACACCCTGGGCAACTCACACCCTCTTTAGCTGAACCTGCAGAAGGCTCTGTGCCTAAGTTTGAATAGGAATGCCCCAATCCTAGCTTCTTTGGGGATAATGGGCACATAGGCTTTAAGTAGCTGGAGCCTGTGCCTCACCACCCTCCCCCAGAGCAAGCTCCCTTAGTCTTTCCCATCTGACACATTCACTGCTGCCTTCCCTTGCCTGAGTGTGAGACCCTCTCCTACACAAAGACATGACTAATAGAAACCCACACGCCAGGACAGACATCACTAATGGAGCACAGAGCTTTTCTTGCTGAGTCTCATCATTGTTATCCCCTAGATCTATAGCCTATCCTGGCATCCCTCCTCCTCAGACCCCAGCTCCTCCCTTTTCCTTTGAGCCCTCCGGTTTCTTTATCCTGTGAACAATGGGGGGTCACTGCAGTTAGGTTAAGACTGGGTTTCTCCACCACAGGCCCTTGATCTGTGATTGCCTGGAGTTTCTGAAGAGACATGGTGGAACCCACATGTGGGGCGTGATACACAGGTGGACAGATCTCAGCTATGGAGACCGTCTGGTAGCTTCCCTGGCTTCCTCCCTCTAGTCAGACAACCAGATCTTGCCCAGGTATCTGCCTAGGGCCAGCCACAGCCAGCTGACGGAGCTAACAAAACTGCCACTAGAACAGACATCTGGGGTTCGAGTACTAGCTAATGCCCCAGTGTGCTGAGTGTCCCGGCAGTTGGGCCTTACCTCCCTTTTCTGAGGAAGGGGAACAAGGAACAACACCCTCTCTCTGTCTCTGCTCCCTCTTCTGGGAAGTAGGGACATAGAATGGCTCCCATGACTTCTTTTCTGGGGACAAAATATCCTGGTATCTGGCCGAGGTGGTGATAACCAAACTCTGACAGCTCAGACCCAGGAGTCCCACCCCTCCCTCGAGTCCAGGGGACTGTTACATGCGGAATACAGCGACACACTGTCAAAAACAAAACCAAGGCCTGCTGTCTAGAGAGACAGAGTGGACAAAAACACACTGAGAGCCTCCAGCACACCACAGAAGTCCACCACAGAAACCCGTGTGGCAGGTGGCTGGGAGCAAAAGTGACAAGCTCACAAGCCAGCAATGCCTGGGAACAGGCCTGATTTAGGTGGCATTTCCTGCCGGAATGCGAGGACAAAGCAGAGCCAGACACTCCAGGACCCCAGAGCCCAGGCCGGGGCGGGTGGCCCCCTGGGTCCCACTCCTTCTGCACTTTGGGACAATGGAATTGCTGCTCTCAATGGCACTGACACTTGACATCTGAGACAATTGCTCCGGGAGCCCCCCACACCCAGGTCCAAAGGTTAGCTTTTTTTCCCCATCTCCCCAAACAATTGTCCCTGGACAGGCTTTAGTCCAGCCCCGCACTTTATCTACAGGGGACTGTGGAGAACCAGGAAACGGTGCACAGAGGATGAAAACAGTGCGGCTCCAAACAGGACAGGAGGGGGTGGCGCCCACGCGGCTGGAGGTTTCCATGTTTGCTTTTTGCTGCAGCGGCTGCAACCCTAGGGAAAGGATTCTGAGGAAGCAGGAGCTCCTGGATGCAGAGCAGGTCTCCAGGACAGACAGACGATGGGGATTGCTCTGCTGCAGCTCGGGTGTGGGCAACGCTGCTGCAGCTTCTCTGGTGTTGCCTCGTTCCACCTCGTTCCGCCAGCCCCACACCACTGTACAGAAAAGAAGACTGAGGTTTCCATCAGCCGAAGCCAACAGCTCAAGAGCATCCTGCCGAGTGGACTTTGCTGAGCTCCAACCTCTGGGCTACCCAGCATCCAGGCAGTGGCCTTCGGCAACCTCCACTCTGGCCAGTCTCAGTCCCAACTGTCTCTCACTTCCTGCCCCTGACTCCTGATGGTCGTGGCATAAAAGCCATTCCCGGAGGCTCTGCACAGGTTCTTTGTCCCCGGGGTCTACACCAGCCTCTCCTTCCTCAACTGGGTGAAGAGGACACCTTTCGGGAAGGATCAAGGGGTGCAGAGATGGGGCTCTGCATGGGGCTCTCAGAGAGACCTACCAGCCTCTGGCCACTGAAGCCGGCTGATCGTGAGCTCCCAAACTATGGGATGGAGGAAATGACCTTGAAATAGACAGTTCCCCTGGACCGTCTGTGGGCCCAAGGTCATTCGAGGACCTGAAGGAAGGGGGCAGGCATGAGGTCAGGGCCAGATGCTGCATCAGACTAAAGGCACAAAGTGTGGACTGTGAGTAGCATCTAAAAGCTGGGAAGGCAGCTCAAGGGATTGCCTCCTGCCCCAGAGGCTCCAGGGAAACCAGTCTACCGACTACTTGTCTTTAGCTCCCAGGGCACAGTTCAGACTTCTGACCTCTAGACGACTGCGTGATAAGTTTCTGTTGTTTTAGGCCTGAACTTGATGGTAGCTTCTCACAGTCATGGAGAACGAGAAGCAAAGAGGCTGCTGGGAAGTAGTGGCCAGCAGAGCTGGCACAGAGGTGCGCACCTTTAATGCTAGCACTCGGGAGGCAGAGACAGGCAGATCTCTGTGAGTTCCGAGGCCAGCCTGGTCTACAGCGCGAGTTCCAGGACAGTCAAGGCTACACAGAAAAACCCGGTCTCAAAAAATAAATAGGCAAAAATGAGTGGCCAGCAAGGCCAAGGAACCCACTCTTACCACTCACCCACGGCACAGCACGGCTCTTTCTTCAAGTCCCCAGGGCCCAGTTGCTTCTCCAAGACCTGCAGCACACCCTCCCTGCCTGCAGCACCCCTGTTCTCCCTTAGTAGGTCACCCACTCCTATTACAGCTCTGGACAGGGATAGCCTCAATTCCCACCCTCCTGCATACATGCTTAACACACCCCTGCAGCTGAAACTACTCCCTGAGCCCCTTGGTCAATAAAAGGTCGCTCCCTCAGCCCAGTCCAGCCCTTCCCACAGGAAGGCACAGGTTCACTCTCTCCTCATACACATTTTGATTTACAATTGGCAGTCAGCACTTGGCGTAATACATTCCAATGAGTTGATGGACGGGTGGGATGGGATGGGATGAGATGGGTAGCAGGATAGATGGATGGAAGAAAGGATGGGCAGATAGGATGGATGGATGATGGATGGATGGATGGATGGATGGATGGATGGATGGATGGATGGATGGATGGATGGGTGGATGGATGGGTGGATGGATGGGTAGATGGATGGATGGATGGATGGATGGATGGACGGATGGATGGATTGATGGATGGATTGATGGATGGATGGATGGGTGGGTGGATGGATGGATGAGTGGGTGTATAGACAGGTGGACAAATTAATGAATGGATAGATGAATGGACAGAGGATGAACAGATGGACAGATAGATGGACAGATGGAAGAGTAAATAAAAAGATAGGTGGATAAATTGATGGATGAGTAGATGAATGAATGGACAGATGGATGGACAGATGATGGACAGATGGATGGATGAGTGAATATAAGGATAGGACAAATTGATGGATGGATGGATAGAGATAGATAGATAGATAGATAGATAGATAGATAGATAGATAGATAGAGGGGAGGTACTTGAATGAGAGAAAAAAGGACAAAAGGAGTGGGGAAGAAGACCAGAGCCCCTTTCCCTGGGTCTGCCTCCCCCATACACAGCATCAACTCCACAACCCACTGAGGGCGAGTGATTCACAGTGACCCACCCTTTCTCTCTGAGACTTGGTTTCCCCATCTGCACAACACAGACATTGCTACAATCATTACTCGAGACCTGCACACTGATTCTGAACGTGGTCTGGCCGCAGGCTCTCCGTAGGCCTGCGAAGGCAGCTCCTGGCCTCTGACTGCTGGAGATGCTCTTGCTCCTTCCTGGGGTGCTTGCAAGTACCCTGCAGCACTAGCAACTAGGCGGAAAGCACCCACTTGCATGAAGAGGTTTTAAGATAAGGGACCGGTTCCTGAGTCACCGGTCTACTCCCACACAGTGATGTGGGCTGACGTCATGCCCAGAGCTGGCTCCCACAGGGACTCTGACTTAGGGCCTTTTGTTGCGAGACAAGTCATCTTCCTCATGGGTCACCTCTGTAAAGAAGGGGAACAGGAAGTCTGTCTGCTCTTAATTCCGAAGCAAACAAGGAAAAGGTTGGGGTGCCAGAGACGGAGACTCTGCAGAGTGAGATCCTTGTTGGCAAGAGCTGGGGATCCTCTGGTTATAATATACGCCCCCCACTCACCGCTCAGATCCATGAACACTTGCTTTACAGTTCGGGGTATAACCAGGCTCCTCTGTGACAGCCTTGCATGAGACAAACCCCACAGAACGAAAACACTGCTAATGTGTGTCCCTTGCATCCCTCCAACAATGGCTACCACAGCCTCTGAAGCCTTCATGCTCTCTCTCTCTCTCTCTCTCTCTCTCTCTCTCTCTCCTCCCACCCTATGTGAGCACACCCAGAAACATAACCTGGCAGGCACACCTCACAGGGCTTCTGCACTGGGTAGGCCCCTCCGTCCTATTCTAGGTACCTGCACAACTCATCCGAGTGTTAGCTCAGATGTCGGCTCACCTAAGGCCCTGCTCCGTCCTCTGGGCACCCATCCCTGTACCCTCCATACCCAGTAGGTCCAGGGAGGCAAAGCCCAGGGCCTCTGCTTTGATTTGGGTTTGCTATGGTTACTGTTTCTTGTTTGTTTTTAAACAGGGTCTCACCATGCAGCCCTGGCTGGCCTCGAGCTCACTATGTAGACCAAGCTGGCCTTGAACTCAGAGATCCCCCTGCCTCTTCTATCTGAGTCCTGGAATTAATGATGGTTGCTGCTATGTGGAACCATAAACTAAGGCTTATAACACTGGCTCTCACCGTTTCTGGAATCGTTTCAACTTTATATGAAAGATGAATTATCTTTCTTTCCTTCGTGTGTGTGTGTGTGTGTGTGTGTGTGTGTGTGTGTGTGTGTGTACCACCACCCAGCATTCTCTTTTCCATTTAAAAAGCATAGTTGAAGGCTGGCTTGACGGCTCAATAGGAAAAGTGTCTGCCATGCAAATTCAAGGACCTGAGTTCAAATCCCCAAGACCCACTTAAAAGGCTGGACTCAGTAATGGTATGTGTAGCCCCGGTGCTGGGGTTATGGGAGACAGACTTGCTGGCCATCCAGTCTAATTGAAGGGGCAAGTTCCCGGTGTAATGAGAGACTCTGTGGAAACCTAGTGTGGAAAGCCACAGAGACCTTGAGAGAGCCCTGAATGCAACCTTAACAAGTAGGCGTGGCGTGATGTGGCTAAGCAGGGACGAGAGACAAGAACAAGAACGTCCAAGCTGATACTGAAATGAAGCTGAAGAATCAGCTGTGGGAATCTAGGGAGACTGTTCTTGACACAGAACAAGCTGCACGTGCAAAGGCACCCACCCGAGGCGGCAGCAACCCACCCGTGTTCCAAGTGCAGTGAGGCTGAATCCCAGAAGCAAGAACGCCGCGAAAAGGATGTGAACCCAGAGACCCAGCAGGAGCCCAGCATGCAGCACCCTGGGGGCCAACCAGGGGTCTCTGATTCTCCTCTGGGTACAGTGGGAGTCACAGAGAAGTTCTAGGCAGGCCAGGGACCAGGCTGAGTGTGGAGAGACTGAGAGGAAGCAGGAGGCAATGGTAGAAAAACAGGTACTAGTATTCTGAAGGCAGAGTCCCTGTGATTTACTAAAGAGAGGAAGATGAAGGCCGGCCTCTGGCCTCTAGCATGGTTAGGCCAGAGTCACTTTTACAAAAACAGGGCAGGCTGTGGTTTGGAGGGTGTGTGGTACGAAAGTCCAATCTGAGGCATTTTCTGTCTGGTGGTGGAGACAGGCCTCCGTGTTAGCAAATGCTTGCACAAGATCCATTTTGTTGCAAGCATGCTTGGAAGAGGTCTGAGCAAGGGGACCCAGGAGTACCTTCAAGGCAGGCTGTGTGGAAGAACCAGTTGGCAGCTAAGCCAAGAGGCCAAGAGGTAGGCTGGGCACGTGGGAGGGCGGGGGTGAAAGCTGCTATTTGGGGGTGTCCTCTGCCTTCCCCATCGGGCCACTCCCCATGTTCTATCCACTGTGGATGAGGCCCAGAAATAAGGGTAAGTGGCTTCCAGACAGCTCTGCATAGCACAGAACTAGGTTCGAGTCCCAGAGCTGTTTCTTTTATGCTAAGGGACCCTGAGCTGCCAGCTCTGCCTTAGCTCCTGCCCAAGGCAAGGTGTATTTAGGCCAGAGTCTTCACAAGGAGAGCTGGAGAGCCAGGAGTGCTTTAGCCAACAGTTAACACAACAGCCAGCTCAGGTCCTAGTCCAGGGTGCCCTGTTGGTATTTTCCATAAGATCAGAGTAGGACTCAAGACAAGTGTTCAACCTCCTGCTACGACCCAAGAGGGTGGCACTGTGGTCTCAGCCCTGGGCACAGAACTTGAGCAAGATCCAAAACCTCCACTCTGTGGACTCGTACAGAGCAGAAGAGAGACAAGAGCGGAAAGTGGAGGGAGCTGCTTTCAGTGCTGTGGCCAGGAAGGACCTTAGACAAGAAGACAGAAGGGAAGAAACCCCAGGGCAGCAGTGGGGACCCCAGGCCAAGCGGTTAAAAAGTGGGTGCAGGGGCTCTGTGACAAGAGCCTGCTCCGTGCGTGAGCACGGCTGAAAAGCAGAACCAAGGGGCAGCAAAGGGCATCAGGGATACAGTTGAGAGATGAGCAGATGCTGACCACATGCGAAGGAAAGAGAAGTCGATTCTAAGCAGGTCAGGCCAGCCCTAAGGAGGAGGGCTACGCACCAAGTGGCATGGAAAGGACCCCAGAAAGGAAAGACGCCCCCAGCCCTCCTCAGAGCCCTCAGTGTGCAAGGCAGAGCACACCCCCACCTTGGGCAGTGCCACGGGTCCCCTGCGGTAACGAGGGACACAGCCCTCCCCACATCACAAGACTTCCCTGTCCCCATCTATGAAATGAAGATTTGAGACCTGTCCAGCCTTGGGTCAGCGTGTCCAATGAGTGATGTTGGAGCTGGAGCATTTAGACCCCAAGCTCAGGGCTGCTCAGACACCACCAGACCAAAGCTTTCCTGGCTACAGCTCTACCAAGAGAACCATGTGGGCCCCATTCCACAGCAGCCCCATACAGGTTCTCTGGCAGTCAAGGGGTCCAAGGAGGTAGCACCTGGCAACCAGACATCTGCCTAGCAACAGGCTATGGGAAGACAGCTGGGCTCCATGGCAACTGCAGCTGGGGCCTCAGAGGCCACATGTGGCTTTTGAAGGGTGCAAGAAAGGGCTCACAGACTCAACTCTAAGGCAAAACGACCCACAGGGGCCTTACAAGCTAGCGGGTCCTGAACCACAGGGCACAGAGCATGGGACCTGCCTGAGTTGCAGACTTCATCTCAGAGCTGTGCACCATGGGCCTGCATGGCCCACCTGATGCCTCCTCTCTGGAATGGAGACCAACATCTCCAACACAGCGTCATGGGCAATCTCCCTAGCAGTATATAAAAATTACACTAGCAAGCATAAACTAGAGAGCCCATTTAATTCCCCCCAACAACTTCTAGTGGTACCAGCTAAGTCCTGAAACTCATTGAGTGTCTCTACCTGTGGGGTCTGGAATGCAGACAGCCAAGAGGAAGAAGAGAAGGATAGGAGCTGCCAGTGTCCCCTTGCTCAGACCTCTTCCAAGCATGCTTGCAGCCAAATGGATCTTGTGCAAGCATTTGCTAACAGGGGGCCTGTCTCCACTGCTGGCCTCAGACTGGACTTTCATACCATACACCCTCCAAACTACAGACATGGTAACTTTAGTGCTCTCTGACAGGCCATCTACCAAGGACCAAGCAAGGCCACAGATGTGCCCTGGCTGACACTGGAAGCTCCCATCATCCCCCTCTTCTTCCTCATCTTCTTCCTCTTGGCTGTCTGCATTCCTGATTCCACAGTCAAGCACCCAAAGAATCCCAGGACTTCGACACCAGTGCCTGTGGAAGCCATGTATTTGGGGATAGAAAGAGGCCAGCCAGGCTGAGGACAAGGACAAGAAGGACCAGTGGGGACAGCAAACACTGATCTGAAAGGGCGGCCACCAACCTCCAATCCATCACTGGGCCAAAGAGCAAACAGGCAGCTTGGCTTTCATTTAGAGAACCCAAACGTGCAGCTTCTTCAGAGGATTTTCCAACTACGCCCCCCTCCCCCCACGAGTTGATATGATAAAAATGCCTACGAGAAGGAGGCAAAGAGACTACAGGAGCTGAAATGGTTTTGAGAAAGAACATTGGCACTCCCACGGCCCAATCTTCAGAATGACTACGAAGTCATAATAATTAGGCAGGCACCCGGTGCGAGGGGAAGGGCGTGGGTCTGTGAAAGTGAGCAGCCGTGCAAGCGGCCTCTCACGAGGGCCGGATGCAGCTAAGGCAAAGCATGCAGTGGGAAGCCAACAGAGAAACAGCACCTCAGCCAACAGACACGAAGTGCGGAGGAATGAGCCTCCTGCAGAAACATGCTCCATACAAAACAAAGCTCCAGGCCGAGCGCACAGGCGAGGGGCGTGACTCAGTGAGTCACGCAATTCCTACACAAGCATGAGGACCCGAGTTCAGATCCACGGCGCTCAGGTAAAAAGCCAGGCCTGGGAGCACACACCTGTCACCCTAGCGGTGTGGTACGTAGACAGGCAGGTCCCAGGGTCTTGATGACCAAGCCAGCTAGCCAAAAAGGCAAGGTTCACGTTCAGTGAGAGAGTCTCTCTGAAAAAATAAGGTGGGGAGAGATAAACTAAGATGGCCAAAGTTGACCTCTGGGCTCGATAGGTAACGCACAGGCAGGCATACCCCACATACATGCACATACATCACACACATGTACACATACCACACACCCACACCCACTATGCACACATACACATGGCACATGATATATACACACACTACATACCACACTAGTACACATACACAGGCACACACACAACCACACATTTAGATGCAAATTTCAAAACAATAAAACTTGAGAAAGAAAACAGAGGGGAAATATCTTTGTGTGGCTTGAGGTTAGGCAAAGTGACATCAACCTCACTTGTAAGTGACACTCAAAAAGCACAGGGGAAGACAAGTGTTAAATCAGCAGAGAAACTGTGCTCTGTGAAGCCAAAGGCCCAGGAAGACAATAGGCAAACAAGCTAAGACTTGGGGAAACGTTTACAAATGACATTCTGGCAAGAGACTTGTGTCCAGACTATAACCCTAACCCCAACAAAGAAACCAAACAAACCAACTTTTAAATAGTTCCTTATGTGACTCCTCCTGGGGATTCACACGGAAGCGACTATCACTCCAGATAGGCAGCCACAGACTGAAGAAGCCCCTCCCATCCCAAGCCCAGCATGGTGAACCGATGACTTTATCAGGGTTCCTTCTGAGACCATGGGTGACCCCTGAGCAGTCACATGATACAAAAGCCCCACCCCAGCCTACATGGCGACTCGCAGAAACTGTACCACAGGAGTCCCCATCCCAACCACTCTCTCATCTTGTGCATTGTAGCACCCCAAGATCATGTGCAACAGAAGCAGGGGAGGAACCATGGGGGTGGCTCGGATGGCCCACTCTGATCTCACGATGGCCTTATGCAGGTGGTCACAGCCATTGTAACTTTATCTTACTGATGAGTTTTATTTGGAAGGAGCACGCCTGCAGTGTTGCACCTGTGGAGGTCAGGGGACAGCTTGCAGAAGTCCGGGTCTTGAACTCAAAGATAAGCACCTCTGCCCACTGAGCCAGCTCACCAGCCCCAGCTACTCCGGGCCCCAGATGACGCCAGCTGCACATATCAGGCCTGGAGGTCAGGGTGCTACTACATAAGCAGAAACAGGAAAATCGTACAAAGTCGACCTTGAACCCATGGCCATGCAAGTAGGAGGCAGGCACACAAGAGCTACTCAACACCATCAGTGAGGGAGAAGCTGGGGAAAACCACAGCCTGGCACTTCCACACGTCTGCCTGAATGGCTTAAAAGGCAAACCGACAACTCCAAGTGTTGTCAAGGACGTGAACCACCAATCTCTCGGATCCTGCTGGTGGGAAATGTAAGTGACCCAGCACCTTTGCAAAGCCACCTGCAGCTTCACATGCTGCTAAACACACAGAGCCCGGCACAGCCCAGCAACCCCACTCCTGGTGTTTATTCTGGATAAATGAGAACTCAAGTTCACACGCAAGCTGTGCATACATACTTGACAGCGGATACCCAGGTCAGCTAATGATGACCCTGAGACTCTGTAAACCATGTGAGTCCCCTGTGTGCAGGATATGGGCTCCTTTATGTCCCTATGACACTGTCTACAGTGAAGCATATATATTCTAGAAAAGACAACACTATGAGCCCCAGGAAATAGATGAGTGGGTATGGGGGTGGTAACAGACCTGAGGGCATGGCTCCTCAGAGGCAACAGAAGCTTTGTGGAGGACAGAGTTGCTTTCTATGTGGGCTACTGTGGGAAGTGACTCCACACATGTTATGTAACATGTATGCGCGCGCACACACACACACACACACACACACACACAAACACACACACAAAATTTAACCCAAAAAAGCCATCTTTCCTATTTGCGGACTCTAAATGTTAAATCTGTTTAAAACATCTCGCTCTGGGCTCTTCCAAATACAGAGATACAGCTTTAAGGGAAAATTAAATGACTGCATGGGGCCCTCTAGGCAGGGGTATCCAGTAAGCCACAAGCACACAGGTCTCTTTGACCTTGGTTGCTAAGTAGCTTGGGGATGAGCTGGTACTGCACTAGGGCAGAGAAAGCTCAACAAACACAGAAGGGAAATGAGAGGAGAAACCCTGAGCAAGCCCAAAAGCCCTGGGGTCAGGGCAAAAAACCAGCCAAGGGCAAGGGCTTGTGGGGGGTGGGGAAGTGCCAAAGGCCCAGAAGGGCACACAAGGCCAATGCAATCTTGTTAAACAAGGTCTAGGAAAGGTGCGAGGGCGGAGGTGTCTGTGCCTGAGAGTGGGGTCTAGCAGATGACATGGCCGGATGCTGGGGAGAAAGCAGCCAGAGTGATTCCAAATCCCTGGTGTGAACAAGGGTCGAGAAGGAGTTACCTTGCAGGGAGGGGCAGGCCAGGGAGGAAGAGATGCTGAGGATTGACACAGGACCTTGTCCCAAAACGAAGCAGAGAGAGAGGGAAAGGGGGAAAGGAGTTAGGGACGGCTTAATCAGACCCGTTGGTATGTTCTGGGCTGTCGCAACACGGCCGCCATGTTGTTCTTCCATGGACTAGTCCATCCCTTCCCACGCTGCCTCACTTTGAAAAACCCCTTCATCCAAGAATAAAAGAAACTCCAGGAGCTCTGCCACTCTCTGGAGCGAAGGCTCTGGCTGACTCAGACCTTCCTCCAGAGTGACAAACTCAATCCTCAGCGAGCTGTCTGGGGCAGGCATGTGACTGGAAAGACAATTCCTGGCACTCCCCACTGAGTCCAACTCACAGGCACCAGCTCGGGCTCTGTAAGGGCCCTGGATGGCACTGTGAGAACTGCCCACACTTTATCAAACATAAACCATGCCTACCCTGGTGGCTCTCAAGTTCCAGAACTTATCAGCGTGTTCCTGTGTTAGTAAGGGTGACGGGGACATGCCATAAAAACACTTTGGGATTCAGCAGCTCCGCACAGAATACAAGCGGCAGCTGAGCTCGCAGATCCCCTCAGCCGAGGATCGAGGATCGAGTTTCTGCAAGGTGCTGCCAATAAAACTGCATGGGTCCGAGTTCCCAGCAGGTCTGTGGAAAATATCCACACGAATGGGCCGTCCTCGAACTGTGGCGACGAAAACGCCAGCTTGAGCGTTCTCATCGCTTGCCCACACCGGTACCCCTTCCAGCTGACAGAATTCCAAGAGCTGTCCGTGAATCAAAGTCTCATTCCCTGGAGAAGCCAGCTGAGCCTGGTTACCTTGAAGATACCACAGCAGGAAGGAAGCGATGTTGCTAGCCACTGCCCCTGCCTTTCGCAAACCTGCGTCCTCCACAAATGAGCACAGAATCCAGGCATGTGCTAGACACGGGTGGAAAGAACCCAGGAGCAGCGGTGGTGCAGGACTGCAGTGAGTGCTTCCATCCCTTGAGTCTGGCTTCCCAACGTCCTATAGACGGTTTCCAAAAGAAGTTGTGAGGGACGAGCAGATGGCTCAGCAGTGAAGAGCGTTCACTGTTCTTGACAAGGAAAAAATAAAGATGAAAAAAGCCCTTGAAGAGAAGTGACCATCAGAGCCCTTGATAGGGACCAGTGAGGTGGCCCAGAGGAGAAAGATGGCTGGTGCCAAACCCACAACCTGAGTTTGATTCCTGGACTCAGTGGTGGAAGCTGCTCTCTTACTTGTGTGGGGGGAACACACACAAGCCAATGATGCTCAAGACACAGGCAGGCAAGCAGACAGACAGACAGACAGATGGATAGATAGATATGAATGGATGTATGGATGGAAAGACGGACGCCGAACGAACAGACAGATGTGATAAAAAGAAAGGACCTTCCTGAGATAACTCTTACCAAGGCACTGTGACGAGCTATTCCACATGCACTCATGCAAAGCTATCAGGGAGATCACGCATCCCTAAGGGACACTAATCAGTACCTAAACTGATTCTCCTAAACACAGTTGATGACAGCCAGACAACCAGCTGCTCTCACGCCTTCAGCTTTCTTCCTCAAGGTGAAGGCCTCTCTGTGCCCTCTCCCACCCAGACCTCATGTCCTCCTTCCCTAGAAGCCCCCTCCGTAAGGACAAAGCCCTGACCTCCCTCAGGCAGTGGGAATCCACCAGAAGAGTCTGACTGTGGATGGACTGTGCACGAAGCATTTCTCTTCACTACCTGGCCCCTCAGCCACCCGTTCCCGGCAGCCTTAGCTGAATGGGGTTGGCTCTCAGCTCCCTGCCTGCAGATGCCACGGTGCTGGCAAAAGCCATTCGGTGTGCCCTTAGATGTTATGGTATATAAAGCCATCTCAGCGGGGTTCATTCTTCTGAAAAGCGATGACTGCTTTGCCTGTCAGTCAATTCCTCGCCCAGGGTCTCCTGCAACCAGCAGCTGAAGGCAGAAGGCAAAAGGCAGGCGCGTGCTGACCCTGTCCCTATCCCTGTGTTGGGTGACGACACCAGGCACAACTCCACTAGGTTCATTTATGAAAACTGCACTTCTGTCTACTCTACCCAAGAACCTGGCTTCAAGGTGCCCCACTTGGTGGCACAAGGCGTGGCTCCAGCCACCAAGCTCACTGCCATCACCCACAGACCAGGTCGTTCGGCTCAGTCTTCTAAGCCTCCCTCCCTTCAACCAAGAGCTCATTCCCTTGGCTGGCTTCCCTTAGCTTTTATTGCTGATCTTCAAGTTCACCAAACAACTCCTTCTCACTGGACAATGAACCTCGTGTGTGTGGTGTGTGGTGTGTGTGTGTGTGTGTGTGTGTGTGTGTGTGTGTGTATACACAACCTCAAGTGTCAGTCCTCACTGTCCACTCTGCTTGAGGTAGGCCTCTTTGCTGTTTTGCTGTTGTGTATGCCAGGTTTGCTGCCCCTTCCCCCAGCTTCCAGAGATTCTCCTGCCTCTGCCTCCCATCCCCCAGTGGGAGTGCTGGGATTACAGACGCTCCGCCTCCCAGCCCATCCTCGGACTCCTCAGAGCTAATGCATCAGCAGAAAAGGCAGGAGTCAGGGTTAGAACAGGAGAGATGAAGCTCTCGGAGGCTAGAGGGCTGTGGAGAGAGAGAGGCCAGAGAAGAGAGGGCAGGTGGGGGGAGCTGCAGCAGCTGGGGCTAAGGGGCCCTGGGTACAGGGCTGCTCCAAGCAGAGGAAGGGGCAGCAGGGAGGGACCAGGTAGGACCCAGGAGCAGAGGCTTGGAAGAAATTCCCTGTGGGAGGGGCCTGGGGCAGCACTAGAGGTAGCAGAGTCAGAGACCGGGCCCTTTGCAAGAGCCAATGAGCAGTGACCACTCAAAGCTGTAGTCTAAGTGTCCTAGAAGCAGATTCCTCCTGCAGAGCCCTCCGTACCTGGGCCCAAGGTGTGACAAATGATGAAGGTCTGGCAGAGAGGTGGGGCTGGGGAGGAAGAGAGGGAGGTGTAAAGGGAGAAGAGAAGAGAACGATGGGGCAGGGAGATGAACCGGTGAGGGTAGAGAAGCAGGGCACTGACCCTCATCCTTCCGAGCCGCTCTCCCACACAGACTTCTTAAACCTCAGCAGTTCACCAAGCCCTGGATGCAGATGGCCTTTGAGGCCTCACTGGGGTCCAGAAACGCCCAGGAAAAGCTGCACAGGGCTGGCAGAAAGCCGTTCCCATGGCCTCCTTCCTCACCATGGTGATGGATGGCAGTGCCACCATTTGAGGAGTCTGAGCACGTTCTTCCTTCCCGTTCACCCTGGAGACAGACCCCCATGTTTCTATCCGCTCCGAAGCCCCGCCCCCTGCTATTCGGAACCTCGTGAACATTATCAGTCTGCCAATCCAGTGAAAACCAGTTCTGTGCGTCCAGGGATCTGGTCCACACTTTGTAATGATTTTTATTTCACAAGTTTTTGAAGGGCCGGTGAGATGGCTTGGCAGGTAAAGGCACTTGCTGCCAACCTTGGCAGCCTGAGTTCAATCCCACCCAACACCCATCCCATAGAGCAGAAGGAGAGGACTGACTGCTGCAACCTTTTCTGACATGCACATGCCTGTACACACACACACACACACACACACACACACACATTTTCATTCTCTCTCTCTCTCTCTCACACACACACACATACACACACACAAACACACACACACAATTTTTTTTTAAGAGAAAGTGCTCACACTGGAGAGACAGCTCATACATAGTTCAGGTGGTGAAGTGGCAGGCAAGCATCAGGACCTGAGTTCAGACCCTCAGGACCATGTTAAAAAGACACAGTGTATGTGGTAGACATCTGTAATCCCAGCCTGGGGAAGTAGAAACCGGAGGATCCCTGGGGCTCACTGAACTGGTAAGCTCAGGCTCAAGGGAGAAGACCCTGTCTCCAAAACATAAAAGGAAAACACCTGAAGAAGACATCGACTTCAGCCTCTGGCCTCCGCGTGCATGCATGCACGTGTGTATGTGCACCCTCATACTTGTGCACACTCATACGCACACATGAAAAAAAGCCTGAAAATAAAGCAGGGGACACAAAGGGGGTCCAAGTAAAGTACTGAAAAGGCAAGGGTGCCTGCGGGCAGCTGGCAGCCATCACTGCGACCCACAGGCCTTGCCCCTTCTAGCCACTTCCTCTTCCTGCTGCTCCAGATTACAAATTTATACAAGAGAACAAACATTGGCGGCTGAGGGGCATGGGAAAGTGGGTGCCGGCATGAGCGGGGGCGCTCCTTTAATCCCAGCATTCAGGAGGCAGAGGCAGGTGGATCTGTCAGGTCTACAGAGCAAGTTCCAGGCCACCCAGGGATAAAGGGGGTGGGGCTGAGGATTTGCCTCAGTGAAATGAGTGTCTCCTGAAGCAGGCAGATGCAGCAGAACTGTCACGCGTCCAAGGTCCACACATAGAAAGCTTGAAGCCAGCCTGGGCTAGAGACTCTACCTCAAAGGAAAACAAATTGTAAAATTTGTAACTGTAAGGAATCTCATAGGCAGGTCTGGAATCTGGGGGAAGACTTGAAGAGGCTCCTGGGGAGAGCTACTTGCAAAGTATTTTAAAAATGAGAAAGACCCAGCAGGGGCATCACCTAATGGTACATCATTTCCTACTTTTCTACAGTCCAGTTTTAAAGAATGATCAAAACGCATCTTCTCCCCACACATCACAGATGACAAGTGGCCACCAGATGCTGGGGACAGGAAATACGGCTGTGGTTTATTTGCTTTGTTTTCAAAAATTAGTGATGCCATTTAAAAAAAAAACCCAGGAAAAGAAAAGTAGAAACCATGGGTTTTCTTTGTATGTGTGTGGAGCGGGGAGGGTGCCCCATGCAGACCTCCACGGGCTTGATGGCAGACATTCCTGAAGCCAGCACCAAAGGAGAAGACCCCAAACAGATCTTTCAATCAATCTCCTGTAGTTGAGTCATCCGAGGAGATTTTATGGGAGCCAAGAACCCAATGCCTGAGCCCAGAGTGCTTTCTTCAAGGCCCAGGACACACGTCAGGCTGTGATGCAGGTTCGCCCACAGAAACATCAGGAAAGCCACTGTCAAGTGTCCCTTGGAATCTCAGCTGCCACACCAAGGCCTGGACCCAAAGAACTCCTAGGTCCCAGAAGCTCCAGCCTGGCTCTGACAGAAGACACCCCACCTTTCATAACCTGCTTCTATCCTTCCTCCAGGTGAGGCACTGAATACTTACTGCCACTGGAGCTACCCAGCACCCCCGCATCAACTGCACCTGTAGCTCACGGTCTGGCTTCTGGGATACCAAGTCCCTTCTGTTTCAGCCTGTCTGGTCTGGACTGTCACCAGTCCCTTCTCCAGAAAGCCACCAGCCATGGACTCAATGGGGTCTTTAGAGAGTGAGGTCCTATTGTGCCCACCCTTCGATCACCCGCCCATCCAGCCTGGGTTAAGGTCCACTCCTAAAATTCTCATGGAGCTGTTCCTTCGGACCTCCACCCGCTCTGCTCTGGGACAGTAAGCAAGCTCCAGGCCTACTCTGTTCCCCTCAGCAGGGCTGTGTGGATGATGGTGTGACTTGCACTGATGCTGGTGGTGGTGGCGACAGTGGTGATGTTGGTGGTGATGTTGGTGATGATGGTGATGTTGGTGATGGTGATGTTGGTGATGGTGATGTGGGTGATGGTGATAGTGATGATGGTGATGTTGGTGATGGTGATGTTGAGGATGGTGGTGTTGGTGATGGTGATGTTGGTGATGGTGATGTTGGTGATGGTGATGTTGAGGATGGTGATGTTGGTGATGGTGATGTTGGTGATGGTGATGTTGAGGATGGTGATGTTGAGGATGGTGATGTTGGTGATGGTGATGTTGAGGATGGTGATGTTGGTGGTGCTGATGTTGATGACGACAATCATAATGCTTCTGCCTATGTTTGCATGGCCATCACGAGTTTCCAGGGCTCTCAGAATAAGCATCAACCACGCTCCAAGAGTCTTCATGAGGCATCTATTTTTACAGACCACCCCGAGAGGTGAGCATCATCACCCTCACTCTACAGACAGGGAAGCCATGAAGAAACAGAAAAGTGGCCTGCCAGGGTTCACACAACCTCTCCTGGCTAGTCAACTAGTGAGCCCTCCCCAGTTACCCACAATGCCTCACACCAGGGCCTCCCTTCCTACCCGTGCCCTGTTAGTGCCCTGTTAAACCTACTTCGACATCCATACCCCCCTGTTGTGCTCACCAACCGCTTCTCTGCTACCCAGCTGGTGTCTGAGTAAGGTCCAAACCTGGGCTCTCCCGATCCTAACAAGCTCAGTCACCTGTCCCTAGGAGACACAAGTAACGGTGAAAATCAGAGAAAGAACTGACTCCGTTTGGGCTTAAAGGACAAGAGGCCCACAGAATGCAGCTGTGCTGGGGGAGAGGAGGTCCTGCCTCTCACTGACCCATCTTTGTCCTGACTTAGAAATACCCTCCTGAGAGGCAAGTTTCTCCTCTGGCCGGAATGGGGTCTTCAGCCTGTCCCTTCTCCCAGTGTGAGATTCCTGGGGAGACCTTAATTCTTCAGGGTCTGTCTTTAAATATCCTAGTACCAGAAGTGTCTCGGTCTAGAATGTCACGTCTCCTGCCAGAATGGTGGCACAGTCAAGTTCAGGCACAGCCTTTGTCACCCCACGACCCTCTCCACTCCATCTACCCCAGAGGCTTCTATCCCACTGGGCCTGAAAGACGGTGTTCTCACCCTCAGGCTTCACAGTCGCCCCTGCCGCACAGCCCCGGCCTCACCGGCCACCACACGGTACCTCAAACACACAGCATGGCTAACACCAGTCTTTGCTCTGGCCCTCCCCTTCCTGTAATGCTCTCTCCTCCCCAGACCTCAGCCTGGCCCCTGCACCAGCCCCGTCTTCCTAAAGACTCTGTTCCAGCATCACCTCGTACAGCCACACTTCCCTCAGCCGAAAGGGCATGGCTCACTCCGCTCTGCACTCCTGTTCTCTTCCCCACCAACCCTCTTTCTGTGTATCTTCTTGCTTGCTGGTTGTCTACCTCACACAGGATCTTCGGGCTTGTTCACTGTCCCCGCACCTAATGACCCCAGCCCCTCAAGGCAGGTGCTCAAGATGTACTCGTGAATGAATAAGTATGCAAATTCGTGAATGAATATGTGAGCATGAATGTGAATGAATAGGTGAATGAATGAAAAGTAGGTGAGTGAATGAACAAATGCATGAGTGCATGAATGAATAAATGCACGAGTGCATGAATGAACAAATGCATGAGTGCATGAATGAATAGGCAAATTGCTGCGCAGATGCATAAATGAATGACTGTGAGAATGAATGGCTGAGCAAGTAAGAGTGAGTAAATCTGAATGATGAATGAATGAATGAACAAATGAATGAGTGAGTGACAGTGCTGTGGTCTCTCAATCCACTTAAGGCTATTATTCAGTCTCCTTCATTCATGGCTCTGCCTCAGTAGAAAACTCTGATCCTCAGGAGAAACAGGACCACAGCAAGCTCAGCACTCAGAAGTAAATCCGTTGACTAACCAGGACCCACCTTTCACAGCTCCAGAAAGACAAGGGGCGGGGCCAGCAGACAGGGGGCGGGGTCAGCAGACAGGGGCGGGGCCAGAAGGCAGGGGGCGGGGCCATCTGGGGGAAGTACCCTGCCTAGAGCAGGAGCTGCAAACGCCTGGCTCCACCTCAGAGTCACAGCCCAGGGCTCCGTTCACAGGGCCGGGACCTGGGGGTGGGGACAGGGTAGAAAGGAGAAGGCTCATCCTCAGACTGGACAAGTGTAACCGGTTGAAGGAGTAATTCCCTCAACTCCTGTCCCTCCTGGACATCACACAGCTTGGATTCCAGACCCCAGGGAACAGCCGGATTTCCTTACTGTCCCCTCCCAACTGTTACTGTGTCTCCTGCCTGGCTTTGTGCGGCACCTCCTCACAACTTACATGACCCCTTTACACAGTACCGGAAGTCTTTTTAAAATAAACTCCACTCATGCTCCTCCTCTACTCTTAACTACCGCCCCTGTGCCCTCACACCCCCATCCCCACACACGCGCACATGCACGTAGACCAATGGGTGAGTGAGTGGTTAGATATACAAGTAAACAGACAGGTGGTGGGTAGATCTGTGGACAGATAGGTAGATGTATGGATAAACGGTTTGGGGGTGGGGTGGGTAGATGTGTGAGTGGATGTGTGAATAGATGGGTGGGTGAGTGGGTGGATGGGTGAGTGGGTGGATGGATGGGTGGATGGATAGATGGGTAGGTGGACAGATGTATGGACGGGTGGGTGAATGGATGGTGGATAAGTAGCAAAATGAAGAAGGTAGGGAACAGAGGAAGAAATGGGCCCAGCACACAAGCATACCGCATAAGCCCAACAGCAAAGAGGGCACAGTACTGCGGTCACAAGCACAGGCCCTGGGAACTGAGTGGACTTCTACCTACCTAGGCTCAGCCTTTTACTCTTTGAGAGACACTGTGTACATGACACAAAGTCTAAGGCTCCTTGTCAGGAAGGCAGTAGGAAAATACAAGCACTGACGTACACAAATGCTGAGGACATAGTCATAGCCCTCACACCGGACACGGGTCAGAGGATCAGACGACCTGACCTGATGGCAGAGGCCAGCCTGGGACATGAGAAAGCCCCAGGCTAGACACGCCTCCTAGGCAAGACACGCCTCCCAAATTAGACACGCCCCCCGAGCTAGACACGCCTCCTCGGAAGCGTCACAAAGCCAACCCCTTTGACTTGGGCCTGTCACCCCCAGCTACTTCAAAGATTGAGGCAGGAGGACCCTAAGCTCAGACTCCAGAGTAAGTAGGTTCAGGGCCAGTTCTGAGCAACTTAGTGAGATCCTATCTCAAAATAAAAAGTACAAGGGAGACTGGGGTGTAAGGAGACCCTGGATTCAACCCCCACCACACACCCTGCAACCAAAAATGGAGGCGGGGGCAGCAACATCGAGCTAAATTCTAAGAAGGTTCTGCAGGAAGAGAGGGAAAGGCCTCTGTGGGAAAGAGGGAGAGCCAACGTGTTAGGTGGGGGATGGATTGGAGGGTGGAGGAAGAGAACTGGGGATAGGGTAAGCAGGGAAGACAAAAAACTAGTCATGTCTCTCCTGCACTGACTCTGCCCCCTTTGGTTTATGTCAATCTCCACTGAGCTTGGGCCTAAATGAGTGTCTGCTATATTCTGGGGAGAGAAAACAGAAAGTGTGGGTAGCAGAGTAAGGCTCCCCGGCCTGTAGGTCAGGACTAGGAGAAACTGATTTCCTTCCATCCAACCAGAGCCTAGTGTCAAGACAGTGCCAGAGGGCCTGGCACTTGCCTACAGCCACTCTGCAAGCAGGGGTCATGCCCGACCGAGATTCACACCCACACCGTGGGGTCACAGGGACACTGCCTGACCAGCCCTGCTCAGGGACCCAGTTCCTCCTCACACCACCCGCCCTGTCCCTTCACCATCAGCTGGAACATCCCTGGGGCCCAAGAACCCCAGCATGCATTTATATCTGAAGATGTGGGAAGGCAAGCCAGAGGGGAGTGGGTGTGAAACAGGAACATCCACATGAATAAACCGCACACTCACGTGCGGCAAACAGCCTCCGTCTAGCAGGCTCGTCTGTGCAGTGCCACGGGCACGCAGGAACCCCACTTCTGCAGAAAACACAGTGGCAGGGTGCACATGGGAGAGCAGCCGCCCTGTCACCCCTTCTGCCCGATGGTGGACAGTGGCCTATGCACACGTGCATGCTAATAACCATGGCCAGCGCCTCCGAGCTTTTTCTGAGTGCCAGGCAATTCAAGAGGGGCACCAACAACAGATGGGGGACACTGAGGCACCAATCAGTCAGTAGCCCGGGATCATACTGCTGCATTTATGATTTTAGGGCCTGAAGAGGTGATGAGGGACCCCAAAATAACCTCTAACCTCTCCCCACTCAGTGAGGGCTCACGTTAGAACAGAACAGGAACAAGCTTGAGTCAGAGCCATGCCACACCCCCAGGAGAAGAGTCCCTGGTTCAGTCAGGGCCTCATCCAGCAGGGCACCTCCCTTCTGCCTGCAAGTCGCCAGAGGGCAGAGTGTGAGCTGGCAGCCTGTGTGGACCACAGATGTGTTGTGTTTGGCTCCTGAATTGTTTGTTGCAAATGTGACTGACTTGCCAGCTTTTACAAAGCAAATGGTTTCATACCCAAAAGTCCGCATTTCCGACTGTCGGAAATCTCTTGCAGTGCTAGATTTGGGAACCGTGGCCGGAACCGTGGCTGGGTGGTAACCGTGGCTCCATGGTAGGAAGCAGCTGCTCATTCCCTTGCATGGGGCTCGTGCTCACTAGTTCTACAGAAGCCTCAGATGCATGTCCAACAGGGATGTGAGCTCTGCAACAAGGCCTCACTTGGGTCTCATTAACTTCTGCTGCCTCTTTGGCCATGTGACTCTGGGCAAGTTACCTCATGCTTTCTAAACCTCAGTTTTCTGACAGTGGCCAGCCCACAGCACTGGTGGCTGCATCCAGTAAACACTCCACGTTAAAGAGAACACTGGTCTCCCCAACGTGCAGCCCACAGCGCAATTCTTCTGTTATATCAAGAGCTAGCACCTGTCTCATTTGACAGATACACTGTCCAAACTCAGTCCACCCAAGAAACCTCAAACCACATGAAGCATGTACTCGGAACAGTGAAAACACCTGTGTGTAAATCACCACACACAGTCATAGCAGCACTCCTCACAACAGCCCAACAGTAGAAACACAAATATCAACAGGTGAATGAACTAACGAAGTGTGGTACGTCCATTCACTAGGTGAAGAACAAAGTGTGGCACTGTGGTACGTCCATTCACTAGAATATGACTGAGCCAGGAAAAAGGAATGAAATTCTAACAGTTGTGGTAATGACCTCTGAACATATCACGCTAAGTGAAAGAAGCCAGACACAAGGACCACATCTTGTGAGATACCATTAACATGTGATGTTCAAACCAGATAGAGGCAAAAAAATAGGCCTATGGTTTCCATAGGTGAAGAGAAGAATGGGAGTGGCCACTAATCGGCTTTAGGTGTATTTCCAAAGTGATTAAAACGTTCCGGATTGAGCTAGGTCACCAGTGATGTTGCATCTTAGGAGACAGAGGAAGGCACATCTCTGCGAGTTCAAGGCCAGCCTAGTCTATAGAGTGAGCTCCAGGACTAACAGAGAAACCCTGTCTCAAATAGGCAAAATGTGATTTTTTTTTTCTTCCTGCAGCTGGCTACCTAACCTACCCAGCTGTGGGTATCAGGGTTCATGACCTTTGCTCAAGCAGGTCACTTTCTCTCAAGCTTGGGTCAAAGGCCACACCAGGCCTCCATCCCACCAAGGTCTCCAAGGACCCTCCAACTGTGGCCTTCTAGGTGAAAGCATTACTTATCTGTAGCTACAGAACAGCTGCGGCCATTCATAAATGACCTAAACATCCCAGAGTGGGGCCTGTCCTTGTCACAGAGGACCGGAAGAAAGCATGTAGGTTTTCCTAAGAGATTAAGCTTTTCATGTGACTGTGTCAGATGTCAGAACACAGAATCTGCAGCCCACCTCCCCCAGAAGGGTCTGCCCCAGGCTTTCCCGTGAGGTAATTCTCTCTGGCTAAGTATCCTTCTGGACGAGAGGATCCTCTCCAAGCTCAGCGTCCCTCACTCACCAGAGGGAGTCTCTGAGGGGCAAGAAGACTTCCAAGAGACACCCCTTCCCCTTAAAGACAGCTGGGAATCCCTGCACTGGTGTAGGGCTATAGATGAGCTCCTCTGGAGAAAGGGGCCTACATGTCCTAAAGGCAAGTCTCTGAGCCAGCCAGCCCATTCTCAGATGAAGGGGCCATATGTGAAGTATTGGCACCCAGCCAGAGATGGGGAAGCACAGAGAGGGAAGGCAGGTAAGAAAGACCAGTGCGGGCTGGCAGTGCCCCAGAACACAGGAGGCTGTGCGAGGGAAGGGGAAGGAAGGGAAACAGACAAGCCAGAGACTGAAATGCAGAAGCAACCTCAGAAGGAAGAGACCAGGAGGGTAGAAACCTTGCTGCCACCTTCCCTGGAGGCCCTACCCGGTGGCCCCCAGCAGTGAGGATGGGAGGAGGCTCCCAGGCCAGAGCTACCAGGACAGCTCCGTGGGAGGAGGAAGCCATTCCAGACTGGGGGCTGGGTCTGGAAGTGCCAAGTGGCCAGCCGGGTTGCCATGGCCACACAGACAAAGAGAGGGGCTGAGAAGAGGCTGGGGCAGAGGCCCAGGAGGGGACCCAGCTGCTGGTGGTCCCTGGGGAAGCCCTGGCTCTCCCTACTGGACAGGAGCTCAGGGATGTTGATGGATTGTCAGCCTTTCAGGGGGGCCTGCAGGTTTAGTTCTATCCAGGGGCCAGGACCCCCTCTGCTGCTCACCTGCCTCAGCCTCAACTTTCCCATCTGTTCAGTGGGTGGAGCCCCTCAGCTGTCCCAGCTCCTGGGGGGACAAAGAGCACGGGACAACCCGTCTTCACCAACCTGAGTTCACATCGTGAGGACTTGAACAGAGTCTGTTGCGGCGACACTCCCCTCCTGAGACAGGCTTGTTCCATTTCCCCCTGAGAACAGCTTCTTCTCCTTAACACCGAATCTGTATGGGACTGGCACTTTTGTCAAATGCAATAAACACGAATGGCCAGGAACATACAGTCGAAAGACAGACTAGCAGCCTAATGGTTTCTAAGCCTTGGATGCAACTCGCACAAACGCTCAAGTCTGACTCTGACTTCTTGCTGCCAGCGGTCAGCTCCCGGGGACTCTCAGAGCTCCCCAGGACAGGACAATGGGCCCAGAGGAGTGGACGGCAACCTTCCTAACGCTGCAACCACCTAATACAATTCCTCACCTTGTGGTGGCCCCAACCATAACATTATTTCCTCGCTCCTCTATAACCGTTCATTTTGCTACTGTTACGAATCATAATGCAAACACCTGATAGGCAGGACATCTGAGACCCACCCCAGAGGGTTCGAGAGCACAGGCTGAGAACCACACTGGCCTAGAGGCAGCCTGACAGAGGACTCTCAAACCTCTGGGCTCTGTGATCTCCTAGCAAATAAATGAATATCTCCGCCCCTCGGTTTCCCTATGAGCAACAGAAGGAGAGCACTGGAAGGAGAGCACGAGCGGCAGCTCATGGGTGTTTCAGCAGCAACTCTTTTGTGCCACACCTGACCCACTGAAACCCTCCCACAGCCACTGTCACTGTGAAACACCATCAAATGTCAGGTGGCGCCACAGCTATGATTTTCCCATCTCCTGACCTTCACCCACTGGTCACCAAATGATGCATCCAGTGGGTGGATGTCTGGCGTCTGGCGTCCTGTCTCAAATCTACCTAGAATGTTAGGCCTATGGAAGCAGGGATGAGAGTCTATCCTACCACCACCCCCAAATGCCCAGCTCACCTACAACTGGTTCTGGTACGAGGTAGGTACCCAAAAGTAGAAGGGAGGGGGAGCTAGAAGCCAGTTCAGCTACATACTTGCTCTGTAACCTCAAGAAAGTGACTCGACCTCCCTGAGCCTCCATCTCCTTACCGACAGAAGAGGAATGCAGTTGTGCCAGCCTTGTCCTTGTGGGGAGGGGGTTCCCTACAGAGCAGCTCAGAACAGACCAGAGACTTCCCCCTGGGCCAGGTGGCATGCCCAGGGCACACACGATGTTTTGGGCTGTCACAACTGGGGAGGGGGTAAAATCAAGGACAGAACACAAGGGATGTCCAGAAAGAGGGGACAAGCCGGTGAACTCCAGCACCCACACTGAGTGACAGTAGGCAGAAGACAGGCATGTGCTGGCGCTACACACAGCAATGCGAAACCACCCGACAGATGTTCCTCAAGGCCAGCATAGATGCTACGTGCTCACAGCCTCTGCCTCCAGAGACTTCGATCCAACTGGAGAGCTAGACTCTGGGGCATTCGAGTCACCCCTGGCCCATGGCCTTAACTCAAATGCATGTACACAAAAGTCGTCCATTTTAACTGTCTGTGACATGAACACACTGGAAGGATCTGGAAGGCTAGGGAGCTACTCGTCTGAGTTTTCTACCAGAACGCATCCACGTCTGTCAGTGAAAGCAATGTGGCCAAGCTTTAATCCCAGCACTTGAGAGGCAGAGGCAGGCAGATCTCTGAGAACTCAAGGCCAACCTGGTCTACATAGTTGAGTTCCAGGATAGCCAGGGCTGCTTAGTGAGACCCTGTTGTGATGGATGGATGGATGGATGGATGGATGGATGGATGGATGGATAGACAGACAGACAGACAGACAGACAGACAGACAGACAGAGATAGAGCATAAATTGCTACCAAATAGAAATCCCAACCCTAGGGCTGGAGAGATGGCTCAGTGGTTAAGAGCACTGGCTGCTCTTCCAGACGTCCTGAGTTCAATTCCCAGCAACCACACTGTGGCTCACAACCATCTGTAATGAGATCCGATGCCCTCTTCTGTTGTGCATGAAGACAGCAACAGTGTGCTCACATACATGAATAAATCTTAAAAAAAAAAAAAAGAAAGAAAAGAAAAGAAAAGAAATCCCAACCCTGGAAAGGCAACAGCCCAGAACTGAGGCCTGGCCTATCTCTATTCCACCATTGCGTCAAACGGCTCCAATGGGCACAGCCTCAATGTCCAACAACAGGGGGTTAAACAATGCACAGAGAACCCACCTGATACCTGATGGAGACCCATGCAAAGGCTACGGTAGATGAGACCACTGTGTGACACCTTCCATAGCAAAGTGCAAGATGCGTGTCACCTAAACTCACAAATGGGGATACAAGGCTACCTCTGCCACACATGAATCACATGAAAATTTTACATAAGTCATGTTTAGCATACATACTACATACGGGTGAATTTGGTTGTTTTTTTTTAATTTTGTGAGAGAGAGAGAGAGAGTGTGTGTGTGTGTGTGTGTGTGTGTGTGTGTGTGTCCCTTCAAATGAAATAAACTCAGGTCTTCAGATGTACGTCTTTCATTATTCTGGGCCATCTCCCAGACTGGCTGGGTATTTTGTTTTGCTTTTGTTTTGTTTTGTTGTTGTTTTGAGCTGGTTTCATTGTGTATACTAAGCTAGCCTGAAACTCATGGCAATCCTCCTGCTTCAGTCTACCAAGTGCTAGGATTGCACCATGCCCAACTACGCTATCTAGTTTTATATATGCATATCTTATATAAAATTGGCTGTGATACCTTTTAAGTTAATTTAAAAGACACTTGGGGATGTGAAGTGATCTGGTGGAGAGGTCTGCCACCCCACTGACCACCAGGGTTGATGTGGCTGATAATGTCAGTCAGCTAGTCAATCAGTCAGTCAGCTAGTCAATCAGTCAGTCAGCTAGGCAGTCAGCTAAGCCGATGTCCCTTCCTTTCTTCCCACTCCATGTGCATCCCTCCCAAAGCTGTGCACCTGTCAGTGAGGACAACCTGCCTGGACAGAGGAACATTCTTCGCTCAAGGGAACACAGGTAGCTGTGGTCCTCACCAGAACCTGCAGACAAGCTCTCAAGAAACCAAAGATCATATGCAACAGAATCCTAGCTTAAAGTCCCAAACCAGGCGACGCTGATGTTCAAGGACAGAAATCAGGGCTGGGATGTGTCTCGGTTGGCAGAGCCCCTACCTAACATCCAGGAGGTCCCCGGCACACCGATCAGGGCAGGCATGGTGCTGCAGGACCTGGAATCCCAGCAGGAGAATCAAGTGTTCAAGGTTATCCTTGGCTACCTAGTGAACCCAAGGCCAACCTAGGCTACATGAGATACTGTCTCGAAACAACAAATCAACACTGTGGGTACCTGGGGAAAACAAAGAGAAGGGCCAGCCTGTGGCCCTTCCGGGAAATGGGAACCAGTTAAGCTACACAGACATCGTATCACAAGTCCACAAGCCTGACTTAACATGGTATGCTTTGCACATAAGACTTTGCTAAAGGAGCCAGACATTTGAATGCTGTGGATGGAAAGGGAGCTATCGAGGTGATAGCTTAGGAGATGGCATCTATGGGTAGCCCCCAAATTCCATCACCCCCCCTTTCCCACAGAGAGTTCTCTTCTGGGGACGAAGCCCCCTACTGCTCCCCAAGAAAGCAGCAAGTGAGAATCAAGCTGGCCTTTGTGGTTGGATCCAACACAGCAGGACAAAGAGCCAAATGGAGGGGTGGAGGGGGAACCCCAGCCCCCCAGGACACTGAAGCCCATTCATGTTGGAGGCTGGCCATTTCCCCAGGGAGCTGGGAACAATATTCCCTTTTACCACCCTTCTTGTCTCCTACTTCCGCATTTAATTGCAAGTTCATGGGTATTAAGTAGCTCACTCACACAGCTGACCTAGCTCCCTCTCCCCGCCCCATCCCCCCAAAAAGAGTGGTACAGCATGGCCTCTGTTCCCAGCCACTCTGTGGTCTTCCCAGCGATCTCTGTGTAGAGAAGAGAAAACAGCCATCCCAATGCCCGCCTCCGTCCCCAGACGGTTTTCTCCCCTAGCCAGCCAGGCTGCCCCTGTCTCCCCACTCCTGCTCAAAGGTGACCCAATGGCAGCCTCTGCTCTGACCTATGCCTTGCTGTCACCCCCACTGACTCCAGGGAAAGACTACAGCCTGCCGGGCAGCTCAGAACAGTCAGTCAGCATGTCTGTCTCTCCAGCTTTACCTTCCTAGGCCAACTGCATCTCCCACCTCAGCAGGAGGCCGATGCCTTGGACCACCTCTCGTTCAGCTCAGAGCAGCCTTTAGGCTCAGAGCCTGGTGGCTGAGTAGGGTTGAGAAAACGTCACCCAAGCAGTCCTCCCATCCTTCACGGATGCTCCTCCCCCCTGACCCCTGGGTTTCCCGCCTCCCTAGAAGTCCCCATCTTCTTCAGGAAGTCCCCTAAGGTGAGTCCCCTCCACTGAGATGCCTCACCCACCCCTTCCCTTTCCCTTCCAATCCCAGGCCACCAGCTTTGCTTGTTCTCCCGGTCACTAGGCTGCCACCAGTCTATGCTACATACTGACGTATACAGCACCTCTCGCTCCTTTTCTAGCCTCCTCAGTTGACCCAAGGGACCCAGAGAAGCACAGGATAGACCCCCTTCCTCTGCCCGCTTGAAGCCCTCTCAGCATCTGTCCTCACCCCTACTCCCCACTCCCACCCAGCCTGCCAGAAGTCTCCTTAGCAGACCCTGAGCTGCTGGCCCGAGTCGCTTGCCTCGTCACAGACTCAAGCCTTTCCGGCCTGACCACGTGGGAACTACAGCATCCCAGAGGAGGGGCCGATGGGGGAGGGGTGTCCGTAGAGAGTGAGGGGTCAGAACAGACTCCGAGGCTGCAATCTCCAGAGCACACCTGGGATAGCAGGGGCAGAAAGCCCTTAGGCTCCCAGCAGGTGATCCGATAAACATTTGCCAGGATTAAGGAAATGGAAACATCTCTTTGTTTTCGGGGGACTGACTAGGAACCTCCTGCCTCCTTACAGGACCCTGACCTGCTTCTGTAGCAAATAGGTGTATCCCTGTGGAAAGCAATCACGGCCCCATATACAGTACTTCTTGGATTTCTCAAGAGCCCTGCACCCCAGTTAGGAGCCCAGGGGCTGGCTGCTTGGAGTTACCTCACATCACACTGCAATGACAAAACAGAGAGAGGTGAGTTCCTCTGGTCCTGCGTGCCTGAGCCCTGAACTCCTGCAGACTGAAGGAGACACTCTGAGCTTCAGCTGCCCTGTCCAGGTGTCTGCACACCCACAGGGCCGCCTGCTTCAAACTGAAGCTTTTCTAAGGGCCACACTTTCCCCCTATCCCCCCGCCGCATGTACCCAAGCACAGAGGGGGCCCTGGCACCCCATGTACCCTTGGGTGAAGCTCTTCCAAATGACTATGTAAGGAAAGGGATGGGGCTTGTCTAACCCTTCTGGGGAGGGTGGAAGCATGCCCTAGACTGCACTTACTGAGGCCTCATTCCTGCTGGTCACCTCCAGCCATAGACAATGGCTGCATCTAGGCTGGGACTGAGGTGCCACAAAAAGGGTCGGGAGGAAGCCGCTTTGATGTGGTGGAGGAGGAAATGGCCTAACTGGGGGTCTAGCCAACAGAGGAACGGAGATGAGAAATAAAGGGTGTCACCAGGGCAACTAGAATAGAACTATCCCACAAACCCTCATGCCATCACCTTATGGAAACCATACAGTGGCCCCTGGAGCTGAGAACACCTTTATGGGTAGAGAAACCAAGGCAGAGAGAGGTTAAGTAATCTGCTCTGGGTCACACAGCTTCCCAGGACCGAATCCGAATCCAAACTTGTCAAGACAAGGTCTCTCGCTGAACCTGGAGTTAGGCTAGCAGCCAGTGAGTTCCAGCGACCCTGTCTCTACCCAGACACAGCACTGGGGTCTCGGGGACATGTGTGCCATGCCTGGCTTTTTATGTGGGTGTGGGGGACTCAAACTCAGGTCCCCCATGCTAACACAGCAAGCACTCTTACCCACTGAGCCCTCTCTGCCGCCCGACATGGGGAACTCTTGAGCTTAAAAGTCAGGATAGAGAAACCAAGGCTGCTACAGTTAAAATGCTCAGGCCGGGTGTATGAATCACCAGGGTCTCTGTGACTGAGCCCTGAGAGAAGACAGGCATCCTGAGGTGTCGCCCAGGCTCTAACGGGGTGAGGCAGGAAAAGAGAGAACCAAGGGGGGGCTTCCCTGAGAACAGGAGGGTGTCACAGACCAATTGCGTCTCCGGCCTTATCTCCTAAAGCCTGTTAGATACACGGGTGGTCAGGAAACCACACTAGAACAGACAGAAAAACTGAGATGTCCCAGCTTGGACCCCAAGTTAAGAACGACAGGCATGGCAGTTTCAGAGTATCCCCAGGAGCCAAAAGGTTCAGGTTCGACAGAACAGTTCCTCTACCTGCTGGAAAGAGAGGGGAACAGCCAGTGGTCCCCGAGCATCTTCTCAGAGCCCTGAAACAAGATCCAAGAGGCCCAGAGGCAACATATGCAGAAGGGGAGGGAGAGGGAGACACACACCCAACAGTTATGGGAGTGACAGACAAGCCATCTGGAGCCCCATCGTGATAAGGGAAGGGGACCCAACAGGACCGGGGTTTTATAAGACCTGAGGTAGCTGTGGGGGACAGGCAAAGCTGCCTGTCACCAGAGCCCACAGGCCCCACTCCCATTAGTGACTCTACTCATTCCTAGCCCCTTCCACAGCTCCCACTGTTTCCAGTTCCTGAAAGTTGAACCTTAAGTACTATCCTGGTAGAAGCGGTTTGGGAGGGGTTTGGGGAGGAAGTCCATGGCCCAGTCTGATCAATCACAGCAGTGCTCTTCCCCACAAAGTTTTTATCACGGAGGAACTCAGGAAGGAAGCAAAGGAGCTCCTTGATCCAGCTGTGCCTGAAGCCCAGGTGTGAGTCAGGGAGACACACAAAGCCCTCTTTTATTCAAAGACTGAGTTGGGATTTCTGTAAGCAGTCCTGGCTCACATACCCGGGTGTTCAAGCACTGGCGTGTCATCGGAGACCCCAAAGTGTCATAACCTTAATGTCCACTGTCTCTCCTCTAGATGAGACAGACACACACCCCATGGGTTGCCTCTGATCTTGGAAAGGAACAGGTGACAATGAGCAGGAAGATCTTCCCTCGGCCAGGAAACAGAAAAGACAAGATCTCTGAACTCCAAGAGCTTTCCAGTGATGTAACCACCGGAAGCAACTGAAGAGCAGAGAGAGAGCGCAGAGCAGCTGACACATCAGACAGGTCAGTCAGGGAACCCTCAGGTCAGGGAGCGGGGTACCCACATATTCGAGAGCGGGGCACCCACATGTCGAGGAGCCGGGCACCCACAACCCACATGTCAGGGAGCCAGGCACCCACATGTCTGGGAGCCGGGCACCCACATGTCGGAAAGCCAGGCACCGAGAGGTAAAGTGTCTGGAACATACCTGAAAGTGAAGAATGCACACACCTCTGGGGAGCATTTCAGACCAAGCATGAGCTAAGGCCCTGAGGCAGGAGGTGACAAAATGTGTGCAGATGAGGTCAGAGCAGTGGAAACAGAGCGGAGGTGACACTGTGGGGCAGCTGGGGCTTTTATTCAGAGCAGAGAGGAGTGACCTGACTAACAAGGTCCCTGGCGAGAGCCAAGTGCTAGGGCCAGGAGTGGAAGCAGGAGGACAGGGGAAGATGACCTTCCTGGTGGGGACAAAGGAGGCTGAGGCTGTCACCATGGGGTGTGGCTGAGGCAAGAGGGAAAGAAATGAGGAGGCCAGATTCTGGCTGCTGTGGACATGATAGGGCAGGATATCCTGGTGGCTGGGGCCGGCTGGAGAGGAAGATTGGATAGAGGACACCAAGCAGTGATCCGAAAAGGCAGCAAGCCCTGCGAGGCCAGAGGGGCTACAAGGGCAAGATGGTGGGCTCTCAGGGTCTGCTGGACAGCCAAACAGAGATGTCTGGCATCGTCGAGACAGAGCGGCCCAGGACTGCAATGAAGTCAGCATGGGAATGGAATGTGAGCAAAGGTCAACCAAGGACAACGTCGGCCACAGAACACAACACAACTGCGAGGAGAACCTGAGGGAAGGCTCATCCTACCTCCTGTCACTGGACCTTCAGAACTCCCGGCCTCCTGTGCTGGGGATGGCAGTACCGAGGGCCCTGCCCCCACAGGGTGACTTTCAACAGTCATGGGATTTGCAGCTGTCTCCACTCAGCCCCAGAGAGAGAAGAGGGTGGGGGGTGAGGTGGGGGGTGTTCACTCTCAGTTCTCTCCCAACCCTAGTGTGCGGCTCAGACGTCAAACCAAGTGAACGGCTGGCCAGGCTGGCAGAGGCTGCAGGCACTGTGATCTGCCTGGAGCCGCAGAGACCCTTCCCACCGCCTTCCAGGGGCTCCAAAGACCTGACGCATGGTGCAGGATGGGAAGGTGTCTTGGTGGGAGTGCTGTGGTGACCGGCAGGCAGCTGTGCATCCAAAATCAAGTGCTAAGACAAACTTGGACAGGGGCTTCCAAGTCCTCTCAGCCTCAGGCCCTCCCTCCCCCTGCAAAGGACTTGCAAGTGACATCTGTCAGCATCTCATGCAGTGCTAAGAGCACGGTGGGGCAGGCCTTTAATCCCAGGGCTCTTCCAGGCAGAGGCAGGCGGATCGCTGTGAGTCAAGGCTAGCCTAATCTACAGAATGAGTCCTAGGTCAGCCAAGGCTAAACAGAACAACCTTGTCTCAAACAAAAAAAAAAAAAGGGCCAGCCTTGCTCACCAGACCCTTCTCTATGGGGCCATCAGATGTTTGTCTGATGCATGCATACTCACATGTGGGATGAACTTGTATGCATGTACACACACACGCACACACACACACACACACACACACACACACACACACACACACACAGAGTCTTGGTTTGCTTTCTGTTGCTGTGATAAAACGTCGACCAGAAGTAATCTGCGGAAGAGTTTATTTTGTTTACACTTCCCAATCAGAATCCATCACTGAGGGAAATCAGGGCAGGGACCTGGAGGCAAGACCTGAAGCAGAGGCCACGGAGGAGTGCTTGCTTACTGACTTGCTCAGCCTGCTTCCTTATAGAACCCAGGACCCACCAGGATGGCACCATCCACAGAGCTTGGCCTTCCCACAGCTATGGTTCATCAGGAAAATGTCCCACAGACCAATCTTTTGTAGACAGTTTCTCAATTGAGAGTCCTATTCTCAAATGCTTGTAGCTTGGGTCAGGCTAACATAATACTAACCCACACAGAGGCAGGAGCTGGTTGCCATTGCTCCTCCTCACTTGCTCCACTCTATCCCCCAAGGTAAGCACTCTCTGACCTCAGAGCCCACTGACTATCGTCAAGCTCGCCCACTGCTCCCAGGATCTTGTCTGCATTACAGCCAGCCTTCACACCAGTCTGGCTTGTTTGTGGGTTCTAGGGATCTGAATTTTGGTTCCCATGTTTGCTTGGTATGCATGTTACCTGCCAAGCCAACCCCTCAGCCCCAGATAACCCCCAGCCTGCCTGTACTACCCAGTGGAAATATCCATCCACCCTTCCTTCCTTCCTTCTTTCCTTCCTTCCCTCCTGACACTGCATTTCTGTATGTCCCCTGGCAGGCACAACAGGTCTCCCTCAAGAACCAGGGTCGCACCAAGGGTTGCACCTCCATCACCATGGTTACAGAGGCCCAGCAGTGGTTTATGGAACCCAGGGCTATAGTCTGGGTGTTCTGTAAAATGTCTCTCTTTTTTTCCTGCTTTTGTTTGTTTCGTTTGTCTTTTAGGTTGTTTGTCCTGTGTATTCTCAACTCCAGGCTGGGCCTGTTTATCCTTAGTAACACCTAGCATTACTGAGTTGCCTACCGCACGCCCAGCAGCAGACTAAACAGCCACTACAGCCTGCCTTGATTCGGGTGGGACAAGGATAGGAGGAGGGGAGAGCTACTGGTGTCCCCAGTTTATGACCAATAAAGCTAAGGCTCAAAGTGAGAAACGGGGGAGTTGAAGAGATGGCTTAGTCAGTAATTGCCATGAGAACTGAAAGAAGATCGATCGATAAATACATAGATGACAGATACATACATACATACATACATACACACACACACACACACACACATACATACATACATACATACATACATACATACATATTAGACGGAGGGGTGAACAGATACATAGATGACAGATACATACATACATAGATGGAGGGGTAAACAGATGGGTGGGTAGACGGATAGACAGACAGATAGATGGATAGTCAGACGGGTGGACAGACAGACAGACAGACACACAGAGGTACCTTGCTCCCAAGTCACATAGCCAGGTCGGCATCCTGGGTGCTACTCAGGTGGCAGAACCTCTAGGAGGTGTGGCCTGGCGAAAGGAATTCGGCTCTTTGGAGAGATACTACTGCACGGATATAGGGGCCCAAGCCCCTCGCTCCCTCCCTCGCTCCCTCCCAGCCCGGAGGTGAGCAGGTCTCAGGGACCTGTTCCCATGGCCATGGCACACTGCCCAAGGAAACTGGACCAACCCGAGACTGATACCTCAAAAACCATGGCCCAAAGTGTATCTTTCTTTCTTTACAACTGACTTTCCCGGATGCTTTGGCACCGAGACAGAAAGCTGACTGGCATGCCCACCCAAAGAGGCTTTTGTGTTAACTTTTTTCTTCCTCTTTTCCTTCTTCCTCTTCTATTTAAGACAGAATCCCATGTAGCCCAGGCTGGCCTCAAATATGCTAAGTTGCTGAGGATGACTTTGAAAGTCTGCCTGATCCTCCTGCCTCTGCCACCCCTGACAGGATTTCATTAAGCACAGCTTCTGTGTTATTATTGTTTTTGTTGTTATTGTCATTGCTGCTGCTGTTGTTGTTGTTGTTGTCCCCCCTAAACACTGGGATTGCTTTTCTGACTTACTCTAGCTGCCATCATATCCACAGAGAGGTCAGGAGTCAGGGTCGTTTTTTTGCAAAGCCTGCTTGATGGTCTAACAAGTTATTTGCTGATGACCACTTCTGGTTTGCCTGTTGGTTCTTTCTTGTTTTACTGTGTGGTTAGAAACACAGCTGGGGAAATAAAAGCTTTACAGCTTTCATGCTTGCTGTGTGTGTGTGTGTGTGTGTGTGTGCTCGCGTGCGTGCGCGTGCGCACGTGTGCACTTGGGTGCGTATGTGCCCAAGTACGCACCAATAAGTGTACATGCAGAAGACAGATCAGGGGGGCTGGGGAGATGGCTCAGTGTTTAAGAGCACTGACTGCTCTTCCTGAGTTCAATTCCCAGCAACCACATGGTGGCTCACAACCATCTGTAATGAGATCCGATGCCTTCTGCAGATGTGTCTGAAGACAGCTACAGTGTCACATACATCCAATAAGTAAAATCTTTATTAGAAGAGGAAGAAGAAGGAGGGGGAGGAAGGGGGAGGAGGAGGAGAAGGGGGAGGAGGAGGAGGAGGAAGACAGATCAAGGCTTCCGGTAATCTTCCTCTATCATTTTCCACCTTAGTGCTCTGAGGCAGGGTCTCTCCTGAACCAGATATTCACCATTTCTGCCAAACAGGCTGGCCAACAAACTCTTGGAATGTGCCTGTCTCTGGCTCCCACCTCCAACCCTGTGCAGCTTTTTACATGAGTATAAATAAGGGATTCAAATTCAGGGCCTTGTGCTTTCAAAGCAAGCACTCTTACCCAGTGAGCATCCCCAGTGCCACGGGCTTTTTTTTTTCCTCCTTGATTTTATTCGAGAGATTCCCAAGGGAACAGAGCCAAGGGTGCTTAGACGTTTTAAAGTCACCGCCAAGCTATTTTAACACTTGAGCTGCTCTGCTTGTCCCCTGCAGCCACGCCAGCCTGGTTTCACAGCTGCTGTGCACACTGTGGTAGAAAGGACAGAAGGCTGACGCTGACACGCATCTCCTCGGCAGAATGGCAGCCCCGCATCGTTCTCCCTCAAACAAGCGGAGTCTGGAGCATGCCGGCTGAGTACTGGGACACACGCTTGCAAATCCCAACCCCAAGAAGCTAAGGCAGCAACTCTGTTCCTTTGAGGCCAGCCTGGGCTACCCTGAAAGACTCTCTCAAAACATAAAGGGAGGGGACACAGCTAGGAAGAGTAGTTCAATGGTGAGCACATGTCTAGCATGTTGAAAGACTTAGGTTCTAACCTCTCCCCTCAACTCGGGGAAGGGGGCAAAAGAAGCATTCTAGCCCAGATGAAAGCGGGGAGTGGGTGAGGAACACGCTACCCTGTTACAGGAGTCGGCATGGGATGGGGACACCTTAGCCCCGCCCCTCCCATCCTGGCAAGCTGACTACCAGAGCCTACCCCCCGCCCCAAAACCCCGTGGAATGATTTCACACCCGGGCCAGACAAAGATGCCTTTGTCACTTGTCGAGGGAGCCAGCACTGCCGGAACATTCTGGGTTCTGTTCATTCAGATCTCCCTGTGTGGGGAGGGGAGGGCAGAGCAGGATGCTTCCCACTGGGGCTGACCTCATGCCCGGACGCCTCAGCAGACCTGGAACGGGCTCCAAGCCCCTGCCGGTTTTGCTGGTTCACTCCGCAAACACGCTGTGAGCTCAGGCTGGGCCAGCCACTGGAAGCTATCTTCACACTTCATCCTCCAACCCAAGAGAACGAACACCATTCACACCATACCACCGATGCAAACAGGCTGGATGGGCCCCGGGTCACACAGCTGGTGAATGTGTGAACCAAGACAGGTTATGAAACAATAACGTGACAGGGGAACACCTCCCCTCTGAGTTCCGGGGGGGCCACTGTGCTTGGAGCACGGCACTTCAGGTCTGTGACCACTGGGGCTCTTAAGAGACCCAGAACAGTGGGGGAAGAGGCAGCGTGACTATGGCAGGCAGGTGGCAAGAAGGCAAGAAATGGCAAGGACTTCCAGGCTGAGGTAGAAGCCCCAGCAAAGAGAAGAAACAGCCCACCCAGCATCCAACCCTTCATGGTCCCAATGCTCCAGGGTCTTCTTTCTAGGAACCACCCCTCCCCCACCTCCAAGGGGTGCAGGGAACCACAGGGGGACCTGTGGTAGCCAATCAGAGCTCACCCAGGACTTGACGGACTCTTTGGTAACCCGGGCCTCTCTGTTCCGGTTTTTGTTGTTGCTGCTCTTTGTTTGTTTGTTTGTTTGTTTGTTTGTTTGTTTGTTTGAGACAGGTTCTATGTAGCCCTGGCTGTCCTGGAACTCACTATGTACACCAGGCTAGTCAGCATACCCTGTTTACTATTTATAATTGGATTTAGAGTGAGGTGTAAGGGAGAGTGTGTGTGTGTGTGTGTGTGTGTGTGTGTGTGTGTGTGTGTGTGTGTGTACATGTGCACACACTCACAGCAGTCGGTTCTCTTCTTCCAACATGTAGGTCCAAGAAATCAAACTCAGGTCGTCAGACTGGGTAATGAGCACCTTTACCTGATCAGCCATCCTGCTGGCCGCCAGATCCTGTTCTTCCTGAAGGCTGTTGGGATGGGTTTTTCTGTCACTTGCCACAAAAGAATCCCTGACAGACAGCTCCTGCTGGTGACTACTGTTTCAAAAACTCGAACTAGGGAGAGCCAAGGACAACAACTTTAGATGTAAGGGCAGGAAGACCTGACAGCACCCGAGAGGCTCATCGCATTGGGGAAACCCCTTGCTTCATCACTAGCGAGACCTCCCAAAGGAAAATGGAGCAGTCAGTGGGACAGATGGACGTGAGAGCATCCTGTACCACAGCTGACATTGCAAAAGAGACTGCCCACAGGCAGCAGGAAATAGAGGCTGGGCCACAGAATCGGCCCCTCTGGAGACAACCTTCTCTCTCTTCTCCACACAGAGACCGAGAAGGACCACCCAAGAGCTGGCAGGCACCTCCACTTCAAATGCCCATGGCCCAGTAGGAACAGAGGAGACCAAAGGATGGCCCTTCAAAACAACCTCTCTCTCCTGTAAAGGGAACATGCGTTCCTCATGTGCCTGACAAAAAGACGAAAGCAAGTTGGAAGAAATATTCCTTTATCCTCTCAACTATTCAATAAAAAAGGGGGGCAAGGGGGTAAGTGCACTTATCAAAAATACATGTAGTTGTTTGTGTTGGGAAAGCATTAGAGAAAGGTGAGGACTATGGCAAACTACAGTCTGTGCCAGGGCAGCCTGAAGGAACCTCAGCTGGACATGTAAACCATAAAAGTAGATTTCTGTGCAAGAAAAAATTTTTAATCAAAAGGTTTTTGAGGGGTTAGGGGGGTTGAGAGAGGCCTCTCTGTACAGCCCAGGTTATCCTGGAGCTCATTCTGTAGACAAGACTGGTCTCAAACTCAGAGATCAGCCTGCCTCTGCCTCCCAAGCGTTGGAACTAAAGGCATATACCACCACTGTCAGGCTCAAGGAGTTCCTTTTCAATGTTGACAACTAACAAGAAACATCTAAAACACTGTGCAGGCCAACAGAACCCACTTAGGGGCCTGACCTGGCCTGAGGAGTCGGTAGCCTGGGCTCTAATCACGAAGGATAGGAAAGGTGCTCTAATTTGATCACAGCTCCTCAGTCACACTGAGACCTGACCCACAGTGTCAACCCAACAGTGACTTCCTACAAGAAACACACAGCCCACCCTCCCCTGTCATGAATGCTGGAATCAAAGGCATTGTTCACAGGCACGCAGTTCATCCACCGCATCCAGAGAGGGCTCAATCCTGGTCTCCTTCCTCATTCCCTTGGTGCTCAAAGGCCCTTGGCAGTAGAGTTAAGGCTAACTGTCTCCATGTAGAAACATCAGCTCCAGTTCCATCTCAGCCACCAACTCACCCTGGGTTACTGCGGCGGTTTGAATAGGAATGGTCTCCACAGACTTATGTGTTTGACTAGTCCTATAAGGAGTGGCACTATTAGGAGGTGTGGTCTCGCTGGAGCGGGCGTGACCTTGTTGGAGTGGGCGTGGCCTTGTTGGAGGAAGTGCGTCACTGTGGGGGCGGGCTTTGGGCTTCCTATCCTCAAGCTATACATAGTCTCCTTTTGCTGCCTTTGGATCAAGATGGAGAGCTCCTAACTTCCACTCCAGCACCACATCTGCCAGCACGCTGCCATGCTCCCCCAACATGCCGATAACGGACTGAACCTCTGAAACTGTAAGCCAGCCCCAACGAAATGCTTTCCTTTGTGAGAGTTACCACGGTGAATATTGTCTCTTCACAGCAATGAAATCCCAAGGCAGTCGCTGAGCAGCCCTGTACCTCAGTTTCCCCTCCTGGAAATATGAGATCATGGATAACCTGCTGCCTCCACCTTGGCTGGCCCAGACCTCATTCTAATGTTCTAACACCAAAGTGTTTCATGCCAGAGTGTCCTAATAAAGGGGGCGAAGCGCTGACACGGGCTGGGAGGTGGCCCAGTCAGTAACAGGCTTGCCTTGCATTCACCAGGGCCTGAGTTTCAACCCCAAAAGCCATGTTTTAAAAGCTAAATGTGGGTCCCAGGCAGTGGTGGCACAAACCACTAATCCCAGAACTCATAATGAATTCCAGGATGGCCAGGGCTACACAGAAAGACCCTGTCTTAAGTAAATGAACACACACACACACACACACACACACACACATGCATGCATACATACATACCCATCTGGGTGTGGTGGGTGGGTGGATAGATGGATGGATGGATGGATAGGTAGTTAGGCAGGCAGATGGACAGACAGACACACACCTAGGCATGGTGGCCAGGTTTGCCTCCCAGTACTGTGAACCAGTGAGAAGGATCCCTAGAGCTTACTGAATGGACAGTCAGCCTAGCCTACCTGGCAAGTTCCAGGTCGGGGAGATATTTTTAAAAAGCAGAAAATACCTAAGATACCCAGCGCTGTCCTCTGGCCTATACATACAGACGTGTGCACAGATACACAAGCATGCACACACACTCAAACGAAGATGCACATAGCTGCTAACTCTGGATAGCTGAAGACTGCCCACACACCCAACACAGGAGGAATGGCCGGATAATAATAGAAACTTGATTAGCACGGTATTACATACCAGCATAATCAAGTACTTTATTAGCATAGCCTGAGCTTATTACTATGGTAATTTATAGTTAATAGACAGAATGTTTATTAGGTGGCAGACACTGTCCTAGGAGACTTGCAGATCCTCCCTGGTCTGCCCCACCCCCATCAGGACGAGACATCATTAGAACCAGGTAAAGCGGCAACCACTGGTCACACACCAGTGAATGACCAGGATCTGAGCTGGGTGGTGAGGATCCAGAGCCCTCTGTCCTTCACTAGGTGACACCAAGGGCACTGAGGGCAAAGACTAACAACACACAGAATTTGGCCTAGGACAGGAGAGGCAAGATACACTGACACATACGGATGATCAGACGTAAGAAGGGGAAGAAGAGAGCAAGCAAAGGCGCCAGGGGTCCGGCTGTGGGGACACGGTGACCTCCTACCCATCTCCATCCATCAAACGCTCTACTACAAGGGCATGGCAATCTTGAGTACAGCCCATTCAAGGAGCAGGCTCCAGGTCTGGCACTCAGCTACATGCTGCTGTCCCTATGTCTTCCTAGCAAGGCCCAGAGGAGCAACACCAGGGACCACCGATGTAGTCAGTATCTAAGACATCAACAGGTGAACTCAAAAAAAAGGTGTGGCTAATAAGAAGGACCCTGAGAGGTAGAACCAGAGGCCCCCATTTTACAGCTGAGATAACTGAGGTACAAGAGCTAATGGTCCACAGATCGCAGAGGCAGTCAGGGATAGCACCAGGGCAAATGTGAGAGCAGAGCCACATCTTGGTGGGAAGTTTTCATTAGAGGGGCCAGCCCCAGCTCTCTAAAGTAGGGAGGGCTCAGGGGCAGAGCAGTCGCCTAATGTGTGAAGGCCTGGGTTTCATCCCAGCATTGCAGAGAACACCTCACCAAAGGGAGAGAAAGAAACAGCATCCTGGATGGCGGACCTGGATGCAATGGAGAGGTGTCCTAGCTTCATCTTTACTACTGACAAAAGCAACTTTGGGGAGAAGGGGTTTAAGGGACTTACTTTCGAGGTCACAATCTATCACTGAGGGAAGTCAAGGGTAGGGAGCTGAATTCTGGCCTGCTTACTATTCCATACAGCATTACTTCTGACTGGGGAGCTCACTTCACAGCTAAGGAAGCAGGGTAGGAACCATGGGGTGGAGGGGGTGTGGGGTAATGCTGCTAGCTAGCTGGCAGACAGGTTTATCCTCAGATACCTTTCCTTCACAGCTCAGAACCACCTGCCTAGGGCATGGTGCTGCCCACAGTGGGCTATTATCAATTAATAATCAACATAATGCCCACACACACCCACAGGCCAATCTGTTGTAGGCAATTCCTCAACTGAGAAATCTATTCTAGGCTGTGTCAAGTTGCCCATTAAAGCTACCAGAACAGGGGAAATGGGCAAAAAGGACTCTCGGGGAATTTGGGGTATTAAATGCACAGTGGACAATTCAGTATCAAGGTTAAACGTGCATTTGACTTTGTGCACCAAACTGCGGTTACCTGGGAATGAATACACCTGTTTGTGGGGCTTCAGCTTATATATTTCGGATCCACAGTCACTCACAAATGGACCAAGCAATAAAAAGAATGTGTGTGCTTGGGGTGGGACTGGTGGGAAGAACAAGGAAACAAACGACTCGAAAGCTTAACTTGAGACCCTGCGTGGAGAGCCATGAACACGGCTCAAGTCCTAGTGTCTGTGTTCATAGTCAATGACACATGTGCGCCAGCCGAGCTGGGCGGGGTGGGGAGCAGGCCTCTGCCGTGCATCCCTTTGCCACCCTGACAATGGCTGCTAACCTCAGCCGGTGGCCAGGACCGCACAGACCTCCTGACCCTTCTGAAACCCGGGTGTGGTAAAGTGAGAGATGGAGAAGCCCAATGAGTGGCTCCTCACCCAGGGTGCATGCCCGCACACATCAGGGGCAGAGTGGCTCTATCACACATAAAAAGGGTTTCGTTTCCAACTCTTCTTATGCATCCACTCCTTCCTCTAACACCAACAGGGTGCCTGCTTTGTGCCAGACACCAGGGGTGTGCCAATGACATGCTGCAGCAGACGGAGGCTTGTTGGAGATTCCGAGGAGCAAACAGACAGGTGGCTCCTGGCTGTATGAGTCCCTAGTTAAGTGGAGAAAAACGATGAGACCTGGAGCTTCGAGCCAAGGTGGGGACACTTGGGGCAGAGCAGGTGGCACTGCTCTGTGTAGAAGGAACAGCAAAAAAGACTCAGGCTGGGCCGGGTGGAGCAAGGTCATCGGTAGAAAGAAAGTTAATGGGGCCAGCTCAGGGTGATAGGGGTGTGTGGGGGGTGTCAAATAATAATGTTTTAGCCACTCTGAGGAGATAAGATTCAACCTACCTCCTCCACTTAACATTCCTTCTACCTCCAGAAGGGTAGGTGTGGGAGGGGAAGAGGCCCCTTTTCCACACCAGAAGGATGTGGCAAGACACTGGTTCTAAAATCAGCCTTGTCGATCACTGAAATAAACATACGTGAGCTAAACTGTAAAATTAAAAAGCAAAGGCTGTCTGAATGGATTTGAAAAAGCAGGCCCAACTGTACAATGCCTGTAGGAGATGTGCTGGAGAAAAAAAGACCCAAAGACTCTGGAATGGGATAGAAAGCAAAGAAAAATGGCAGCCCACGGGAACAGACAGATAGGCTTCCAAACAAGGAGTAGAGAAGGGGTCAGAGATGGGTCCCGCGATGACAGAGGGGCCATCGCTTCCTCTGGAAGACAGAACTGAAACATTACATCCCACAGACCAAAATGCACATGGTGAAAACTGAAGGACACACGTCCATCCTCAGTGGTGACCACAGCCTTCTGGGTGATCAACAGAGCAGGAGGCACTGAAACCAGAAAGGCTATAGAAGCCCAGTATGCCACCTCACCCTCATGACCTCCTCAGACCAGCAGTCCAATATGTCGGGACATAAGTTCTTCACAGGTGCCTGGAAGGGTTGGTCAATCAGGCAGAACCTATGCTGGGTCACAATACACGTTTCAAGCCAGTGCTCATTTTGGCAGCACATATACTAAAATTGGAACAATACAGAGAAGATTAGCATGGCCCCTGCACAAGGATGACACAAAAATTCGTGACGAGTTCCATATTTAAAAAAAAAAAAGTTACAAGCCAGTGCAAAGGGTTAAGACTCCCTAGTGCGCTCTCTGAGCACTTCACAATTCAATCGGAGGTCACTGCAGGATAAGTTGCCTGGAAAAACCCCAACATTGAGACACCAGTGCAACCAGAATGGCTTCCTCAGCCTCGGTCAATCCATAGACAGATGGCATCTGGGGATGAGAGGACAATCAGACAACCATCCTAGTACCCTCAAGGTTGATCCTAAAGTCCCCAGTGGTACCACGGAAGGGTACCACGGGCTGGGCTCCAGGCTCATCGCTACAATCCTACAACCCAATCAGCCAATATTTAAGATACTGAATATGCTGTACCATGTCAGAGAGGTCGGGCTGTGGAGAGGAAGAAAGTGCTACAATGTTCACTTCAGCCAGCCGGGAAAGGAGAACTTCAAGCCTTTAAAATAGGAACACGAATTCTGCCCACAGAAGTCTACCACAGACTGCAACCTGGGGGCGGGGCATAGCAGTGGAGAGCTAGCCTGGAACCCCCCCAGTAATAGCCTAGGGGTGTGGCAGTAGAGTACTTGCCCAAAATCCCTCAGTGAGGAGCTGAGGACTGGCTCAGTGGTAAAGCACTTGACTAGAAATCCACTAGGGAACATGTAGGCATGCGCACGCGTGCCTGTATGCCTGCGTGACTCAGTGGTAGAGCTGGAAGCATAAGTCGGTGATAGAACGCCTGCCAAGATTCTGCCAGTAGGGGTATGGCTGAGCTCGGTAGTAGAACACTTGCCTACCAGGTTCAAACCCTGTATTCACTGCCATCCTCTCACAAAGTAACAAAGTAACAACGAAGGAGCTAAGCCCCTCCCTCCCAGCCCTGGCTGTGACCTGTACTGCAGCTTCAGTTTCCTGCACCGGACCTCCGACTCACAGGAACTCTAAGAAATACACAGGAGCGGTTTTAAGCCACTGAACTTACTATAACTCATTAACAACGCAGACATAGCATCTGTGGGACCAGACAAGTGACCTCAGCTCTGCGCAGCAAGAAGCAGCGCACCCGCCCCGCCCATAACAGAGGTCCAACCCACACCAATAGCCCCGCCCACAACAGCAGCCGCCCATTTCTTTCACCCTTTGGGTGGCGGCGCATCATGGGAAGGGGAACAGATTTGCTGCGTGTTGAAGAAAAGACCCCATCCCTCTTTCAATCTTGGGGTTCTCTTGCAGCAATAACTGGGGAATAGCTTCTCACTCTATTGGCAACCATGCCGGCCAGGTACCTCCTCTCAGTGTGCAGAGTGCAGAGCCAAACACCAAGGATCAGAGCCCACCAGCTTCAGACGGGTCCTGCTGTCCTCAAGCCTCTATCCTTGTGCCAAGAGGAAGGGAAGGGAAAACAATCCAGAGGAGAGAACCACCTCGAAGCAGCAAACTAAGCATCCCAAACTATTTCACAGGCAAGGAAACCAAGGCCCAGAGAGGGATGGCTCCTTGCCCTACTTTGCACAGCCCCAGAAGCAGAGATAAACGTTTACCCTGACATTCTGACTATGACGGACTGGCCCAAACCCTGGGCTCTTAAGCAGGATGCCATACAGTAGAACATTCTGCTGCTCCAAAGCCCCTCAGCCCACACCCACCCACATAAGTTCGGCTACATTAGAAAACACTAGTCTGTTCTAATCTCAGGCTGCCAAAGTCTATGCAAAAGTACTAGCAGTTACATAATGCGAGCCCGTCACCTTATGTAACAGCGCAGGCATATAGACATAGCAGCAGCCCTTTCCATTCAGCAAATGTTTAATGAGCATCTACTCTGTGCCAGGTGGCATTCTTGAAGCCAGAGAAGGGAGTGAATGAAACAGAGGAATACTCCCGTGCTGGTCCAGCTGACACTCTGGGAGAAGGTAAAGACATCACTCGTTAAATAAAATACCAGGGGTGTCAGCTACTGGGGAAAGAAGAGACAGGAAGTGGTGAGGTAGGGTGGTGAGAGGTCAGACAGGACCCAGGGGAGATGAGGCTTGGGCAAAGGTCTGAAGGAAGTGAGCTGGGGTGGCAGAGGAGGGGAAGGGGGCATCTAGGAGGAGAATATTCCACGGAGAGCAAGTGCTGAAGGTGGTACACACCCGGGGCGTTAGAGGAAGAATGAATGAGACCCGAAGGGGTGACAGGGGAAGATGGGAATTGCATGGTTTCACCAAAGAACTCACAAAGGCTGCACACTTGGAAAGGGTGAGGGTTCTGGCCCATAAATCGTATCTCAATTAAAGAGAACTGCTTGAGAAAGAGAAGAGGGCTGAGGCCACACAGCGACCCTTGCAGGGTGATCCCTCCGTGCTGTGTCCGTGCTGTGCCGGGAAGACAGCTGAGGCCCTGGCCAAGCCTCCTGTCCCCAGAGCCCCTCCCCCTGAGGTGGGTCTGAACACCGGCACAGGTGGGTGTGTGAGAGTTCAGAACGCACACAAACAACCGGCTCAGACGTTAGGATGGCTGGGCGCAGGGTGGGGCCCAAGGTGCCGCTGGACGGTTTGTTTTTTGTTTTTTAATCAGTCAACTAACTTCCTGAGCAGAAAACAAGGCTGTCTTCTTGTCTGTCACAGGAAGGCCGGGGCCGGGCTGACACCCTCAAGTGTATCTATCATCTTCTGGCTTACAGACTGAGAAGACAAGCCACCAGAACACCTCATCTACACCTCCACCCTGGCTGCAAACAGTCCAAACGCCTCCCCTCCCTGCCTCCAACCTACCCCTCGCTGTAACCTGGTCAGACCCACAGGGAAGCTGGGACCTTGCCTGGAGAACCACCCTGGGGCACCCGGCAGCAACCTGTAGGCAGCAGGGGTCTGCCTGGAGGAGGTGAGGTGTGTCATCTGCCTCCTAGACAGACTCCTACCCACAAAGGAGGCAGACAACTCCAGAGATCTCCACACAAACCGCCTTCCACCATGGCCATGTCCCTGCTGAACACTATCACTGGTTCTCCACATTCCCAGTGAAGCCGAAGTACACACACATACACACACACACATACACACGGGGGAGGGGGCACTGTGATGAGGAGGAGCCCAAGCCACCTGGCCCCCCACCAGCCACAGTAACCTCATCCTATCTTCTCCCCTCCGTAACACTCAAACTTCTATCTGTTCAACCAGCCAGGTACCACCCCGCCCCAGGGCTTTTGCACACACACCTCTCACTGCCTGTAACACGTCTTGAAGCTCTTCCCCCTCCACAGAGGCCTTCCTTGGCCACTCCACTTGAGCAGCTGTCACCAAACCTGTTACCTACATTTATTTCGTGTGTCATCATCCCCGCTGCAGACTTGAGTGCATTCCTGAGCCTCTCTGGGAATGCCTATGCAGAATAGGTGTGTTGGAGCCAGGGGATGGTGGAGCAGGACTTTAATCCCTGCACTCAAGAGGCAGAGAGGCAGGCGGGTCTCTGACTTCAAGGCCAGCCTGGTTCAGGGTTATAAAGAGAAACCCTGTTGAGAGAGATAATAAGGTGTGGTGACATCTACAGGAGTCTGCGCGAAGGATCAGAGATGATCGTGTAATGTCCAGCACACAGTAGGGCCTCCTGTCATAACTACAACAACTGGTCTTTTTTTTTTTTTTTCAAGGGCTCTTTCTGTGGTATTTGAGGACTCTGAGATAAGGGGCCATTCAGCATATCCCAACCTCACACCAAGACACAGCATAACATTGGGAACCTCATACATACTTGTGTCCACTGACCGAATGGGAAGTGAATTCATGAATAAAAGCTCTCAGTGGGAGCACCCTGCTCTGTTCTCCGTCCGAAGACACCCAGGCCCCAGAGGCTGACAGCCACCGGCCAACCCTGGTCTATAACACCCTGGCCTCCTCTGCCAAGAGTCAAAGGAACTGTCGATTCCACACTGGGGAAGGGACCAGGCCACAAACACAGACTGAGTGCCCAACCACAAGACAATGGAGGAGCCCTGCTGCCCCTGAGAGAGTCCAGAAAGCACATGAAACTTCCCATGCTCAGACACAGGGGGAGCTAAAGGTCCCCAACTTCCAGGGACAACAGTGAACCTGCAGCCACCAGTGAAAACCCAGAGCACTGAGCACCTTTCCCAGATCGGACCACTGTATGCACTGCAGGAAGGGATCCTGGGATGACTGCAAGCAGCCATGCTTCATAGACGGGCAAACAGAAGAGAAGGGTTAGGTCCACGGTCACAGGAACAGAGTCAAAATATGAGCGTAGCCCAAGTTAGTGCTCTTACCCATAAGGGGAGAAAACACAGGGGCCACAATGCTGGGTGAGAAACACAACACACTGGGTCCTCCCCGAAACACACACACACACACACACACACACACACACACACACACACACACGTGCAATGGGTTCCCATACTGCTGCCAGCACGTGTGAACACCCAAAGGTTGGAACCCAAAGCTGGAGTGCAGAGGGGGCCCAGCCCTGTGGTTCTTATCAGAAGGCTCTGTTCAAGCCACCCCTCACAGGACATCTGGCGACTTGTGAGACGTTCCTGATAGTCAGTCTCACTGGGCAGAGGCTGTTCCTGGCATCTAGCTGGTGACAGATGATACAAGTGTTCCACCATGCAGAGTAGCCCCACTATGTAAAACTGCAGGCCCGAGTGCCCTGCCAGCAGCTGGCTCCTCCAGGACCCCATTCTGGGATCTTGGGTTCTGGGGTGACAGTCCTCAGGGCTCTGGGGACAGGACCCTGTCTAATTTCAGGGCCAATGCCCCTCACAGGGATCACCTGTAAACAAAAGACTCAGCCCATGACCCAGGGCTTGCTCTCTAGCTGTCAGGGCCATCTGAAGACCAGGGGTGAAGAGGGCCTGTTCTACCCTGGCTCTGTAGTTAAGTAGTGAGGTCAGGAGACACACTGGATTAGGGTAAGTCCCCTCTTTCAGGATCCTACCCAGAGAGCTATTTTCCAGGAATGCAAAAAAGCAACCGGCAAATGAAGTGTGACGCTGGCTGGAGCTGCCTGCTTCAAAGACAGACATCCTTCTGAGGGAAGAACCTGAGAAAGAACTGCCCAGCAGGACCTGGCTCCTGGCCTGAGATGTCCCAAGCCAGGAACACCAGCACCATCCATCTCTCCTGGAGTGACAGGATCCATGGCTACCAGGACAAGTGTGAGAATATCGTGAATGACCTTCCTGTGTGTGAGAGAAAGCTGTTCATTCACAGGCGCTTCCGTCCGTCCGTCTGTCCGTCCTCTATAGGACAGGAGCCACATGTACCCCGTTGGGGGCAGCATTCCCGGGGCCTGGCTCACAGTCTGGAAGGAGCAGCAGAAGTCCCATAAATACCTGCACACTAGAAAGTGTTATCAGTGCTCACATTTCCATCTGCTCTGAGCTCTGCTTGGCACAAACATGGAAATGAAGCCACCAAACCCAGATGACATCTGAGATGTTATCACTAAGGGGTCCTCGCTGGGTTCAGGGGTATGGTTTAGTGGTAGAAAGCTTGCTTAGCATGTGCAAGGCCTTGGGTTCCATCCTCAACACCATAAGATATTCAATATCATCTCAGTTGGTAGAATGCTTGCCTGACATACAAGAAGTCCCAAGACCAATTCCCAACAACATATAAATGGGTTGTGGTTGCAAACGTCTGTAATCTCAGAACTTAAGAAAAGGAGATGAGGGGCTGGGGATTTAGCTCAGTGGTAGAGCGCTTACCTAGGAAGTGCAAGGCCCTGGGTTCGGTCCCCAGCTCCGAAAAAAAGAACCAAAAAAAAAAAAAAAAAGAAAGAAAAGGAGATGAAGGACCAGAAATGGTGTAACAGTCTCCTCCAAAATTAAAACATCCCATCCTTCAGGGAGCTCCTTAAGCAGTGAGGTAAACAACAAAAAAGTAGTTCAAGAACTCCCTGAAGCTGAGCAGACTCACTAGGCCGCACCCTGCCAGAGTTAGCAGAGCCTAGACACAAAGATGACTCAGATCAGACCAGCTGCCTGCAAAAAGCAGTAACCATTGAAGCTGCTTGGAAGAGGTTTAGATCACCTGCGCCAACTAGAAAGGACACTCCGACCTGTTGAGCTGCCTACAGGCTGTGGAGTGGGTTCCAGGTTTGCAGCTTTGTGCTAGGTGGGCTTTGGGGGTGCAGCTATCTTTGAGTCATTTCTGCTTCTGTGAGTAACCCCTCCCCCATATTCCAGTCAATAACCCAATAAAACTCATGGCTCACTAAGTGGGACGTTGCTGGTGTCTGTACTTTGGTCTATCTTGGGTTTCCTATCTGGAGCAAGTAGATGAATGCATTGGGAAAAAATGTTGTCACGCAACAAGATTGGCACCCAAACAGGGACACAACAGAACCAAAGATGAGTTTGGGACGAGTGAGTGCATGGTCCTGGCTATGGGTAGCAAAGGATACAACTGAGGCTGAGGAACCCAAGGAGAGAGAATCCACAGGGGAAATTCCAACAGAGTTGTCCTTTCCTGGATGGTGTGTGTTAGTGTACCTTTGTGCTACAACAGCAGGTGCATGGTTCTTGGTAGTAAGACATGCAACTGAGGCTGAGCCATCAGGATTAGGAGTGTCTGTGGGAGGAATCCCAGCCTGGCAGTCTTGCTGGCTTGATGAGTGGCATCCACAGTGTAAATACAGTTAAAGGTTTGGAAGGAACCTTGCCATCTTTGAAATGGACGCACGAACGTCTAGATGGTTGGCAAGCAGTGGCAGAGGTCGCCTGGCTTCTGTTGTGTGTGGTTAGACATGCGTACGCCGAGAGGCTGAGATGGCAGCCTAGAAGGAGCTGGTCTGTGTAAAGGAGCAACTGCAACAAGAGAGGAGGATGTGGCTAGCCGTGTTAGCCTCTGATTTGGCAAGATAAACAAGGGGATGAGAGAGATGGTAAAGGCAGTGAAAGCTATCCCTCAAGTCCAACCTTCGGTAGAAAACAAGGGAAAATCTTCAATATAGCGTGCAGATGGGACGTTAACCATGGTCCAATGGAAGAAACCAGTGTGAGCAGACAATATGCAGCATCTAAACTGCTGGGATGAGGGAAGACTTTTAAACCATCCGTGAAAGAGCCTGTTACAGCTCTGGCTGTGGGACGTGGGGGCAGATGGGACCAATCTGGCTGCCGTGGAGGCAGGAAAAAACCGAGTAACAGGACTTCCCATCCCTCCTTAAGACAAGGGCTGCATAGCCTGAGACAGTGGGAGGGAAACCAGTCCCTGACAGACTGGCTTATCAGGGCCATTAGGAGCACACGGTTATCTCCATCTGAAGTCCCCACAAAGATCAGTAGCTGGAGGACTGTGGAGGAGGGACAGGCACTATTAAGGGAACTAGGAAAGGAAGAGGAACTGTGTTTGAACCCGAGTTCACGGGGCCAGACAGAGCTATGTTAACTGAAGAGGTTTTGTTTGTTCGTTTGTTTTGTTTGTTTTGTTTTGTTTTAAGCTGATCTAACAGGGACTTCAAGGTTCGTTTGGACCTTTAGTGTCTGCTGAGTCTGTTGGTGGGACAAGATCTTTATAAAGTAGGAAAGGCTTTGGCAGCTCTCAGCGACTTAGGCCAGCACATAAAGAGAGTCTGTCAAGTGAGAGAGCACCCTGGAGGAGACAGTAAAAAGGTCTGTCTGGGTTACTGGGTAACTGTGGCAAGACCTGTATGTATCAAGCTGGAATTCTAAGGAAAAACTGAAACAAAGCCAAAACTGTGTGCTAAGAGGTTTATGGATGGCCTTAAAGCCCAGGAGCAGTTCACAGAAGCTGTTCCAGAACAGCACAAGTGGAGACAGTCAAGCCTGTCCCAGGGTGGGTCATTCTCCCAAGACTAAGGAGGATGCATTTACCTCCAGCAAAAGGTCATCCTAGGGGTGGAGATGGTTTTCCCAGTCAGGAATTCCCCCCAACAACCAGGTATGGTGGATGGAGTAGCAACAGATACAGCTACATTTGCCAAGTCGGGGGTGGGGTGGGGACCCGGGAAGCCAGCGGGTGCAGCTGGAGAGAGTAGGGTCTCATACCACCCACCCGCCCACCCCCGGCCCAGAGCAAATTAGGTCAGCTCCACTGAGTTCATCAGGTGTGGAGAAATGAAGGGAGGCTCTGTGGGAGAGCTCCAGGGGACGGAAAGGCAATGGCTCAGAGAGAATGACTAAGGATTGCAGGGAGCTAATGAAGTTAGCGCCTCCTCCTCTCTGCTTTGTGCCCAATCTCAATCTGTGGGGAGCCACTGAGGCAAACTAATGGCCCCTTCCCAGGCTGTCTTGGGCCTTGCTTGTGTCAGGTTGCAGTATCTCCATTGTGAACCTCTGGGATGACCTGACGCCTAACTGAGAACAGAAGGCCACAGGCTCTCAGGCCTGGGAGACAGTGACTTGGGATGTTGCCTTGTCCTGTCCATCACCTGCATATAGATGACATACGCCGAGTGCCCTGCAGATTTGGAAAGCCAATAGTACTTCCACCTACCCTGCAACCCTCCTGGGACTGCAGGAATTGAAAGGCCAAAAGGCTGCTAGGTGAAAACCCTAGTCCGGGGGTGGGGGAGGGGCAGGGGCCGACCTCCCTGTGAATCATTGCCCAGGGAAGCCCCAGAGGCTCCACAGACCACAAAGGCTGTTCGCCACTGCCGCTGGTCATATACCAATCATAAGGTAAGAGCCTATTGCCGAGGACATCACATGTGCATGTGTGTGTGTGTGCGTGTACATGCTATGACTGTCGGATATGGAGAGATGGCCCTGCAGGGTGCTGGTGGAGAACTGTCACCAACATTTCTGCCAGGTTACGGACCCTGCGTGCTAAAACACTGACATGCAAGGAGGCAGGCTATGCCTGCTTGGGCAGTAGTTGATCAGTTGTCATGAGTACAGCCTTCCAGTTGGACTTGAGGCCTACTCCACAAGAAAGAGTTTACATCTGGTACTGTCAGCCTGGACAAAAACCTGTGGCTGAGGTGGCGCTATGTCACTAGGTGGATGTGTCATGCCTGTCAAACGTATGTGTTTACGCCCATAAATCATCTGTCAGCCTCAACTCATAACCACCGGTGAAGTTTCTGAGAACCATTGCACGGCGGCCTATTTCTTAGTCATAGGTGGACATCTACAGTCATTCCTTCCAAGGCTTGGGATCACTGGGGAAGAGGGGGGCAAGAAGTATGTGAGAGCAGGAGGAAGGGGAGGAGTTTTGTCTAACAGTCTCTCCTCCAAGGTTAATACACTCCATCCTGCAGGGAGCTTCTTAAGCAGGGAGGGAAACAACAAAAAAAGTAGCTTCTAGAACTCCCTGAAACTCAGCAGATTCACTAGGCCCCGCCCTGCCAGACCAGCTGCCCGGAAGAAGCAGAAACCAGCCCAGCTGCTGGAAGAGGTTTAGACCAACTGAGCCGCCTGGAAGGGACACTCTCCAGCCTGTGGAGCTGGCTGCAGGTTGTGGTGTGTGCTCCAGGATCACAGTTTCGTGAGCTGTCACCCGTGCTGGGTGGGCCTTGATGATGCAGCTGTCTCTGAGTCATTTCTGCTCCTGTGAGTAGCCAACCCCTCGCCATATGGGACCCTGATAAAGTTCACTGGCTCAGCAAGTTGGGGTCCCTAACTGGAATGAATGGATTCCTCTCCCGGGGAAAAGTTTGGTCACGTGACACAGAGTCATCCTAGGCTGCCCAGCAGGTCCACTGTCAGCTTGGGCTACAGGAAATCTAATCTCAAAAACAAATAAATTAAAACTGGGGAGCTGGCAAGATGGTTCAGCGGGTAAGGATAAGCCCTCCAGGAGTAATGACCAGAGTTTGATCCCAGGATTCACATAGCATGGTCCCCTGACATACACATGTGCCATGGCGCGCGCGCGCGTGTGTGTGTGTGTGTGTGTGTGTGTGTGTGTGTGTGTGCACTCACTATGCTGTGCATGTGCATGTTTACATGTGCAAGTGTACATGTATGTGTATATGTGCACGCACATGTGTGCACATGAATCAGAAGACCCAAAGTTGATGCCAGTTGTCCTCCTTGATCTCTCTCCCGCTTCTATACTGAGGCAGGGTCTCTGACTGGTTGGTCACGCTACCCTACGTACCAAGAATAGAGATTAAAAATGGACAGCCACTCCTGCCAAGATTTTACATGGGTTCTAGAGATCTGAACTCTGGTCCTCACACTTGCAAGGCAACTGCTTTACCCACTAAGCTGTCTCCCCACCCCCATGATTACTGTTTACACCCACAAAGCAGAACTGCTGTGCCCACACTACCCAGCACCCTACTTTTCCAAACACAAGCACACGAAGATGCCCAAACCCACTAGGTACTCATTCTGACTGGAAAACTGCAGATTCTAAAGTGTGCCCTGTACACCCAGTCCAAGCCCTTCCCCCAAGGGAAGGGCTAGGAGCTTTAAAACAAACAAACAAACAAACAAACAAAAAACCAAGGAGTGACTCTGCAAACCACAATTTCTTGTTTTGGTGAGCAGGCTCCAGAGAGAAAACCTTAAGCTCCTCCCCCAAAAAGCAGAACCACTAGATACACTCTGGGAGCTTTGTGCCCACAATCCTTTTAAGGACCCCAGCTGGGGTAGTTCTGAGAAGACCCTCTGTATGCCTAGAAATGACAGGGTCTCTGTCCTCAGCCAAGGGGAATCCTCAGGGCAAGGCTGATGGACCCTACTCCACCTCAGGGTTCTCTGCCCACCATGCCAGGCCTTACCCAACCCAACCAAGGAACAGGAGGTGAAAGACTCAGTCAGTCTAGCCCTAAAGGTACATCCTATCTACCAACCCCTGCCCCAAAATACCATTGTCAGCCTGCAACCACCTACTACATGTCAGGCAGTAGGCATTAACTTCAGGTTCATTCAAGTTGCATGATACCCGTGTCAAATAGATGCTCCACTGCACCCATACATAGTACAGATGTGGAAACTGAGGCATGGTATAAGTTGGTCAATAGGGAAAAGCCTGGCACCGAACTCACCATTAATAAGCCCAGGGCAAAGAGGACAGGGGCCACTGGGGAGCTCACTTTGACCTGCTGCCTCAATTTCCTCATCTGTCAGTGGGACATCAACAGCACCCTTCTTGAGGAAGGGTTAAGTGGCTGCCACATGCAGAATGCTAGACAATAAATGACAAAGGTTGGCTCTTACATAATGGCACCTGTCATGTTACTGTCCCCACTGGCACTGCCTAAGACTTCAAAGTTGAGACCCAAGGTTCCGTTAACCTGCCCCCCCAACACACACACACACACACACACACACACACACACACACACACACACACACACACACACACTCTGTAGGTCATTCAACCCCTACAATGGCCTAAATACGCCAACATCACCACAAAATATTCCCACCTTTTCTGCTTCCTCACCTGAGGTCTAAGAGCCCTGGGAGACAAGGAACGGTACAACCCAGTGTCTGGATAAAGCCTAAATCCAGTGTGGACACACTGAAGGAGCCCCAAAGCCCCAGCATGGAACAGAACAGACTCATTGGTTTCCGTGGCTGGAATTTAGAGGTCAACAGGAAACTCAATGGAAGTCCCCAGGCTTTCTCTTAGTGAAGGCTCAGACCTCACTTCCTCCAGGCAGCCCCCTATGACACCCTCCTCTCTGGAAGCTGAACCTTCTACCCTATTCACCAGTAAGACTATCACATAACGCATATGGCCAGTGGATATTTGCATAGCTGGCTGCCTGCAGGCACTGCTCGGAGTGCTCTGGGTAAGTTACACAACCTACCTAGCCTATAAAACCCACAGAACAAGATCTAGTCTCCTCTCCCACTTTACAAGGGAATAGGGGCCAAAGATGTAGAGCCAGCTTGCCTTAAATCCCAAAGCCAAAGACCTCACGCCACACACACAGTCTGGCTGTGAATTTGGAGCTCTGGACCTTGTATATTATTTATCTGTCTGTTTGTTTGTTTGTTTGTTTGGGGGCGGGGGAGGAGCTGTATATGCCACAGTGTGGCCTCAGGGATCAAACTCAGGTTCTCAGGCCTACTGAACTCTCTGAACCACCTCACTAGCTCAAACTCTAGACTTTTTAAAGAACCCATTTTGTCCCTGTAAACTACACTGGTTCCTCCCAGAGAGCCAGGAGCCCAGGGAACCCCCTCAGTCAGGGTGTACAAAAGCTAACAAATTGGGAAGGTGAGAGAGGAGAGAGAGAGAGAGAGAGAGAGAGAGAGAGAGAGAGAGCTGCTAGCCCGTCTGTGCCCTGCTACATGCAGGAAAGAAAGCCGGGCGGGCGGTCAGATGAGCATGCAGCTCTTGTCCAAGCTTCCAGGACTAAGTGGCCTCGGGTTGCCTGAGGGCCATTCCCCAGAGGCCAGAGGTGGCCTCCTGGGCTCACAGGGCAAGGCACACTACTCAGGTTACACAATCAGTCCTCCACTTCGGGCACTGGCTTGGAGACACAAGTAAGGGCAAGGCACAATAGCAGCCTGGGGTTCCTTGCTCTTGTACATGTGGGGAAACTGAGGTCAGCATAGGTAGCAGAAAACTGTGTCATCAATGTCTGGCTCATCTCAGAACGCCCCCCTCATACACAGCAATGGCTGTCCACAAACGACAGGTGTCCTGGGGATGACATGACAGCCAGAGAAAACTTTTTTCTTCCCGATTTCTTTAATTCTAAGAATGTGGACTCCAATCAATTTCCATTATTGTAGTTTCTCCCAGAGTCTCCGAAGGGACAATTTAAAACCACAGTTAACCTAGCACAACGGCCAGGGGCACACTTGCGGGGAAGGGGTGGAGAGGTGTGTTTTTTCCCCATTAATATAAAAACTGATTTACATTTCCTGTTTCTTTTTAAGGCTGAGGAGTTCAGCCACTGCGAGGGGGAAGTGAGGAGTTCCCTAGAATCTGTCATTGCTCAGCAATGCCAATGTGGCTGCCTCTTTCATTTAGAAACTGCCAGCTTCAAGCTCTGGCCGATTCTCTCTCTCTCTCTCTCTCTCTCTCTCTCTCTCTCTCTCTCTCTCTCTCTTCTCTCTCTCTCTCTCTCTCTCTCTCTCTCTCTCTCTCCCCCCCCACACACACACACACACACACAACTGTAAGAGAGGAAGAGATGGAAAAGAAAGCCACCCTGTCTTATTCTCACAGGCCTTTCCAGAAGGATCCTTGGGCCAAACGTCTTTCAATGCTTCTACACAGCGTGCCCCCCTTCGTACTCCCTCCTCCCGGAGTGGGAACCCCCGACCTCACACAGACTCCCCTGCATCCTTAAGCCACTGAATGTCTCTTTCTCCCAAATGTAGAGAACTCCAGTGTGATTTGGGGAGTGGAGGGGGTCTCTGAAACACACACACACACACACACACACACACACACACACACACACACACACGCCTTCCTGAATCAGGGCTAAGACTTCCTCCAACCCAAGAAGGGAGTTAAAGCGGCCCCAGCAGGAGGCACGGAGATTAAAGCCCTCAGGTCTCCAAGACCAGCCCATCTCACCCCCTCCAGTTTTCTCACTTCCTAGGAGGGTAGGGAAGTGGCCCCTTCCTCATTCTCACTAGAGACACCAGGGCAACTACGCAACGGTGTTTAAAGCCCCCGCGGGGCTGCCCTGGGTCACCGCCTTGCATCCAACCCCACGGCCTGCAGTACTATCCAGAGCAAGGGACTCAACCTCTCTAGAGCCGAACTCTTCCCTGATCTTAAGGATCAGAAAATATAAGTGCCGTACTGATGAGCCCAGTAACGGGACAGCCTGATGATACCGGTGTAAGGTGCGTGGTACACGGACGCACTCGGATGCTGTTTTGCAGTCTAAGGCTGTAGCTCTGCAATTCGAGCTGGGGTAAGGCTCCAGAGCCCAGAGGTCCCCGATGCAGCTAAGGAGCCCCTGTCCGGGCTTCTCCCTTCACTGGCCCCCCAGCGGGGCGGCCCCGGGCAGCGGCCCCGCGGATGTAACCATTTTCAAACTATGCACAAGGCGGGGAACCACAGACAAAAGCGCAGCGCGGGCCGGCCGGCCACAGGTGGCGGGAGCTCACCGACTGCAGGAAACGCAAGGTGCCCACGTAGTCGCGCTCGGTGGCCAGGATCTCGTTGAGTACGCACAGACGGAGGCGCAGCTGGCGCTCCGAGTCGCGGGCGGCCGCGCATGGCCCGGAGCTGGGACCGCGAGCATCGGGATGCGCACCGTCCCCGCCTGGGTCCCCGCCGCCATCGCCACTACCGCTGCCGGGCGCCTCCATCGCAGCGCGGCGCCCGAACTTCCCGCGCCGAGGTCGCGCCGCGGCTCAGGCGTCCGGGCTCCGCATCCCGGACAGGCGCCGCTCAGCGGGCCCGGGGCAGGCGGAGCGGGGGCGGAACTTGGGCGGAGCCATAGCAAAATGGGGCGGAGCCTTGGTGGAGAGGGCGGGGAGTTGGGCGGGTAAGGAGGCGGGGTTAATTTGCGAGAGGGCGGGGGGGGTCCCTGTAGAAAATGGACGGGGTTGGGGCGGGACCTTATGAAAAAACTGGGCGGGGCCTAATGGAGAATAGAAGGAGCTAGGGCGGAGGCTTGTGGTATTGGGCAGGGATTGGGCGGAGCCACCACCCGGCTGCCAGGGAGCGTCAGCCAAGAGCCGGTTCGTGCGTGCGCCGCACAGGCAGAGTTCGGAGCGGGAGACGCGTCGCTTCGGACGCCCCTCAGGTCCTGGCTCTGCTTAGTCTATAGGCCAAGACTCATTGAGTAGGTCTGCAAGAGCAGCTCGCGCCACCCACGCGTAGGAAGCGCCCAGTGGGTGATCTGTAGGGGTCGGATCAGCGACCACCACGCGCATCGCCTGACGCCCAGAAGAGCTGTTCGACGCCCCCACCGACAGGGCCGCTTATGCCCTGGGCCTGCGGCGACCTTGAAGAACTCTGGATGCATCTTTTTCCTCCCTTCTGTTTCTTTCCCTCGGAGCTCTGCGCTTACTGTCCCAGCGCTCCCCATCCCTAAGCAGAGGTGCCCGTTTGGATGATCTCTACAAGAGGCAGCCCTCATACCCACCTGAGATAAGGCCAAAATGGGAATTTTGCTACCAGCCGGCAGGCTGCTCAGTGTGACCTTGATCTTGCAAACTTTCAGCTAACGTTCTCACCCCGCCCCCCTTTACAGTAGAGTGTGGACCCTCGATAGGCACTGGGATCCCTTCAGCTTCTAGGATTCAGCCACTCACCGATGACCTTGTTAGCATCTCCACTCCGCCTAAAGCCTAAAGGTTTGCCTCAACGTACAATGGAAAGAACAGCAACACCTAACTTTTTAGGGACCATAGACCCTGGAAAGGGATTTTAACAACCTAGAAAGTCTTATCTCTGCTCTTAATTATTCCTGCCTTTGTCAACTGCCCTCTTGACCCCGCCTCTAAACTGCATGTTCAGACCCTACCTGCCCCGCCTCAGATCTATTATCTCCTATGGAGTCAGTCCCTGTTTCACGAAATAACCTCTCTAGAGTGTCATCATCTCTGGGGCAGGAACATTATCGCCTATTTACTTCCCTTCGAAATGCCTGGAATAGTTCTCTAGGGCCTTGGAGTAAAACAGTCTTTTGTGCAAGGTTAGAAGAGACTGTGGTAGCTGCTGCCTTGTTCCTTTGGGGCCTTGGGCACAGTGACATTTGACGTGGGCTTTGGCATGAGCGAGGTTTTCTGGGTATATGGATATAAAGTGGTGAGCCCATCAGGTATTGGATATGGAATGAGTGTCTTTGAAAAGTCTTTAGCCTCTTGTTCCCAAACTCTTCCTCGAATAACACTGCTTCTGACCTCAAATAACACTGCGTCTGTTGTTAGAGAGATCCAGCATCATTCCCAGTTTCAGTGGGCCCTGTCCTAAAATCATTTCTCCCTAGCTGGTGACAGTCATGTGCCAGCCATATCCAGCTGACTGGGTGACCTTGGCCAAGACACTTCACCTTTCCAAAACTCTCTCTCTATATTTTTTAATCTGTAAGATTAGAATCTGAGGGAGCAAACCCAGGATTAGTGACATTTGAGGTCAGGTTAGTTCTCCATTGTAGGGCATAGCAGCACATGGTACCCCGGGGGTTCCAGGAGCACTCTGTCCACAATCGTGAGCCGTCAGTGCCTCCTAATGTAGCCAGAGAACCTCTGACACACACAACACAGCTAGCTGGGATCGAGTGGTGCTCAGTGAGTACCAGTCCCCATCTCAGCCTGTGACCGAGGCTGGAGGTCACCTTCATGTTTACACACAGGCTCCACCCTCCAATCAAGACATGACCAGAAAGAATGGCCAAGCACTTCCACATCTGTGGATGGGCCCCCTCACATCTTCCTCCCTCTCAGTCTTCTGGAAAACATCTCCTTGTCTTTCACCATGGGACAGTGACGCCGCCTAGCACACGTCTGGATTTCTTGTGGTTTTTCTTTGTTGTTGGTGGTGGTGGTTTGTTGGATTTATGGAGCCCGGGACAGCCCTGAACTCCTGATCTTCCTGCCCCTGTCCCCAGAGTGCTAGGGTTACAGGTGTGCATTTCCACATCCAGTTCTAAGAGGGCTCTTCCTTCCTCTGTGAGTGGTAGTTCTTCCTTCAACCGGGTGCTGTAAGATGTGTGTGTGTGTGTGAATACAAGGGAGTTGCTTTGAGCCTGCGGTAAACACCCAGTAAGTGCCAACTTACACTAATTCAACCCTCAGGCTGATCGATGTGTCTGTGTGTTTTGGGATTGATTTCCCATAGGAGAAGGAAACACAGACTGGCAAGGGCTTAAAAACCAAGGACGTCATTTTCACAGACGAGGCCCAGAGCTTGGTTCCTAAGGCTGACTCAAAACGTAGTAACGCCGTCCGTCATCGTCATCGTCGTCAGAGCACCTCTGACCTTGGTGTCACTGTCGTCGTGCTTGGCCTCCGAGTCACAAGATGGCTGCTGAGAACAGGCATTGCCTCCTCTCACACAACTGTCCTGTGGCAGAAAGAGGACAAACGGGACCCTGTCTCTTCTGTGCCTCTCTTACTGAAAGGATAAAAGTTAAGTCCCAGCAGGTCAGAGCTGGGTCTCGTGGCCACTCGCCCATAATAGTCCCTGACCAAAACCAAGGATCACAGCACTGACTTAGGAGAGGTCTAATTCAGATCCGGGGACACTGCAGCCCCCTAAACATGTGGGGTTCTGTTCGCAAGTCTAGGTGCACTAAAGGTGTGTGCAACAAGCACCTACTAAGCCCCTACCCTTGGAGGAAGGGCTGAGGCAAATGAAGATTGACAGGTGAGCTATGGGGACATGAAAGTAATAGCAAGTTCCTGCCCTCTTTCATTCCACTGGTGGTAGCGAGAGCCTGCTCTGCATCCACTAGGGCTTAACAGAGGGCAGAACAGATGTCCAGATCACAAATGAACAATAATTGTGCTGCTTTCTGCTTCCCAGAGGCAAGCAAAGCAAAAGCTAGGCATACACCGCTGAGAGCCCTGTAGACCTCGGCTGACTCCATACCTCCTGACAGCAACAACTTTACCCATGGTTGGTGGGATCTGTAGGGGTACCTTCTGAACCCTGCCTGGTGGGACTCTCAGATTAGCTAGTACTGGCTGAGAGTGACTTGCTAAGCCAAAGGTTGTGTGGTGTAAAGGTCTCCTCCAAGATCAAAATGTTCCATCCAGCAGGGAAGCTCCTTAATCAGGGAGGTAAACAACGAAAAGGTAGCTTCAAGAACTCCCTGAAACTGAGCAGACTCACTAGGCCCCGCCCTGCCAGAGTAAGCAATAAAAGCTCTCAGACAGAAGGAAGCTGAGCTGCAAAGAAGATTCTGAGACCATACCAGCTACCCAGAAGAAGCAAAAACCTATCCAGCTTCTGGAAGAAGTTTAGACCAGCCGAGACAACTGGAGAGGACGCTCTCCAGCCTGTTGAGCTGTCTGTAGGCTATGCAGTGGGCTCCAGGTTCCCAGCTTCATGAACTGTCACCCATGCTGGGGTGGACACTTGATGACGTAGTTGTCTTTGAGTCATTTCTGCTCCTGTGAGCAAACCTTCCCCCATATTCCTGTAAGTAACCCCAATAAAACACATTGGTTTACCACGTTAGATTTGGTCTTATCCATACTTTGATCTCTCTTGAGTTCCCTGTCTGGGGTGATTACATGAGTCTGTTTCACCTTCCCCTGGAAAAGTTTGTCATATGTCACTTGGGCTTTGTCAATCAACTGGAGAGACTGACTTCTGACTGGTTCAGCTTGTGCCCTCCCCTCCAGGATCCTTAAAGAGGCAGGATCTGCAGCAGGCTGTGGCTGGGAGCACTCTTAAAGGCAGAACTGGGGGGAGGAGGGTGAGAGTGCTCCCTGCTCAGGGAGGGGGAGGATACTCTGACAGGGAAATGCTTCTTTTCCGGGAGTGATTTTAGACTCTGCTGCCATGCACCTCACAAGGGCATGGAAGGACCACCGAGTGGCTGTCACACGAGCATCGCCTGTGCCCAGAGGAGACGCTGACAGCATATTCCTTTAACAGGCACTATAAGCTTCTGCAGACCCTCTCCCACAGCTCTGTCTGAAAGAACATTCCATTTAGAGCAAGCAGAAACGATAGATAGAAAGAAAGAAAGAAAGAAAGAAAGAAAGGAAGGAAGGAAGGAAGGAAGGAAGAACAAGAGCTAAGGAGACAGCTCAAGAGGTAAAGACTCTTGCCACCAAACCAGACCACCCAAGTGTGATGCCCCACATCCTCATAAAGGTAGAAGGAAAAGAACCAAGTACTGACCTGGCCTCCACAGGCACACGTCTCTCTCTCTCTCTCTCTCTCTCTCTCTCTCTCTCTCTCTCTCTCACATACACACACACACACACACACACACACACACACACACACACGACGATGCTGATGGTGATGATGGTGGTAACGATAAATTTTAAGGAAGAAAGCAAAACCAGGGCTGAGTCTTTCACCCCATCCCAAACCGGGGAGGAGGAAACCACTGGTTTCTGATTTAGGGCTGGTCATTTCCTAAGCCTGACCGTGTGCAGAGTAAGTTGGGGCTCTTTCCCATTCATCACGGAACAGTTTGCTTACGAGAGGCAAGTCTTCCCTGACCTGGGAACTAGACAGATAGCTGCCCCACCCAGGAGGGTGCAGAACACACAGGCTCAGCTCAGTGCTTCAGACTAAAGCTTGATTCTGTCCCGGATAGTCCTAGCTAGGCTACTCACTCCGTCTCAGTAGAAACCGCTCTGAAGGAGCCCACAGGATGGACATGGTGTCCACCGCAAGGCCCTTTAAAGCTCTGATGGGAAGAGGCATCACTGCTGTGTGCCAGTCGTGAAATTGAAACATTCTGCCCTGCGAAGAAGCTCTTCCACATAGCTTCTTCAACAAAGTCCCTAAAACTGACCGGATTCACTGGACTTTCCCAGCCACGGGAAACAGGAAAAGCTGGGAGTCCCTCAGAGAGTGACAGAAGCTGAGCTTCGAAGAAAACTCTCAGAGGAGAAAAGCTACCGTCGTGAGATCAGAGCAGCAGCCTGGAAGAAGCAGAGACCAGAGACCGGAGATGCCTGTAAGAGGTTTAGATAACTGGGAGGCCAGGAAAGGACACTCCAACCTGTGGAGCTGCCTGCAGGCTGTATGTATGTACAGTGTGCTCCAGGTTCTCAGCTTTGTGAGCTATCACTCGGGCTGGGATGGGCTCTGGTGATGCAGCTGTCTTTGAGTCATTTTTGCTCCTGTAAGTAACCCCTCCCCCATATTCCAGTAAAAAGCCCAATAAAAGTCATTGGTTCACCAAACTGGACATTGGTGGTATCTGTAATTTTGGGTTTTCCAGCTGGAGTGAGTAGATACGTGTGTGCGTTGCATCTCACCAGGAAAAGTTTTGTCACACAACAACCATAGATGTCGGATTAAGTCTGGGCTCCATGGTCTGTCAAATCCTGCTAGTGCAAATGCAGGTTGAGGTGGGGGAATGCTTAGCACATCCATTCATACTCGCTTTCCACTCTAGCCTTCAGAGATGTTTTGATCTAGAAACCAGCTACCTGGGTTCAAACCCTAGCACAACCACTCCCCAACTGCATGACTTTGTGCAAATGTCTTAATGAGCTTCAAGGTTCCAATTCAGGCCCGTAGGAAATTCTTACATCACAGAGCTCTTGCAGAGATTAAAATGCAGAGATTAAAAGTGTATCCAAAGTGCTTATACTGCTGCCCAGTCCTCCCTTGACTCTGAGCTATTCTACTGGGTGAAGCCATGAGGCCTGATGGCCCGGCAGCTCTCTGGAGACCATGAGGAAGGTCACTGCTGAATTTGCAATGGTCAGATGCAAAAATGACAGATGGGAAAGTGCCTCTTATCTCTGAGGTGGCTGACTTCCTGAGTTAACGAACTACAGAAGTGGACTCTCTGGAGCTCTGGCATTATTAAAAAGAAAAAAAAGGAAAAGCAAAGGCTTTCGTCACTTAAACTAAGCCAGTGCAGTAGTCTTGACCTCTAGGTAGAGCACCTCAGGTGACACTTGTTCCCTCCCCCAGTCGGTACTCCCTTAGAGAAGCTGATTTCTCTATCCCTGGATGAGCTTGACCTGGGATTTGCAGGAGTCAACCCCAGGCCAGGTCTGCTGTATCAGCACTTATTAATGACCAGTTCGAACCATACGGCCACCATCAGTCATCGTCTCCGCTGCCCTCCCCCTCTCTTTGTTTCTGAAACAAGGTCTCATATACCCCAGGCTAGCCTCAAACTCTCTATGTACCTAAGGATGACCCTTAAATTTCTGATCCTTCTGCCTGCGCTTCCTGAGTGCTAAGATTATAGGCATGTGCCCCCGACACACACACATTTATGCAGTGCTGGGGCTCTGAGCATGGCAAGCAGGCACTCTGTCTACTGAGACACTTCCCCACCTCTCCACGTCTCTTAGAGGACGCAGAAGTCCCACAGGGGTGCTGATTGCCAGCATACCACTTTCCCCAGTAGCTGGCCGACCTGTGTGCATCTTGAATTCTGCAATGGGCCTGCCGATGGCTTCCACAGATGTAGGGACACACGTTTACAAGTCTGGCTCCCCCCTTCACCCCCAGTTTGATTCCTGGATCTAAAGCCTGAAAAATAGGACTGCCAAGTCCCAAACCTGGATTCCCAGCAGAGCCCCGTGGCAACTTTGGCAAGGCCCAACGGTTTTCCCCAGACAAACAGCCACGCCCTCTCCAAATGCCACTTAAGACGCAGCAGCTGCCTCCCAAGTTTCCGAAGGCAAACCCTGTTCCTGGGGCTTTTGTTGAAAAGAGAATGGAGTGGTTTAGGGACATAATTACCTCCCCCACTTCTTTTTAGCTGTGCTAAGATTACCCCCAGCCCCTTCTTCACACTGGGACCCCAGCCCCAACACCAGTGTTTATGCTCTTGGTTATGCAACAGGCATTACTAAGACCGCGCATCAGATTTGCCTCCCTGCCCTGTGGTTATTGTCACCCTGTTACACAGGTGAGGAAAAAAAAAGGCTCTGAAGAAACCTGAACTGGGTCACTGTTTCAGTTGGGATGTAAGCTTGCTAATGTGCAAAGTCACAAATAGTAACTTTTTTTCCCCCTCCAAATAGAAGCTTAGGCTGGGCATGATGGTGCATGCCTTTAATCCCAGTATTCAGAATGCTGAAGCAAGGGAATCGAGGTGAGTTCAGGGCCATCAGGCTATACAGTAAAACTCTGTCTCAATATATATATACATAATACACATATATACATACACACACACATATGTGTGTGTGGAGATAGATAGATAGATAGATAGATAGATAGATAGATAGATAGATAGATAGATAGATGCATGCTGGTGTGGGCAAGCTTCTGGTCGGTAGCCATGGGTTTCAAGATGGCCAACAGAATACCTCAAACCAACCAGCAAGAAGAGAGAATTCTGGGAAAGATGATCTGGTCCTCAAAGAAAGAAACCGGAAGCTTCTCATGTGTCTCCCTCCATGCCCAGAACTTGGCCACCCCAATGTCTGAACCCAAATCCATACCATGCCACCTCTTACCTCCTAGATACTGCCAGTGACCTGTGGGAGCTGTGACCTCTGTGTACAAACATTACCAGATGAATGAATGAGTGAATGAGTGAATGAATGAATGACTACAGTACCTACCTGGGATTCGAGCTTGAGGGAAACCTCACCCTGATTGGCATAGAGAACAGTGAACATCAGATGTGAGGCTGTAGCTGGCACCAACATTCTTACCTCTGAAAAGGCCAGTGAGGCTGGAGCAGATGCTGCCTGTGACCCTGCTGCAGGAAGAGCAGGTACGGAGCCTGGAGGCTGGCCCTCGTGATCAGGGAACTGCAGGAAGGATCACAGTCAGAGGAGCTGTGAAAGGGGAAGGGACCGAGGTGTGAGCACTGCATGATCTTCAAGACCTGGACATGTGGGGTTGGAAAGATGCCTCCGTTGGTGAAGTGCTTGCTAAGCAAATATGACGACCTGAGTTCAGATCCCCAGCACCCGTGTAAAAGCCAGACGTGGCGTTGCACACCTGGAACCCAATGTTGGGAGGTAGAGACAGGTGGATCTCCACCAGCTGAAATCTCAGCGCCAGGTTCAATGAAAGACCCCTTTCCAAAGGATAAAGTGGAGAACAACAAAGACATCCTTCTGTCCATCTTTGTCCTCCATACATGCCCAAGTGGGCACTGTCCCTGCAGACACACATTCACAATTGAGGGAGCAAGACTTTTCCTCTGAGAGAGGTGGAAGCCACAGAAGACCTTCATCAGAGAAGAGTTACGATGTGACCAAAGTTCACAGGGTCCCCCTGTGGCTCTGAGGGTATATAGACTTATGGAGGCTGAGACAGAAGAGGGTGACTGGGAGAAGGGCACTGCAGTAGTCCAGGCAAGACGCAGTGTGGACCAGAGTGACCGCAGAGCACACAGAAATGGTGTGCTCGATTCTGGCGGTGCTCCAAGGATGAAGTGGACAGGGTTGACTGAGAACCTGGGGATGAAAGTTAGAATTAATATAACTCCAAGGTCTGGCGCTGGACCCCTGGAGAGGATGCTGGGGAATTCAGCTTTGGATATCTTAGATGTTGCAATAGTTAACTTTTCTTGCCTGGCAATAGTGGTACATGCCTTTAACCCTAGCACTCAGGAGGCAGAGGCAAGTAAATGAGTTTGGGGCTAGCCTGGTCTACAGAGGGAGTTCCAGGACAGTCAGGGCTACACAGAGATTCCCCGTCTCTCTGGAAAAACAAAACAAACAGAAGTTTCCTCATCGCTGTGATCAAATGCCTGACCAAATGCCAGCAGGGAAAGCATAATTTTGGCTTGCAGTTTTAAGGGACACAGTTCATCATGGTAGAGGTGAGGAGAACGGGAAGCGTGAGGTTGCTTGCTCACGTGGGCAGATTAGGAAGCAGAGAAAGGAGAGGCTGGCCTCAGCTGGCTTTCTCCTTCTCTCCTTTTAATCTGGTCCAGGGCAGCATCTCGTGGGATGCTACAGCACATCTTGAGCATGAGAATTCTTTTGTCAAGCAACCCTCTCTGGAAACATCCTCAAAGGATGTAATCTGTCAGCTGAAGATGTAGCCTGACCTCTTTATAGAGCAGCAGTGACTTTTGTCGCTGGACCTGGGAAAGCCCTTCCCGGAACATCTTTTCTCCCCTGGACCATCCCAAGGCTCTTTCTTCTCCAGGACTCCCCTTTCAAAAGAGTTTGTGTTGTTATGCCTAGCCTTTCAGGTGAGCAAAAGTCTCACCTCAAGGCACCTTTTCCCATACTGCACTTGAGGTTCCGGGTTAAACACACCACCCTTTTAACAATTGGAGCTGAATCCCTTGTCCCATTTTCTCAACTTTGTTACTGTCATTTGTTTGTTTGTTTCTTCTCTCCCTTTTTGTCTGACCTTGTTCTCTTTCCTATTATAAATCTGACTAAAAGCCAGTAAGCTGTGACCACACCACACCCTGGCTGCTTTGCCGGTCTTGCCTTTGTCTACCAAACCTATTGGTCTTTTACTTTTAAACTCAACCTGACTCAGGTTTTAAGGCTGTGAGAAGGACATACCCAGATTCTTTGTCTCTAGACAGATTCCTCTGAGTGAGTTTCCCTCTGAGGCCGCAGGAGCGTACTCTGTACAATCCCTCATTCCTATCAGCTGTCAGGACAGAAAGGCCCATTAAGCTGCTAACAGGACTCCAGGGTCTCTCCTGCCCACAGTTATAAATTTTTCCACATTCTTTTCCAAAGATCGGGAAGCGGTTGGTGAGGACATTCTGCAGCAGCCCCACACCTTGAGACCAGTTTTCTGTATTAGCTATGTTTGTGCTGCTTTGACAAAATGCCTGATCAGAAAGCACTTAAGTGAGGAAGGATTTACTTGGGTCTGGGGTTGAGGAGATTCCGTGTCCTCACAGGGAAGGCACAGGGTACGAGCATGGGGCTGTTTGCTCACTGAGGTAGGGATCAGGAAACCAAGACGAGAGACTGCTGGTGCAAAGCAGACTTTTTCCTTGCCTGCTTTGTGCTGGCCCCACTTTCACCCCTTTGTACTTGATCCTGTCCCTTGGCCCCTAAGATATCGACTCTCAAATGGAGGGCAGGTCTCAATCAGCCCTCTGTGGAAACATCCTCACAGACAGAGTCAGCGTGGACCTCTCGAGTATTCTGGGCTACTTTTAATCTAATCATGTTGACAGTGAAGCTTGACTGTTACAGATGTCAATTTAAAACTCCACACACAATTCTGAGGCTCAGGGGAGACACTGTCAGGGTGAGTGATGGCCAAAGCTATTATTGGTGGTGAGAGAGCCCAGATAAAGTGTGTGTGCACACATGTATACTTAACAGTAGAGGACTTGTGGGTGTTCATTCTCTTTTTCAGTCCCAGGGATCGCTGAACCATCTTGGTGGCCCAAAATAAAGCTTAAAAGAAAAAAAAAAAAAAAGGTCATGGGACATGTGAGTTCACGTACAGAGTTGGGCTGCCCAGATGGCAAGACTGTAGCAGCCAAGGGCACACACCTTGATGGCGTTGACAATGTTAACTGTGAACTTGGTGAACCTCTGGGCATGACTGTGGAATGTCATTTGGATTATGCCAATAGATTTTCGAAGTCTCGCCGTGATCGTAGGTGGGATCATTCCTTGGAATCCTGAACTGCATTAAACGGAGAAAGCCCATTGGAGTGCCTACTTGCATTCAACTCTGAGCGCAGATTGTGGACCCAGTGTGACCAGCTGCTTCGTGCTCCTGCCGTCTCGACTTCTGCTCCGTGGGGAATCATACACTGTCTCGACTTCCGCTCCATGGGGAACTGTATACGGAACCCTGAGCTAGATCAAACACTTTTACCTTAAGTTGTTTTGGTTGCCGTATTTTATCTCGGCAAGGGATGAGTGACTAAGGAAGACGGCAAAGCCATCGATGAGAGGTACAAGAGCCCGGTAAAGTGAGCTTGGGTTTCCTCTGGGGCTGGGGAAGGTCTGGGATTCAGATGAGCCTTGAGGCGTACTACATACAGGACTGGAGTGTAAGCGTGCTTCATGGGAACTCACTTTATAATGATCTTTTACACTTACAGTTTTTTTGGGGAGGATAATGGTGCGGCATGCACACGGAGGTCAAAGGACACCTGTGGATCCAGGGATCAACACCGGTGCTCAGGTTTAGCAACAAGCTCCTTGACCCACTGAGCCATTTTGCCTGCCCCACATTTACTCTTTAAGCCTTTTTCTTTCAAAGAAGATTTCTCAGCCAAGTGTGGTAGTACTTGCTTTAATCTCAGAACTTGGGAGGCGGAGGCAGGTGGATCTCTGTGAGTTCAAGGCCAGCCTGGTCTAC